>NW_024609883.1:28564953-28970093 GCF_016920785.2 Ixodes scapularis | reverse complement strand
CCTCGATTTCTTTTTTTTTACTATCCGGGCGAAACACGGGGCTGAAATAAAGTGCGGACGCAATGGACATTGGACCATTTTTAGGAGAACTTGTACCTCATTTACCATTGAGTTGAGAATTTTTAAAAATACTTCGAAAGAACGGGAGTTCGGCCTTTTGGAAAAGTACAAGAGAGATGACCAATTTAAAAAAAAATTGTGCGGGATTTTAGATAGGCTCGGGTTCCTTCCACCACAGCTTGTTCCACAAGAACTGACCACCAGGGAAAAGTCTACCGGTGACATCGCTACCTACTGGACTATTTTGATTGCACGTATTTCAACGGCCGCTTCCGTTATGCTTCTGTTCCATCTGCGGCGGCACCCAGAGCGAATTATTCCCTTCACCTGGCTCTGCGCCGACGGCGACCGGAGTTTCGCCCGGTACAGTGGAATATGTACGACACCACTCTTCAAGATAAAGACCGGATGAGCAACACCTGCGAAAGGTAGAGTACCGGGTTCCAGAAGCTCGTCGGCCACGCCCATCCAAGCGTCTTGAAGCTGATTGAATGCCTACAGCAAAATCAGGCGCTCGTTGCCACGGCATTGACAAAAGCCCGGAGAGGTGAGCCCACCGTAAAGCGGGTGCGAAAAATTACTCTGCACCTGCAGAATCGTCTTAGAAATATCTGCGAGGGCTTGCATGTACATCGAGATCTACCAAGACTGCTGGAGCTAGTGGGGGACTGCATTCGCTTCTAACCAATCGATAAATAAACTTGTTTCTACTAAAATCAACAAACCATGCGCCTGTCAGATTTAATTTATCGTTGCCTTTTTGTGTCGCACGCATGCACCTAAGTTGTCCGTACTCGTGTTAAGACCAACATGAAATTTTCTCGTGGTGAGCTTTTGTCCGGGTCTGTGAAAATATGGGTGAGCTTTTGTCCGGGTCTGTGAAAAAATGGGTGAGCTTTTGTCCGGTGAGCTTTTGTCCGGTGAGCTTCTGCCCGGTGAGCTTTTGTCCGGTGAGCTTTTGTCCGGTGAGCTTTTGTCCGGGATTCGGGGGGCAACAAACCGAATCTTCTTGTTTGTTTTTGATCAGCGATATCGAAGATGACGATTCGAAGGCCAGCATTGGTCAGAGCGAAGCGCTCGTGTCCAGGCCGTGCATGACGAGGTTCAATTTCTTTGTTATGCTGCGTTAGTAAACACAGGGCTGTGGAGACAACAACCTCGATAAAGCACCCCCTATAGTTCGATCTCCTGCCCAATGATGAATAGCGGTGTGTGAACCGGTTCAGCTCCAAATATTGTGTAGCGCCTAATAGATAAGAAGGTGTTTGTTGATCTAATCAGTGTCGGCTACGCTGTTTTCTTTCTGTTAATTTCACCAACAAATCTTTAGTTGCGAGAACAGCTTCGCTTGTCGTGTTTGTTTTCTTCACACCGCCGTCGTCGTCGTTTGAGCGGTTTTCATCCTGCATAACGTTTACCAACTCGCCCTATTCGCTGCATAACAGAATACTATTTCTTCTATAGGTTACGAGTAACAACGGTGGCCATTGCGCAGCTCCGAAGGTCATGGGTGGCTCACCGTAGAAGGGCACTCAGTATCACAAAAAGGCAACGTGTAAAAACACCAGCACGAACGGCTAGAAAACGTGCATGTCTGTGAAAAAAACAAGCATCGATATCCTACTGACTGTTGTTGCGCATGCACTTTTGAATTTTCGGAAGTTACAGCTTTGATTATTTAGGTTTTAGGCAGACATCATTAAATGTTTTTTACTTTTTAATGTTCTTCAAGTTCATAAAGTTTTTAGTTAGGCTTTCGTTGCCTCGAGAGTAAGCCACAGATAACACTCGCCCGTAATTATTAATTTGGGAGCAATATACCCAATAAGCTTAACAAATATTACAAAAAGGACATTTTCTTTTTTACAAAGCTGACGAATTTTAATGTTTATAAATTGATATATGTTACGCACTATCCAACAGCCTCCATATAAAAAGAAGAAAAATATCGGTAAGCTTTTCTCCGCATACGCTCAATGGCCGGTGAGCTTTTCTCCGCATCTACCGGTTTTGCGGTGAGCTTATCTCGGGTGAGCTTTTCTCCGGTGAGCTTTTCTCCGGTGAGCTTTTTTCCGGGATTCGTGGGGGGGTGTAGGGCTAGGTGGACTCAGAGTGTGTGGAAAATGTGGGAAGGAAGCGTGTGGTCAGTGAAGGCACGAAGCGCATCCTGACTGTCGGCGAGGATGATCTGATGGCCGGGACAAAAGTGGCAGAGAATGGCGGGGACTAAGGCTTTGGTTTCGATGGAGAGGGTGGTGAGGAGACGCAAAAAATGAGCTACGATTGGGGGCTGTGTGGGTGGGACGACAGCCACACTGTCGTCCTGATTGAGTAGTGCAGTCTGGACTGCTTTAGCGGATGCCGCGGAATGGCTTACGGCTTCTTCTCGGTCTTCTTGGAAAGGAGGACGGCCCGGATGTTGGGCAAGACACCTCCTTGCGCGATGTTTACGCCGTACAGCAGCTTGTTGAGCTGAGAAGATTGAGTAGTCCAGACTACTTTCAGGATCTTGCGCTTATTCGATGATAAACTTGAAACGGAGTTGGCCGCGCTCCCAAGCCGTAAGCATGAGAGCGCGTTGACGGAACCGACGGAGCTTCATCGCACATCCGCTAGGAGAGCAGCGAATGGGTGTTCCGGTTGTCGATGCTGTAGTTGTTTCTTCGAAATTCGCTGTGAGCTGCTACCAGAGACACAAAAATCTGTTTGGAAAAAACCCGCTTCATCCTGTAGTTCGTCAACGAGGATATTGCACTACATCCGGGACCTCCCTTCTTGAAGCACCATTATTGGGGCATGTAATGCTTCATTGAACACAGGGCATATTATTCGTCGAGGTATGCTCCTTACTTCAAACTATTAAGGTATTGCGTTATTCTGAGGAAATGTTCAAGCCAAAAAACTGCTACAAAACAATTAAAAACCGACTTCACTTGCGACTAGTAAAAAATATGATCATAAGTTATTGGTTCAGTTTCTAAAGTGCTTCAAAATATTGCATAAAAACAGAAAACCTGTGTTAGTACATGAAAATGTTGCATGCAGCAACATTGAAAAAAAAAACTGAAATGGAATTAATATATATTTTATTCAGCAGATTACCTCTTCAACCTTCCACCCTCACTCGGGCATGATAGAAACGATTAAGAATTGTCTCAGCAATGATATATGCCGTCTCGAATGTTGTGTTGGAAGGTCTTCATTTGGCTAGCCGAAGTGTTGGTGAAGTGGCTGTACAACACTAGAGCGCACGACACAAGAGCGCCGACAGTAGAGCGCCACGACGTTAGAGCGCGCGACACGAGAGCGCAGCGACGTTAGAGCGCGCGACCAGAGAGCGCCGCGACGTTTGAGCGCACGACCAGAGAGCACCGCGACGTTTGAGCGCGCGACTAGAGAGCACCGCGACGTTTGAGCGCGCGACCAGAGAGCGCCACGACATTAGAGCGCGCGACACGAGAGCGCAGCGACGTTAGAGCGCGCCGCGACGTTATAGCGCGCCGCGACGTTAGAGCGCGCCGCGACGTTTGAGCGCGCGACCAGAGAGCACCGCGACGTTTGAGCGCGCGACCAGAGAGCGCCACGACATTAGAGCGCGCGGCACGAGAGCGCAGCGACGTTAGAGCGCGCCGCGACGTTTGAGCGCGCGACCAGAGAGCACCGCGACGTTAGAGCGCGCGACCAGAGAGCACCGCGACGTTAGAGCGCGCGACCAGAGAGCACCGCGACGTTAGAGCGCGCGACCAGAGAGCACCGCGACGTTAGAGCGCGCGACCAGAGAGCACCGCGACGTTAGAGCGCGCGACGAGAGAGCGCCGCGACGTTAGAGCGCGCGACCAGAGAGCACCGCGACGTTAGAGCGCGCGACCAGAGAGCACCGCGACGTTAGAGCGCGCGACCAGAGAGCACCGCGACGTTAGAGCGCGCGACCAGAGAGCACCGCGACGTTAGAGCGCGCGACCAGAGAGCACCGCGACGTTAGAGCGCGCGACCAGAGAGCACCGCGACGTTAGAGCGCGCGACCAGAGAGCACCGCGACGTTAGAGCGCGCGACCAGAGAGCACCGCGACGTTAGAGCGCGCGACCAGAGAGCGCCGCGACGTTTGAGCGCGCGACCAGAGAGCGCCGCGACGTTAGAGCGCGCGACCAGAGAGCACCGCGACGTTAGAGCGCGCGACCAGAGAGCACCGCGACGTTAGAGCGCGCGACCAGAGAGCACCGCGACGTTAGAGCGCGCGACCAGAGAGCACCGCGACGTTAGAGCGCGCGACCAGAGAGCACCGCGACGTTAGAGCGCGCGACCAGAGAGCACCGCGACGTTAGAGCGCGCGACGAGAGAGCGCCGCGACGTTAGAGCGCGCGACCAGAGAGCACCGCGACGTTAGAGCACGCGACCAGAGAGCACCGCGACGTTAGAGCGCGCGACCAGAGAGCACCGCGACGTTAGAGCGCGCGACCAGAGAGCACCGCGACGTTAGAGCGCGCGACCAGAGAGCACCGCGACGTTAGAGCGCGCGACCAGAGAGCACCGCGACGTTAGAGCGCGCGACCAGAGAGCACCGCGACGTTAGAGCGCGCGACCAGAGAGCACCGCGACGTTAGAGCGCGCGACCAGAGAGCGCCGCGACGTTTGAGCGCGCGACCAGAGAGCGCCGCGACGTTTGAGCGCGCGACTGAAAGCGCAGCGACGTCAACGCGCGCGACTTGAGACCGCAGCGACAGTAGGGAGTTGTAGTAGATCGTTTTTCTCCTCCGCTACGTTATCCCCGAAGGAAACGCCGCAGCTGCGCAGGCGCGCCGCCAGCCTTTTCTGCATAGTTCAAGGTCTCGTGGCGGATTACGGAGCGCTATCCGGGTGCTTAGCGGGCTGAGGGAACGGTCTACTACAATTCCCTAATAGATCGCGTGTTATTAGAGCGCCCGTCAGGAAAGCGCACAAACAGTCCAGCGCAAGTGGCCCAACCCGACCGCCCACTAGTTCTGACATCGGGTGTTTTATGTGAAATGGGCGGGGATTTACGCCGCGGCATTCAGCAAAATAAAGCTGACCTACGAATCCTTCAATCAATCCTTTAAATTTACTACCCGCGGCAATATCCTTGTGTAAATGTTTTCCCTTCGATATTCATATATTTCTGAAATCGTTGTCATTCGAATATTTCTGAATCAAGGCACTCTTCTTCGGCCCTAGAAGATTGAACTACTTTCTAACAACAAAGGTGGAGAAGTTACGGTTCTGTAGAATGCAAATAGCGGACAAAGCGATAAACAAGTCTTTGTTTTGTAGACTTATCTCTGAGACATGCAAAACAGTCACTGCGTTAAGGTTGTGTTTTTTTTTTTCAACAACAAAAAGTGGCGTCGTCACCGTACCCGACGCGTGAACAATTTCGGATTGCGGAAAAATAATTATGAAATATATTTTACAAAATTTCACGGGAGCTTTTTCCTGTATTTGTCAAAAGGCTGGAATGCTCTGCATCTGACCAAATTGCGCTGAGCTTTCCTTCCATGAGTTTTTTACTGATAGTTTTTTTAGCGGTGAGCTTTCCTCATTACAGTCATGGACATCAAAATCAGGCACGTAGCCGGAAGGGGGGGGGGGGAAAGGGGGTGAAGGTGAACCCGTGGGGCCCGGCCCCCTTCCCCCCCCCCCCTAAAAAAAAATCTTCCATTTTGCTGGGGCCTCCTCTTCCCCGCCCCCCTTATCCTCATACAGCAGTTTGTCATGGGCGGGCCTCCCCCACCTCCCCCCCGAATCAAAATTCTGGCTACGTGCCTGGTCACAATAGTATCTAAAATTACGTGAGGGACGTCTCAATAGACACCACGTAGATCGGAGACCAAATGCCTGTCAAGAATAGACCAAATATAGCAAAAAGTAAAGTATTCATAGTATATCCGAGAGGCGCAACGCAGCACTGTGAAGAAATCTTGGACACGCTGTCCCACCCAACTGCAGTCATCCCATGTGCCAATATGCCCCACCCCACCCTCCTGCCACCTTTTCTCACCGATGCCAGTAAACAATTGGTTAGAAAGAGTCATACCCGTTTTAGTTTTATTCGTTTGTTAAAGTCATACTCAATCACCAATGCTTCAATCCGATAAGTCGCACAATTTTGTTCTGTCTGCGGAGCCGCGGATACATCACACATTTTGCGGTGTTCGGTCAAATGGGGGGGGGGGGGGGGGGGGGTGCGCTCTCGTGTCGCGCGCTCAACTGGTCGTGCGCTCCCGTGTCGCGCGCTCAACTGGTCGTGCGCTCTCGTTTCGCGCGCTCAACTGGTCGTGCGCTCTCGTGTCGCGCGCTCAACTGGTCGTGCGCTCTCGTGTCGCGCGCTCAACTGGTCGTGCGCTCGCGTGTCGCGCGCTCAACTGGTCGTGCGCTCTCGTGTCGCGCGCTCAGCTTTTCATGCGCTCCCGTGTCGCGCGCTCAACTGGTCGTGCGCTCTCGTGTCGCGCGCTCAACTGGTCGTGCGCTCTCGTGTCGCGCGCTCAACTGGTCGTGCGCTCTCGTGTCGCGCGCTCAACTGGTCGTGCGCTCTCGTGTCGCGCGCTCAACTGGTCGTGCGCTCTCGTGTCGCGCGCTCAACTGGTCGTGTGCTCTCGTGTCGCGCGCTCAACTGGTCGTGCGCTCTCGTGTTGCGCGCTCAACTGGTCGTGCGCTCTCGTGTCGCGCGCTCAACTGGTCGTGCGCTCTCGTGTCGCGCGCTCAACTGGTCGTGCGCTCTCGTGTCGCGCGCTCAACTGGTCGTGCGCTCTCGTGTCGCGCGCTCAACTGGTCGTGCGCTCCCGTGTCGCGCGCTCAACTGGTCGTGCGCTCTCGTTTCGCGCTCAACTGGTCGTGCGCTCTCGTGTCGCGCGCTCAACTGGTCGTGCGCTCTCGTGTCGCGCGCTCAACTGGTCGTGCGCTCTCGTGTCGCGCGCTCAACTGGTCGTGCGCCCTCGTGTCGCGCGCTAAACTGGTCGTGCGCTCTCGTGTCGCGCGCTCAACTGGTCGTGCGCTCTCGTGTCGCGCGCTCAACTGGTCGTGCGCTCTCGTGTCGCGCGCTCAGCTTTTCGTGCGCTCCCGTGTCGCGCGCTCAACTGGTCGTGCGCTCTCGTGTCGCGCGCTCAACTGGTCGTGCGCTCTCGAGTCGCGCGCTCAACTGGTCGTGCGCTCTCGTGTCGCGCGCTCAACTGGTCGTGCGCTCTCGTGTCGCGCGCTCAACTGGTCGTGCGCTCTCGTGTCGCGCGCTCAACTGGTCGTGCGCTCTCGTGTCGCGCGCTCAACTGGTCGTGCGCTCTCGTGTTGCGCGCTCAACTGGTCGTGCGCTCTCGTGTCGCGTGCTCAACTGGTCGTGCGCTCTCGTGTCGTGCGCTCAACTAGTCGTGCGCTCTCGTGACGTGCGCTCTAGTGTCAAGCGCGCTACTGTCGCAGCGCCCTCGTGTCGCGCGCTCTAACGTCGGCGCTCTATAGTGTCGCGCGCTCTAAAGGCGCTCTCCCTGGTGAAGTTTCTTGAGCTCAGCAACAATTTATTGAGTGCGTTAAATACTGCTTCACCTCTCCCACGTTACGTGTCTCCAGGGCCGATACGGACCACGTCGCAGCCGCTTTACAGCGAAATTCGAGCGGCTGTCACAACGCCCGAGAAACGTCCATCGCGCGTCTTGCATGTCAATTCGCTACTTTTTAGACTAGGATTTGACCATGCAGGAACGAGCGGTTCCACAACACGCGAAGGTAAACGCTCGTATACCAAAGAGACATAGGCGAGGCCTACCTCGCAAATTTCGAATCGGTTCGTTGGAGTCCACTTGTCTCATCGTATTTTCGCGACCCAAATTAGCCTCCTCTTCGGGTTTTACGGCAGTCTAAACGACCGAAACCTTTTCGAGTTTTGGTTCGAACTACGTGTACAGCACAACAGCAACCTATCGCGCGCCACAAAGTCATCTTAAAAGGCATGAGTTTAAAAACTAAAGAGCGACCTCACGAGCGCCGAGCGAAGATTAATGTAAAAATGGCCAACCCTCCTGCTGCCCGGCCGCTCCATCTGAATCCGTGTGCTTAGGTCACTCCCGGGGGACAGAGCACTGCCGGCGGCGGTTGTACGTTCACGGGCGTCACGTTTTCATGTGTTCAAGTCACGTGGTAAACTTTCCCTCTAAATTGAGCGGAATACCTTCCCTTCCAACTTTTGTGGGGAAAACTTTCCCGCCCTCTCTGGTGGAAAACATTCCTAGCTAAATTTAGCGGGGAAGCTTCCAAGCCAATTTAGCTAGAAAAGGACGTACGTTACGTATGCCCGTGGCGTTGCACCTCTTTTCAAGACCACCTTCCGTGCCAAAAAGAGAAGAGCTTATTCTACGCTACAAGCTTCCCTTACGATCTATTCGATCGTCTTTGCGAAGGGAGTCTGCTACAGCCGACGCCATTTCAACTTACAACGGACCGCGTAGAACCCTACGAGCCATTGAAGCCAACGCGATGCTACGCGAGTTCCACGGGACCTTCGGGAATGACGCGTAGTCACGTGGTTCCATTCCCCGCGCTTTATTGGCCGGGGTGTCAGTTAGCGTCCGCTGCAGTCCATCCAGTTCCAGGAGTGCATACCGGGCCAGCCGTCACGTAGCGTTCGAGTTCCCATGCCGCTCGCATCGTGCAGGGGGTCTCCGCGGGCGTCCGGATGACGCCATCATCGTCTCTGCCCCGCGTCTGCCGGCGGATTCCTTTTCGATCGAGTAATGTATTCCAAGTAGCGCCAAGGTCGGCGCGACCGCAATAACGCCGGGCACCGCTACGACCGCCGGAGGGGAGAGCGCGCACAGCAGCTCCGGGCCCCGCAATTCATGTCAGCGGAAACTCGTTCACGTGCTTTGATCAACCCGCGCTGACGGCGCTCGCCCTCCGCGCCGCGCTTCTGCGTCGAGAGCTTCCGTGTTTCGTGAAGTGACTGTTACGGCGTGATTACGGCGGTGCAGCGAGATCCATACTCCGTTCACCCATAAGCTTCGTTTCACCGTTACTCGGCAAAGAGCGAACGCGAGGGCCCCTAGGAGCCAAGTGTAGCAACGGAGGTGATGCACGTGACAACCCTTACCAAAGATATAGGAGCCTAAGGGGAAGGAGGAACACCCCTTTTACCCGGACCTCCTTTCGTATGTACCACACGTCGCTTTTGTACCCCCGACATTAGCCCGACACTCAGAATTCGTACAAAAGCGGCTCTCCTCTTTCTCGTGCCCGTGGCTTCGACAGCACTGCTCGCAACTAGTGTGACAGAGTATGCTCACGTGTCTCCCTCCGACGCGCTGATTGGCACACTTTGACCGTAGCCTTCACGTTTGCCAAATTAAGGTAACAAGGAGTATAGTGCGGCGCAAACGACGTGTTCGTGGCCCCAGTCGTCAGTTTGTCTTCTGCTAAGCGATCAAGCTACCGGCCGTACCTGCGCTTAGAGAGCGGGGTCAGGTGAAGAAAGGGAGGAGGCCGATTAGTTGCCCGAGCGCGTAGCTCCACCGCACTGTCAGCGTAGAGACGAATAGAGTAGGAAGCGAAAGCAAGCGCAGACGATTCAGTTATGAGTTACGCCTAATTGTTTCTTGTCGGCGAATGTTACGTGCACTTGGCAACAGTCGTAAAACGAGGCGGAGGAACGTGCTCTTTGTTCGCCGGAAAACGCTCGACACGGCCGTCACGCGGAACGTATCGGTCGCGCTAAATAGACCGGATTGATTGTTGCAGCCCCATCTATTGACAACCTTGACATCGCTCGCGATGATGGCGCAAGCCTCGAAGACACGGGAGGAGTGTGTGGTTGGTTGCAAGGCCTCGGAAGTGGAGCTTCACGGACGTGACAAATAAGCGACTGGGATAGTAGTAAATATAAACTTGGGAGCGTCTTGGTTATTGGGCAAAGACGACAGAAAGAATAACACACTTAAGGCAAAGGGACGATGGACACTTCTTTCAACTATACTCCGTTTCAAACATCGCGTGCAACGCTGGGAAAGCTACTGAAGTAGTGCGCATGAAAAAACACACAAAATTGTGTTACTCCGCGAGATTTCGTGGACGAGCGGTACAAGGCGCTGCTCTTGCGATTCCGACATCTCGGTGGCGGTTGTTCGAATCCACTTAGGGCGCAAAGTTTTTTTGGTTTTTTTTCTCGACCGATTTTTTGTGCAAGATTGTGCGTATTGCGGAAGTGCATATTTCAATTCCTCTTTTCTTGTTGATTTTATTTAAAAGAAGGTAGACTAGGGGCTGGCGTTCCGCTCGAACTTGCGCCGGCCTGGTCAAAACGGAAGAACGGTCGAGATCCAGGGCGTCTCTATTTAAAACCGTTTATTTACATGGTAGCGTGAAAATCAGAGAGTACCTTGAGAGTGTGGTGGACGGTCCTTCATATAACGAATATTGTGATTAGGGGACCGCACTGCCATCGTTCAGACGGCTTGGCATTCCCTCACGTGATGTGACTTCATGGAAGTTTCCTCCAGAGTCAGAATACTCGCCGGTGTATGGAAGAAGTCATCCAGACGGCACTATCTCGGTGCTCTGGTGCCGGCGCCCCCATGAACCGGGGGTGATTCACAATAGACGCGTACACAACACACGGCACTCGAGATCAGGATCGAGTGTTGTTTCCTTTTCGAGGAAAGCAGGGGCCTCGGAATACAGACACGGGCATGTGCGTCGTTTACTTAGCCGACCAAGGTTAAGGTGCCTCAGGCAGACGGAGCCGACCATGGTTACGGTCCCGCAGACAGAAGAACCCAGACGCTTCGGAATGCAATCACGGGCACCGCCTGCTGTAAGGTCCCGCAAGCAGACGGAGCCGTAGGCACGATTCATCACCGACACAGTTCCTTCTTGACGCTTGTTTCACTTTGAAGCCATAAGGCCGATTTCAACACCAGAAACAACAGGTGGCAGTTCACAATACTGTCCGCGTGCTCGGAACTTTCACGTTGCGAGGTCTTCGCTTCGGGGACGCCACCTTGCCAGACACTCCGGTGTCGTTACTGACCGTCTCCAGGACCTCACGGACCGACGTCTCCGGGAAACACGTTCTTGAACTCGCGTACACGTTGGCGATCACCTGCTTGCACTTTTGCGAGATCTTCACACAACGAATCTTCGAAAATATCCGAGCAGGAAAAGAAAGCTTCCCGCGTAAGACGCCATCTTCACGAAACCGGCGAGGCAGGGGCAGCCGCACAACCCGAAAACCCGAAGCGAGTGCGAGTGCCGCACGAACGAAAACGGAAAATAATTTGGAGTAGTTTACATTATCTTTTCCTTTTTATTGAAAAAGAATCGGTGTTCCCTCGAAATCATAACGCCACTATTAGTTACTAGCTACAAAGATGTACACTTTTCGACTTTTTTTTTTTCAGAGGCCGCACTATTTTGTGGAGCGAACGTAGTCGCGGTCGGCTGTGCAAACCGGCGCGCTAGCTTTTGACTACGTTGCACGCTATGTTTGAAACGGAGTATAGCAACAACGCAGATACCGTGAATCTCCAAGCGGAGTGTTTTTGAACCCGCCCATGCTCAGAAGAAGGACAAAGAAAGAGGAAAAGAAAAAGAAAGTGATATAGTAAATACAGGGCAAACCGGGACAGGAAAGGTTCTTGCCGGATGTGCCTCAAGCGGCTTTGCCAAAAAGTGAACTCGAGTGTGAAGCCTCAAGGATGCACAGTCGAGCATGCCAACAAGTTCTTCCCATGCGAAGAGCAGAAGGTTTATTCTGTTCCTTTGGGGTGTGGAAAAAAAAAATACCTAGTGCAAACGGGCAGGTGCATCAACCACCGACTCCGCGAGCACCTCTTGGAAGTTTCAAAAGCTTCGGCACTCTTTTCACCCCATCGTCGTTCACTCCCGCATGTGCAGTGGTCGCGTTCCGAGTTTCGAACATACGATGATTTTGGGAGGGCGTAGTAACAGGTTTGGCAGAGAAATTATAGAATCCTTCAGCAGGAATTCAGTTAATAACAATATTTCGGCGTCTTCAGTCATTTTAACTAAGGATGAAATAGAATTCCATACTCTGGAATTTGCATAACTGTCCCTGTTTATCCTGTACTTACTATATCACTTTCTCTTTCTTTGTCTATCTTCTGGGCTTAGGCGGGTTCAAAAATACTCCGCTTAGAGATTCACTGTGTTTGCGTTCTTGCTAGTTGAAAGAAGAAGTGCCCATCGTCCCTTTGTCTTAAGTCTGTTATTCTTTCTGTCGTCTTTGGATAGTAGTAAGAATGTACTCTTGGTTAACAGCGCTAATTTATAAATATGGCAGTCTTTCTATCTGGAATCCTGTCCTGGATCCTACAAAAATTACTCCTGTGCCAGGACGTGTACCCGCCAATAGGTCCAAATAGTTGGGGCACGGTGCTCACGGCAGGAGGATAACACGATCGGTTTATCTCAAGGAGGTCTTCGGGACTGACCCACCCAATAATGCGAAATATTAATGAGAGGTGACGTTGGCATGGCTGTTTATTATATCCACGTTATGCCCCCCCCCCCCCCCCCCCCCCTTTCATCTTTGGGAAGAAAAAACCACAACAACTTTATCTGACCTCTAAAATGGTAAAAAATTATTCGCGGTCCTACATTCCCTCATAATAATAAAAGTAATAAACCACTGTCCCGACGGGACCGAACATCCCCTTCAAGAGCAAGCGTCCTTCCATTACTAAATTATTGCCCGACACGCGCCATTGCTAAGCCCCATCTAAGCGCCGGAAGCTCACGCAATGTCTTTATCGTTCATAAGCAACTAACAATATAGATTAATTCGAATGATCGGATTTTTTTGCGCGTGAGCTATTGGGCGCGTTAAGTCGGCGCTCCTTTACTCCTACTCTGACGCTCCGAGTTTCTTACTCTGAGCGCAGCAACTGAACGACGCATGGCGTACGGGAGCGCGACACACCGAGCCTGCGTTCAAACCTACTCGAACGGATCCGAGATACCCTGGCAGATTATGCCACGTGACAACAGAAATAGAGAAACGCTGGACGCGGGTATAGGTTTTTGAAAACCACCTTTACCTATAGAGTTAGATCGAGTAAGTTTTGGAACACGGCCTGAAACTATCGACGGGCCACACGAGCTCCTTTCGACCGTGGATACGGGTGGCAGAAGCCGAAAATATTTCGAGGATGAATAATTAGGCCCGTGTGGGGCGGCACAGTCTAAAGCAAAAGAGACGGCGACGTTATGAAGTTTCTCCGAACTTTTCAAGATTCTTGAAAGTTTCGAAGACTAGCTTCGTGCACATATGTGGAAGGTTTCCTTGGCCGATCTATTTATTGACAATGCATGCTGTTCCGACTTAAATTAAAGACAGTATATTCTTGAACCCCCTCGTCGACGCAGGGAACACTCAGATTTGTCAGAGATTCCCCCCGTCAATTCCGTCTCGCAGCGAGACGGAAGCTACGCCGATACTGGCACACCGTTGTTTGATAGCACACCGTTTTTAGGTGGTATGCACGAACGAGCCTTTCCCGCAACGCTAACTGGTGCTTCGGCTTTCCATCTTGAGTAGCTTTATTCGCTGCGGCTGGGGTAAGCATTCTAAGCAGGGCAGCGGTTCGACTGTCTTTTCATGACAACTTTTCTGTCGCCGAGCTATCGGCACACTCGTTCGATAGATCAATTCGTTTTCAAGCAAGACGCACGAACAAACCTTTTCCTCGACGCTCACTGATGTTTCGGCTTTCAAATCGAAGTATCTTTATTCGCTGGGCTAAGCATTACAAAAGGGACAGAGCGGTCCGAATGTCTCCTCATCTCGACAACTTTTCAGTCGCTGTGCTATCGGCACGATACCGTTTGATAGATGAATTCCTTTTTCAGACGAGATGCACGAACAAACCTTTTCCAGAACACTAATCGTTGTCTTGGCTTTGAAATCAAGTCGTCTTTACCTGCTGGATTAAGCACTAATCAACTGAAAAGGGGCAGCGGTCCGGCTACGCCTTTCCTCTCGACGGACTCAGCAGTAGCGCAGCCATCTTGGTTGTTTACGTGACGTCACGGAGCGCGAAGAAGTCACTCGCGCTCCGGAAAATTCTCGGTGCACGAAGAGCGCGCTCTAGTGTCAGTTTCCGGTGGCACTCCTGTCCGTTAAGTGAAAGGAGCGCCAACCAAACTCTCGCGCTCCGGAGCACGGACTTAAAGGGACACTGACAGGGTATTTATGCTCGCCGAGGTTTTTAGTTGTACGTGACATATGAGAGCTCAACTACCCAGAACAGAATTTGCGGCTCGAAATTCGGTTTCTTTCAGCCCGAAAACCGGCGATCAAGAACTGGCCGGTTCGAGTCTCGCTCACTCTCTTTTTCGCGGTCACGGGCCGTTTTCTAAGGTATCGATGCGACCACCAAATTTAATCAAAGTCGTGGGTCACTGAAGGCACACACTGAATATTAAAAATAGAAAAAATATGAAATCCATTTTTTGTGGCTTCTAAAAAGCTGTAAATACGTTGTTTGAAAAAAAAAGTTCCACAGACAACCGGAAGCATTCTGTGCGTTCGTCGTTTCGCGTATCGTGGGACTCGCGGGGACGGCGATGGTAGCGAACGATGGGCGTGGGACCTCTATTTCAGAACTGTCGTTCGCGGTACCGGCGAATTCTGCCTACCGTTAAAAGAGAAATTTGGGACTGGTCAGAAGAATTGGTATTCATCCCGTACGACACGCCCGGCCACCAAGCCGATTTGCACGAAGACGTCGCCGAGCCGTCGCTCCCTTCTCGTGGCTGAAGACATCGCTCCCGCAAACGTCAAGCACGACGTGTCTACTTCGAGTTGAATATGCACGCGTACAATTTCTTTACTAGGTGCGAATGTCCCCAAAGCGTGGTGGCGTGGTGCTTCCCGACTTCGACCCGGGAGTGTTTTTGCTAAAGAAAAATCGACAGCAAACTTTCCAACTTAGTTTACCGGCTGAATTATTACTAAGGAAAGAGATCCACCAGAAAAGAGATGCCCTAGTAGCTCAGTGGGAAAGACGTCCGGTTCACACGCGGTAGGACCGGGTTTGATCCCCTGTGAATGTTTTTTTTTTTTTTTTCAAACATTTCCCGATGTTTACATATCTTTTTCTTTTTTTGCAATCATCACTGAAGAAACAAACAAAAAAATAACAAACAAATGTTGTGGACGATACTTCGCAGAATTAAATGGTATGGGATTTCCGTTTTGACACCTGCGAACTCAATGTAATCACTTTCCACAAAATGCAAGGAGCATGTAAATCAGGTAGCGTCCGCTTTCCGAGGTGCCCGTAAATGTTCTACAGGAATTGCAGCCAGCCATTGGTCCCGATCCCGTTGATCTTTCGGAAACTCTGTCGCACAATGCCACTTTTTTTTGGATGCAGGACATGTGAGCCAGCTCTTCACGCAACATCTTGGGTGTATTCTTTTCGAAGCCGATCATGGGAATTCACCACGGGCACTCACTACTCATCTCCAACTCCTCAATGTACAAAATAACTCATCTTGGAGTACAGAACAACGAACGGAACAAACATAACTGCAAAAGAATAGCACGGCGAGCAGTTCCCGCACGCCGCATCGCACGCTGCATGTCGTGTCGTCTGCTACGGAAAAGAGAAAAAAAAAAAAAAAAACGCACGGTCGGGTGTAGCCACGTGACTTCCGCCACTCACTCTCTTCTCTCCACTTCTCCGACCTCCGTCGGGTTTCGGTTTCGGTTTCGAGCAGTTGCGTCTTTTGGCTTTATTAAAAAAATACGCTACTCTGTTGCAAAATATTAATTGGGTTGTCCTCCGACACCATAATAAAGCGCCTGGCAAAAAATGAAAAAAAATTTTTTTGGGGGGTGTCAGTGTCCCTTTAACGCGCCCATTGAAAGCGTACGACACCCATAGGGGGCGCGCCGCTCCGCCTTGGCAGCTGATTGGCCGCGCCGCCAGTGACAGCGATCACGTAACTTGTCATAGAAAGGCGCTTCCCGCTCAAACCTTTTCTCGCTCAGCGTCTGGGCCACGTCTGCGTCTTCTCGTGGGCGTGTTTCTGTCTCGCTTCCGAGTAAAGGTCTTGACATTCGTAGCCTACCCCCGTTGAACGGTGCCCTGCATGTGTTTCGCGCCGTTCGACCCCCCCCCCCCCCCCCCCCAAGAGTTACTCGGAGCTTGGATACGATCGTATCTCCCGTAGTTTTAAGCGGCAATGACGGCAACACATCCGCCATGTTTTTTTTTTTTTATGCGAAAGCATTAATTGTTTTATGGAGCGAACAGACGTCATCAGCTTTTGAAGCCGCGCAAAACGGCAGTTTACCCTGTGCCAGGGATGGGCAGTATTTCAAATACAAGTATTTGAAATGCGTATTTCAAATACTTTGTGTATTTTGCATTTGTATTTAATTACAAATTGGGTAATGTATTTGACGTGTGTATTGAAATACTAAAATGTGGGTATTTCAAATACAATTCTAATTAAATACAATTTTGTGGGCAAAAATACATCCCTCAAATTTATTGTCACTGTCCAGAGCGGGAAGAAAACTGCGTTCTGCACCGAATGCAGTGTCTCTCAGTCAAGCACAAGCGTTTAGTGACTTTGTGATTAGGGTGCTAGTTCAGGGCAAGAATAGTGACCAAATCGACCTTCGCAGGCATACTGGCTAAATAAGTGCCTGTGACAACTTGTGCTGCTTTCCAGCCTGATTTCCATCCATATTTTTGCCTGGAACATTCTAAATGCGCGGGTCGTCCAGATTTTTGTAACTGGTGGGAGTTGCAACAATAAACAATTCTCTAGCTAGTGCTGCGCGTCTTGGTCGTCCCGGTTCTTTGTTCGTCTATACCAGAATTTAATCGACAAAAAAAAAGCTGCTTGAAGCTCTGTATTTTTTTCACCTATTACGTTCAAGCTGATTAAAATTTTTTTTTTTTGTGATTATATTTCTATTACGTTACTAGAGCCTCGCATACTAACTCCCGAGTGTGCGATGTAAAATTAAAATGAGATACCCAGAAACCCGTTGCAAGTGCCCTGAAGTCGCTGACGGAAATTTTGAGGAATGTATTTGGAAAAGTATTTGGAGGACACCAAATACATTTGGTTGTATTTGTATCTTTTATTTAAATACTTTTCTGGAAATGTAATTAGATTTGTAATTAAATACATTTTTGATGAAGTATTTTGTATTTCGATACATATTTGCATGTATTTTGCCCATCCCTGCCCTGTGCCAATGGTGTAAAGCCTGTTATGTGTAGCAAAAATCTGATGTCATAGTTTCAAGGAACGAGGCTCCTATTGGGTCTCGTGCGGCGTAGTTCCAAGGAACGCCACCAGAGAAGACCTCTCCATGGTGGCGGAGCGCAGCAGCGGCCGGGCCGCCGGTCAGGTGTGCGGGCCTAGCCGCATAGCCCGCCCGGGCAAGCTCCGGAGAGGCTGCACGGCCGAGCTCAGCGCGGCGCGGCCACTTCACGAGAGCGCGCGCTTGGCCGTCGGCCGCAACCTCGCCGGTAGCGAAACGTGATCGTCCACGCGGGTACGCTGTAGACGAACTAAGGGAGCGGAAGAACGACATTCATGCTTTCGCATTCACAACTCATAACAAGTGCTATGGTGTACTCGGAGTTTTTTTCATTTTTATTTATCTGCGGTGGAAGATGCTTCTACGAAGCGTTTGTGTGTTCGACGATCCAGAAATCTCTATGGGGCGACATTCAACAGTGCCAATATTTGATAGAATCTACGTGAGATGTATTTTTCGTTCTCCTTGTTATTAGATTACGTTTTCGCTCTCTGGCAGATCGAATACACGTACTGGGATCGAGATAATCGCGGCGGTTTTCGCCGGTGCATGGACTGGATCTGTGTTCTCAATTACTGGGTCTTGTGTGAAAAAAAAAAGTCGGTGCAGGTAGGGGTTCTTAACGTATTGAACAACGCTTTGCTCAAGTATCCCGACATTGTATTGAAAGCTTGGCTACACTAAACCGGATGTCTATGCCAGTCTGACCGTATTCGTGTGAAATGCTATAGGAGCCGCAACGTTGTGTATATCTTTTCGCACGTTTCCAGTTAACGCGTCAACCCGAGACTCGCTGCGAAAAAGATTCGAAGACAGCGCAAGTGACAAAGACGCAATAGACACCTTTCGAATGTCCGCCCTCTGTTAAAACCCGTGGAATCCCTGCACGATGGCGGACACAAACGCGAGCTCCTTGCGTTCGATTGCACCTCGGCTGGACAAGCCCTCGTGCAATGGGAGCACACGTCGAAGCTACCCGCTCGCGGTATACTTGCACGTCCCGCGATGGTTACGCCATTGTGCGGGTTGTACGACCTTCTATAGATCGGTACGTGACTTCCGAAAGTGTTCTATCATTGGCGTGGCTGAAACTTTCTTTTCTGATGAAAATCTCATGTGGTGTTAAAGTTGCCCTTAGGGGGTTCCTAAGATCGTCTAAATATGGCGATAACTTACTCTTCTGGTGCTAAGCATCATAGAAATCTCAAAATCATGACGATAAGCGGCTAGTTTTTTTTATTAAAAGAGCAATCAAAGATCGCAACACTGTCAGCCAGTAGCGAGGGAAGGATCCTCTCGCCTCCGACCGGAGGAACCGCGGAGTGATATCTCGAATGTGCACGGCTCGTTGCCCAATTAAAACTTGTTGTTGGCTAGTTGGTTCATGATGCAGTCTAGAAGTTTTTTTGCGCGACAGAAGGGACAATCACAAGCGAGTAGACAGGGACAAGCGCACTCGAGCACTCGAGAGCTGACGACCAAACACATCACTCCCCCCCCCCCCCCCCCCCCCCCGCCCCCCACCAAAAAAAAAAAAAAAGAGTTTTTGAGACGACTGTTGGAGTATTCTGTTCCCTCTCCGCAAAAACTTTACATTTTTTTTGTACTTCTCTTACTCGCTTCTATCATGTACAAAAAATATTAACATTTTGAATAACAGCGTTTGCAGTCTTAGCAAAATGTCGCGTTTCATTGATCACATGCCTTTCTGACTGGCAAAACAATGCTCTTTTTATCGCCGGATATGACTTCGATCTTTGATTACTTTTTCGATAGGAGAAATCGGCAGCTCATCGTTATGATATATGAATTTCTAGGATGCTAAGAGCTTACGGAGTGAGTCATCGCCATATTTAGGCGATCTCAGAAACCTCCGCAGGGCCCTGGGCTGTGTTTATGTTGTTTCAGTTGAAATCTTTCAAGCCTTTTGCCAAAGATGAATCGGACAATTGAACCAGATTCATTTCAGCGTGCACATGCAACTGCTATAGTCCTTAGCCGTTAAATATATGCGTAATTATGCTGGTAAATAATTGAGAATTCATCCTAATTACAGGGTTAATCTTACGAGCAGACATCCCTTTAGACTGGGCATCCGACGCCCTGCGCTCGTCAACTAGACCGTGTAAGGGCGAAGGGCCCATGAAGAAGCACACGCAGTGTCAAGTTTAAGGGACATTTACTTGTGCCCACTAAAAATGCGTTGCGTCATTCCTGCGGGGACGTGCAGCATCTGAAGGTACCGCGGGTGGTACTGCAGGTTTCAAAGCCTGCCTCGAAGTGACAGTGCAGGCATGTGAAAACCCAGCAGCGATCTTTCCCACCTTGCGGCGGCTCCCGAAATGAAATGAAACCCGCTGCCACCGCAGAATTTCATCCGGAGTGAATCTTCGGAATGATTATTAAGTATCTTCAGCTTGAACATACCGAGGGTAGCCTTCTAGCATGCTGTCCACAGTCTGGAACGCCGCGCTTCTTTATATCACTTATCGGGCAAAGAATAAAAAAAACAACAAGAAAAAAAAAACAAGAAAAAAGGACATGTTTTTTGAGGGAATAATGGAATAAGCCTTTTCACTCCACTTGTTCCGCGTGTGTACACCGCCACTCGCTGCGTGCTCTAATGTGATGCGTTCATTGCAGCGAAAGTCAATATTGCGGCGGTATCAGCTACAAATGGATATTGACGGACTGAAAGCGTACGAACGAGACCCTAACATTAGTACCTCGCATCGATTGGAAAACACCGAGGCTCCGAAAACACGAACCACTTGGAAGCACTTCCCTTCACGCGGCGGAGCGATGATGGAGGTCACGCGAGAACCCGAGCGGACCGACAGACGTGCACACTTCCTCCGACCTCAAAGGAGAGTTTGACGTCACGCGGGCAAACAACACTCCCAGACACAGGCACGCACTGCGGTTCTTGGAAACACGAGCGGCCGCATCCGGCATCGCGCTTGCACAACCGCGTAGGCGCCAAGAATGCATTGCGGTTAAAATACTTCGCTTCGCGCGTCGGATTTTTCCGTAAAAGTACACAGCCGGTCCTCCCGCCCACACGCAGGTGACGTCGCTCTCGTGCGCCGCCGTCGGGTTCTGGGTGGCGTACACCAACAAGGAACTGCTCTCCAAGCCGCACCTGACCAGCTGGCACGCCTGGGCGGGCGCGGCCGCTCTCTGCCTGTCCGGGACCACGGCCGTCCTGGGGCTCGCGACCCTCTGGAAGCGGGTCCTGGCACCCCGGACGAGCCGGAGCGCGCACGTCTTCCTGGCGGCCCTCTCGCACACCCTCGCCGTCGGCGCGCTCCTCTCCGGACTGCGGTCGGCTTACTTCGACGCCCTGGTGCCAAGCGTCGTGCCTAAACTCTGCCTGGCGGCACTTCCGTGCGCGTCTCTCGTCGCCGTCTTGTCGCAGACCCTTCGCCTCTAAATAAAGAGCGGTGTCCTCCCGGCTCCGGAGCTCTCTTTCGCGTCGGTTCCGTCGGTCGCGGGAGCGCATTAATTGTTTCCCGTGCCTGCTCACAACTCACGTCCGTCCGTGACCTAGCGGCGTGGACCGAAGGCGGCGCGAGGCCAAGCTGGCGCGACGCCAGCCGGCCGCCCGTGCACGCTCTGCACCAGCGTCTTCTACCTCCGCCAGACCGTCTTGTCTGGTCGGGCTCCTGAGTCACTGCCGACGCGTCGTCGTTGTCCCTCGGCAAGACGGTGGGCGATGGCTGCGCTGCGATGGCTCGTCCTGCTCTTGCTGGCGACTGCCGGACCGTCGGTCCAGGATACGGGGTCAGTGGTCGCTCGCGGGCGGGCCTTGGGGTCGCGTCAAGGGCGGTGTGGTGTGTTTCGTGCGCAGGGTGGTGCGGCTTCGAGACGTGGTGCCCGAGGATTATGACGTCATGCGACCACCTCGGACTGTTCAAGGTGAGTGCGGTTGACTCTATGGACATCGATCTATTGACCGATTAATGCATCGATCAGTTGGCTGACTGACTGATATCTGTTAGGTGAAAGAAAATTCCGGCAACGCTCGATGTCTTCGAGTGTTTAGTGCGACGTGTGTAGAGTTTAAGAAAGAGTGTGGAAACAGGTGAGCTGGTTGACGTTACACATAATTGAAGAAACCGGAGACGACGGACGAAGAAGGGGTCAGATACAAAATGTCTCTGACGCAGCTACTAAACTTTATTGACATAACTGTTTATATATCACCTCTCACTCACACGTCTCCCGGGATTTGCACACGTTTTTCTGACCTTCTACCGCGGTACAACGCGTCATTACCTCAAAGGTATCGACGAGAGGAGGTTTTTACCACGGTTGGAGGTCACAGAGACATGTGCAAATTCCGGGAGGCGTGTGTGTTGTTTTGAGTGTAAAATGAGCACGGTGAATTAAATTAAGGTAATGACGCCTTGTGCCATCGTGGAAGGTTACAAAGACGCGTGCGAATTCCGGGAGAGGTGCGCTTATGAGATGATATATAAACGGCTCTGTCAATAAAGATTAATAGCTGCGTTTGAAGCGTTATGTGCCCTCCCCCCTCCCACCCCCCTTTTTCGTTCGTCGTCTCTGGTTTTTTAAAGAATATCTGTGTTGCGCTGATGCGTTGAATTCAGAAGAGCGAGGTGTTACGTGCTCGGCCGATGATGAGAGTGAAGTGTGTTGAGATGCACGATACACCTGTTAAATAACATATAGGTTCCAACATTTTTTAAATGTAAAATGCATAATCTAGTGGCTGCACCTTGTTTACTCAGTCAAACCGAAGAAATCGTGTTGAAGATCACTCGAGACTCTGGTAAAAAATTTGAAACTTGGTAGAAGGAAAAAGACACAGTCCACCTGAAAACTTGCGTTCACCCACGACTGTAAAATGAGCCGGCTTGAAACCGGCTGGTAGTTTTCGGAAGCTTAACATTTTTTCTTTCAATTTTTCGACGCGATCAAAGGCAATGAGTCTGAAAGTCCTGCACCGATGGCTTGTCAGGGCTGAGCAGTCGAACTGGTCTTGCACAGATTCCTGCCGTCCTTTTCAGACACACATAGTCCCGAAGGCAACCGCTTCTGCATGCGGGTATGCACTGATGTATGGCCGTTGGAGAATTTACAGTGGCTCTTGGGCAACCGCATCAGTTTGCACCCACCTGGGGCACTAAACTCGTGAAGCACAAAGTTGGAGCCGAAAGTTGGCGGAGCGCGCCGATCGGACGCCGGCGAAAAAAGCGCCAAGTCATCGTCGTGATTGTCCAATCGGTGCGCTCCGTCAACTTCGGCCCCAACTTCGTGTCTGACGAGCTTAGCGACCCTGGGCACTGAATGCGGGGCGCAAGTTTCTTCTGCTGCTTGCTCAGGAATTTCGATGACGTCAGAACGCCGAGCTCTTATTGGCTGATTGAAAAACAAAATAGTGGGTAGGCCTCAAGGTACCCACTATTCTTTCAATCATAACCAATCGGAGCTCGGCACCATTTTGACGTCACCGCAACTCCTGCGCAAGATGCAGACGACTTGCGCTCCGCACTGCGTTGCATTCTGAACGCTGGACACAACTCGGTATATCGAGTAAAATTGTTCACTTAAAGTTGCAGTATACTGAATGATATTAGTGCCTCGCGTTTCGTTTCCATTGTGTCTCGCCGCATAAGTTAATTGTAGACGCGTTGCTCCCGATGGTTCTGGCCATGCGATTCCCGCTCTTCAGGGCTCGAATGCTCCTAGGGAATCTAGCTGTCGCACCACTTGCGCGATCTCACGGGGCAGCCTAAGTTGTGGATAGAGGAATGCTTCTCCATGTTCATTGACAGACCGAGAAATGCGGGGCTTATTGAGTCCCGAGCAGCTTATTATCGTTCCAAGGCAACTCAGATTGTTGCACAGAGCCGACAGGAACGCTAAAGATGGCGGATATAAAATAAACCACCCCTGGAGACGGTATAGCGCACAAGCGCTTAGCGGTGCTGTGACGTGGACGCAGTACGAGAGAGAGAGAGAAAGTACCGCTAGCACACACCAGGAGAAGTACGATACGGCAGGGAAGAAAGAAGAGGCGGAGCTTGCAGGTAGGTTTTCCCAGAGACACGAAGAGAAACGGGGCAAAAAGAGCTGACCTTGCCTCCTGCGTTTGGAGTACTTCACCTTCGGATTTAATCGTCCTACAAAAAAACAAAAGCCAGCGGGCGGTGAGGTGTTCTTTCCTGCAGTTCTCGCAGGAAACAATCTATCACCGCGAAGAAATACTCCTATTCTTTAGGGCTGCACACTAATTAAATGTATATAACCTTTCACTAGGCGGTAATTAGTCGATGAATAATTGGGTAATACCTGTAATGTGAAGACAGTTTGTTAAAGTAATGCGAAATTATAAATGTATTGGGTCTGTCGTCGAATAATTTCAAAAATCGCAAAAAATAGGGTGGCTGAGATAAGAAAAACCTATCCGAGACCCAACTGCTAGCCACGGTCGACGCGAGCTATGACAAAAACATATTAATTCTCTAATACCTTTTTAAGTAGTGAAAATAATGATATTGTTCAAATTAGAAACTTTTCGAGCATAGTCGAAAACTATTGCATTCGCTAATTTCAGAAAGCTATAAAGCAAGTGCAGCGATTTACGGCGTTAAAGAAACGTTTGATTTGTATACGCATTTGGGTTCCGGTTTCTACCGGAGCGCATTTTGGCGCCAAGATCCACAGCGGCCCCAGATTTGACCACTGAGGCACTACAGTATTCGAAACGTACGAAGTAGAAAAACACCCTTCATAACCGCATTCGACAATCTCATTTGTATGAGAGATTTCTGTGTCCAATAAACACAGATGAATCATACAAGATATATAACAACATATAAGAAACTTGTGAGAAGTTTCTTATAAATTTGTTATGTGGTTCTCATATGTTCTTATATATCTTACACGTTTCTTATATGATTCTTATATGCTCTTAAAGTTATCTTGTATGATTCATTGGTGTTTATTGGACACAATAAATTTCTTATACAAATGGCTTTTCACTAGGGAAATCACTTTGTTTGGTCTTCCACCTAGATAACTTTACAAGAAACTGCAAAACGAGCTTGTCATGCCCAATGCCAACAACTTTGGCAAGTAACAACTCATGATCTACGAGATGAAAAGCTCTAGTTCAATAGAAATAAATATTGTCAACTTGTCCACGGGAAATTACCTTAGGTAAAGTGTGTTCCACTTCCAAGAATGATACAATGTTAGTCTCCACTAGCGCCCTTGACTGAGCGCCTTGCTGGTTTAGACAAGCGATTTGAAATGGAGGTACATATGCTTATACATCGCGTTTTCAAATACCCCAGAAAAAGAGCAAAGAAGAGAAGTTGGTCAATAGTGACTAACGCAGTCAGTGCGAACATACTTATGTCTAAGTACAACTGCTGCATTCTTCCATCCTTGAGGAAATACATTTGGCTCTAGGGATATGCTAAAAATATGGAGCAACACCGGGGCAAGAATATCCCGACATTCCTTTAAATAAAATTACGGATTCCGTCCCAACCGCAAATATTTTTCGGAGCGAGCTCATTAATTGGAGAAAGCACATATTTGAGCGCTAGCTTCGGCACTGTTAAGCTGCGGGTAGGTTCAATGGGAGCATCGGTTTTAACAGCGCACGGAGTAATCGAATTACTGACGCAGGAAAAGAACGTAGCAAAAATATCACAGACATCGGACGGCTCAGATATATATCCAGGGTCATCTTGTAATGCGATTGTTTTCGATCGACTAGATGTGCTCATCAGAATACAGAAGACACATGTGTTTCATATTCAATTGATGTAGTTCGCCGTTTTGTACTTCGAACGATATACAATTCCTCGGGAAAATCGGTATGATACAATATGAAATAACTGCTTACGGGCACTATGCCAAATATCTGCAAATAAAAATCGAAGCTATTCAAGAGAAGATACTTAGAAAGGTAGGACATGATAGCGAAGAAAATCTTTTTAATATATATATATATTTTCACAGTTATATACCACGCCTTCGGTCTCCCGCCACCATGCCATATATATATATATATATATATATATATATGCGGACAGATTTAGGAGTGTTGTGCTTTAGTGATTAATTGAAGTATGACATAATAACGAAACATTTTCTTAAACAATAAACGTAAAATAGAAACAGTTAAGGAAAGAAGGTGACTTCCAAGCATAATATATGTAGAACCATTCATAAAAACGAGATATGGAGAGGAAACAAGAAAATACTACGTGCCTAAAATGTTTTAACGATGTGCCTGAAGATGTAAATAAATGAAAAAAAATCCTAAAAATAAACTAACTAAAATGACCGAATGAGAAAAAAAAAGAAAGGTAACCAAAACGGCAACTAATTATAAAGAAAAGCAGCATCAATGAAGCCGACCACCCCTCCGACCGTGTCTACTATTTTAGATTGTTTTGTTATTGTGATCAATTATAATTTCTTCCACCTCAGATCGTAAATAAACGTTAAAACTACCCTTAATACTACACTTTTTTTTTTTTTTTGCTTTTGGTTTTTATTTGTAGAACAGAGTTGAACGTGTATACTATGACAAAGAAACTATGGGCATACCAGAGGCACAAATTTCACTTTAACATGAGTGTGTGTTTACGTGAGTATGAACCTGCCGCGCCCAACGCACAAGCCTCATTGGCTTATCTGGGCGCCAATTGTAAGATGTTAAAAACTGGAAATAAAATGTATGTATGTATGTATATACCTCGCGTAGTTCCACAGAGTATTTAAATCGCGTTTTAAACTGTATCCAACTGAACTTCGTGAGTACTCCCGATTACGCCGAATCAACTTTTCGGCCAATGAAGGAAACTCTTTCAACAGATCCTGCCATTTCTTTATGCCACGAGCGTTGATATACCCGAGAGAGCGATTATCCGCTAACGTTCGAGCAGGAAAATTTATAGAAAGGTTGAATTATGGATGCCATTTATTGGCAAAGGCAAGAGGGCAAACAGCAGCCTCCAGAGTAATTGCTGATATGTTAGTCATGCACAAGTCAAGCGTGTTTCCAGCCCTTTTGATTGTAGTGTTAAGCTGATAAAGCTCATTAAAGTTCATAAATCCTATATTCTCTTCGGCTCTAGCCCGTGCCTCACTTGAGGCTGCACTAATGGTGTTTGAAGTCCAGTCAACGCCAGGAATGTTAAAGTCACCAACGGTCATCACATCATGGGCTGAAAAATTTAGGACACGGAATTTGTCGAAGCTTTTTGTCCTAACTACCATCTTTCTATGCGAAATAAAATAAAATCGATTGATTGGTTGAGTGATTGATTGAATGATTGATTGATTGATAGTGCCTACACTCTAAGAAAAAAGGGAGGAGAAAGGTAGCAAAAGCGACTGTTCCTCCTTGTTGCGGACAAGTTGCCCAGGGAAGGGAGGAACGGCAGTTCAGATGAAAGGAGGAGGGCGAGTTCCTCCTTGGTCAGTTGGCGCAGGGGTAGAACATCGCGCTACTGACCAAGTGGTCAACGGTTCGATCCCCAGAAAAGTGTTTTTTTTTCCTTTTTGTAAAGTTTTTTTTTTTTTTTTTTTTGTTTACCAAAACAGACATAAACAAACCTAGACCGATGAAAGGAAAATTAAAGTCCTTATTATTCTCCGAGACGTTTTCCTCCTTCTCCAGGCAGACGGGAGATAGAGCACTATATAGCTCCTACGGAGCAGAGTAGCGCAATCCTTTGAACCCCGTGTTTTGCCGATAACATGGCCGACAGAGCGGCTTGGCGCGAGTCACGTGGTACTCAGGGTTCCAGGAGGCGGCCCGCCCTATGGGAGAATACATGGAGATCGACACAACACGGCTGATTAAAAAACTAACGGCGAGTTCACATTTTTCAAAACTAGCCTGTTGTGAAGTTAGTAAAGCGCTAAACACTTTATCAAAGTTTTAATATTATCGGATGCGTGTGAAAATTTTGAGAAGGCAATTTCCAAGGCAATGGCGTTTGAAGCAGACGATTTTTGCTCGCAGCGGAGATGGGCTTTTCGGGTTGGCCGGAGTGGGTCACGTGAATAGTGTGACGTCGCCGTGTCGTCTGCTGCATGATGCCGCTCAGGCAATTTTTTAAAAAAAGTTACGTCCTTGTATGGCACAAAACTTGTCGCATATTATTCTAAAATGTTTCATTATTATGTCAAAAATGATTTCCCTTCCTCACATCCCCACAAAACTGAAGAAACAACGATTTTCTCACGTTCTCCATGCATTTCTGACCGCAGTTGGAACCTCCGGGCGTTCGCCGCTAGTCGCCGAGAGACGGCGTTCTAGATTGCGCTACTCTGCTCCGAAGGAGCTATATAGTGCTCTAACGGGAGAAAGCTTTCGCCCTCCCGACTCATCTTCTTTCGGTTTCGTTTTTCGAGCACATCGCGCACGTTGTTTTATAAATTAATGTTGAGTTGATTGAGCTTCAGCGGCAGCGAAGGCCGCCTGTAATTCTGTCTTCTAGTCCAAACGTGCAGAACATTTCGGTTGCATTGACGTTTTTACCACTAATTTTATCAAACGAGCTAACAAAGCCGCTAGAAACAGCGAAGTTCCGGAGCAGTGCCAGCAGCGCTACATACACTGGGTAAGACGGCCGTCTCCAATTTGCGGGACACACGCGGAACTACAGCAGCGAAACCACGAGGAACTGTGTCGACGTTTTCGACGTTATGGAAATCGCGGGAACTGCGTCCAAGGAAGGCAGGTTTTCCTGCCGGCTGCCTGGGTGCCTTCCGTGCTGAGTTCGGTTTCGTTGTCCCGTGCCGAGTGCCAACCGGCGTTCAACGTGATTCTTCTGCGTGTCAGCAACATCGTCAACGTGGTTCTGTATTTCTTCGTGTCAGCGACATCGTGATGGCAGTGTTGTGGGTTGTGAACAGAAGACTGGAATTATCGCCGATGTGACCGTGTGTTCGCGTATCAGTGGTGTAACAACAAGATGAGATGACGTAAACTGTCGGGCATTGATGCCGCTGGTCGGGCCGTAATCGGAGGGGCCGGGGTGTCGCAGGATGACATTCCGCTTTACATTAAAGAGTTTAAAACCACTTGAGGGATTAGGTGCAGTCGATCGACGTGTGGATAGTCATGTTGGAACGGTTGGAACGCTGGTCTGAACGGTAAGCTCCTATCGTACAGTGGCCAATGTGACTGTCGGTCCCCGAGAGCGATTGCGCTCTGGGGAAAAGACAACACTACGAAAGTATGACGGAAAGTACGTATATTTATAATGGAAGTTTAGCATAAAAAAAAAGACAGGCAAAATCGAAAAAAAAACAGAAAACGCTATCCTTTATTTTACTGTTTAAATATATTACGGTTCCTGTAGAAACTGCCCTCTAAGTGGCGCGCTGGGATGAGCGCTAGAAGTTTTCGAGCTCGGAACGGCGGAGCTCCGTACACTTAACAGTTGTCGCAAGTCGCGGCTTTGACTGCATTCAAGTTGATCGAAAAGCGATTTCTGTGCCCGTAAAGCATCACTTCCAGCTGAGTGGATATCCGCCCTACAGAGATTAATTCAAGACGGCAATTGCAGCTTTGCGCGAACAGCACAACTAGAAAAACGAACACTACAATATAAATACTGGCTACGAAGGGCCATGCGGGAAAACAAACTCATGGCTTGGAACCACATTGGAGCGGCTCGATTTATTGGCTTTCAAATAATTATGGCATGATCGAGCGTCTTCTTTTTAATAAGAGATTCATCCCCTGAGCCATTAAAAATAGCCTCAGATGTATGACATTGCTGGAAAAAAATGAACATGTTCGGAATATTTTTTTTTTGCTTAGGGAGTCACCGAAAAATTCCGTACGTTCAAAACGACCACTATAAAAGACGGAAACGCAGGGCTTGGTAGTAGTCGGGGTAGTGTGCTGTTGTATTGATGTCTGTATGTGCGATGCCTGTGTATGCGTTCAATATATGTTGACCTGATGTTTGTAGTAGGCGCAAGGTGTCTAAATGTGTTAGAGATTCCGAATAAAAGGAAACGCAATTGTGGCGTAAAGAAATAAAAATATTTTTTTGTAAAAACATGAATTGGGCGGTACCTAGCGCCACCTAGCCTAGCTACGTGCGATTACTCTGTTTGACCCTGCCATCTGGTGGCAAGCGATTTAACATCCTTTTACGCTACGCGGCTACGCCATAATTTTGTGTTACCGTGCTGAGATAAGCCAAGAGGTTGCTTCGGATTTGCTTTTCTTTGAGAGCGGCTTTTGGTTTTGCGGGCGAATGATTTTCTCTCCTCCGTGATGTGCGGTTGACGCAACGGTTGACGAAGGAATTGTGGCTCGAGGAATAGCGAAGGTAGGACATAAAGTGCGCGAACTGAGTGCCGGTTGTCTCCGTTGAACATCGCAGTGCTGACGATGAGAAGACTGAGTGACTGCATGCTTTCGAAACGTAAGTTTCTTTACCTGCAGGGGTAAAGAAACTTCGGAAATAAATAC
The DNA here is from genome assembly GCF_016920785.2 of Ixodes scapularis. NCBI lineage: Eukaryota > Metazoa > Arthropoda > Arachnida > Ixodida > Ixodidae > Ixodes > Ixodes scapularis. The sequence goes on along the minus strand of NW_024609883.1, from coordinate 28,940,243 downwards.
AGTTCGCAAAAAGCTCGTGTTACGTTTTTATTTCCTGCTCCTCTCGCTTCCTGCAATAGACTTAGTGTTCTCCTTAAGCCTTACCGAGCTCGATTTGCTCGATTCGTGGCCGCCATAATGAGATGCAGTCGACGGAGGAACTTTTCCTCCCCTGCTTAAGGGACGAAAGTTTCTCCCTTTCTGAAGGAACATATGTGTCAAGAGCGTTCCTCCCTTTAGGGAGGACTATACTGACCCTTTTTTCTAAGAGTGTATGAATACCTGTGTGCCAGAACGAGCTGGGAAGCAATATATTCCAATTATTAGGTTTTCCCGGCCCGGAAAATTGATTTGTACCCCAACACATTCATCGCCTTCCTCGAGATCAAACCTGCGAAAACATGGTAACGATCTGTGTACCGCCGTAAGTACCCCTCCTCCGGGAGTGGCCCTCGAGCCAATCGAATCTTTATCACATCTATGAACATCATATGCGTCAGTAAAATATTTACCAGAGATTGCTCGTGTAAGCCAAGTTTCCGTGACACAGATTGCATCGAAATTGGAAATCGTGACAGCATTATAGAAGGTATCAGATTTAGTTTTTAACCCACGAACGTTTGGGTAGTACGCAAGGATGTCATCCATCACGACTTCTTGTTTGTTGTTGGTCGCCCCAAATCCGAAGCACGCGAAGTCCCCCGAAGGGCCTAAAGAGACAGCCATCCGGCCACACGCTAGAGCCGTTAATTTTGATCAGGTCGTCGATGGTAGTGCTCAAATGAAAGGAACTGTACTAATCGTGCTTACTGTAAAGTTTGATTTGGAGTTGATTTCGTGGTTGTTGATTATGCTCAGCAGGTTTGTAATTAAAATCATATGTGTAACTTCCTTAATTAGGAAGTTACTTAGTAAGTTTGAGCTCATGAATTAGCTAATTCCTGTTTTTTGTTGCAATTCTCGACGTCCGCCGTGGCTGACAGTTGGTTCCCGAAAATAGTTTTTGTTTTCTCAATCACCCTATTGTTATATTTGTTAAAGCCTTAGCTCAGGAGCCTATACCCCTATTTCAGTTATGAAACACAAAAGTGAAGTTTTTATGCCTCCAAAAGACGGTTTCGCGTGACGTACTTCCTGCTCAAAATCTCGCCGGACGCCATGTTGACGAACTTCCGCCCTATGTCGTTCAACCCGCAGGGGCAGTGTTTTCCAGCTCGGTCGGATTATTTTACGTCGTGATGGACTGAGTTTGCCGGAGTAGTCGGCGACACAAAAGAGTATCATCTTCTACTCGATTTCAATAGACGTTTCGCTTACTCCCCAGCCGCCTGGTAGGCATATCCGGTATGGGCGACGACAAATTAATAAATATTTCAACCTAAAAATAGTAAAAATTTGAGGGGAAACAAAACGAGAATGAGTGACGGTTAAGCTTATATCCTATACGTATTCTTTTGGCGTGGTGACGGCAAAATAACGTTTTCGCTCATGCTGTACGTGTCGTATTTCAAGATGGCGGCGTTCTTCTGAAAGAGGTCTATACATACAAGTCTTTGTGCTGACTTAAGTCGAGACGGTGACTAAAAAGTTGACCCGTCGGCGCTCAGAAGGCTCCCGTAGATGCCACCGGGTCGACTCCGAAAAGAAACAAATCTGTGTAAGCTTAAATTTAAGCGACCAATATACTGTGTGGTAGCTCTATAATAATGGCCCAATCTTTCTATGCTTCGCTCGTTTCCCAAGGAGTGGCACAACGCGACGATAAAACAGCGAATGGGTTTGCTGTGTACTCCCCGACTTGCCCGTCCTCGAGAGCCGGCAGTCCGGGTTCGTCGACCGTGGTTGTCGGCCGTCGTTCAGAGCTCGCAGTCGGAGTCCGTGCCCAGGCCTGCGGATCGTCCTTCCCACGCCAGCGCTGCGTATATGCTAGCTGTCCCGGGCTATTATAGCCCGAGTTTCGCTAAGAAACCACTCCGGGATCGTTGTAGCTTTGGCCGGTATAACCAGGGCTGGCCGCTCTCGCCGGCCCTGGTTCGAACCTCGCTAGTGAACAGCTCCGCGGATCGCCATGGTCCAGACCGTCTGCATCGTTCCTGCCCGGCACCAGCCTCGCGCAGCACGCCCTTTTTAGCGCCAGCTCCGTGCCCTCCGCCCCGTCGTTTTCCACCCTCGTCTCCTACAATACACTGGGCCCCGATTGATCTTACTGAGTTCTATCGTCGACGGAGCTGATCGAAATGTTTCAGTGTTTCACTTTCACCAAACATCTAAGCATCTGCGCGCAAACACACGGCGAAAGTTGCGCACGCTGCTCATCAACATGGCGGAACACGACTTATAACAAGGGAAAAGGCGCTTCATAAAACCGCCCTATGGTGAGGCAGGAACAGCATCTTTTAATGAAGCCATTGGTGTGCTTGGCATAAATCCAAATTCCATGCGCTGATCGCAGAAACAGATAAGGTAACGGAAAGCAACGCAAACACCGTATCGCTGACGTCAGATTACCGCAAACGACGTAGAATTTATGCGATTTCAAAGTGTGAGATACAGAAGGCAAAGGAAGAAAGAAGGAATACACTCCAGCAGGAAGCAGCAATGATAGTGTACAGTCGCCCAATTTTTTTCATAATATCACGCGAGCGTCGACCGCCCGGACGGCCAGCGCTGCGCCGCGGAGAAATGCGGCGTCACGGGAGAGATTAGGGGCATGCGCACAAAGCTCTCTCCGGTGGGAGCGTCGTCTGCTAGGCTATTCTGTTGACCGCACACAGCCCCTGTTCCTTATCTGCTGGCATAGCTGACCGCCTTTAAGCAAAGATCTGAACAGCGCTTGCTTGCGTGATGCCGTGATATTGGTCAGGCCTGAAACAAGCCGCGGGTCATCTCGTTTAAATTTAGTTTTTGTTTTGCGTTTACTTTGTCAGCACCAAAAATAAATAATACGATGACGCGACAAGCTGAATGCAACGATGCGTTCAACTATATACCGGAGCCAATGCTACGAGGCATCAAAACCAATCCAGCGCTGTCACCCTGCCACGTGACATCGTGCTTCCACGTGCAGTTGTGCCCAACAGGAAGGCCACGTGACACACTTTTAGCGATGGACTGGCCAAGATGGCTCGTAGCGTCGGCTGCGGTACAACACTAACTGAAACGGAGTATAAACAATCGGCGGGACGCGCTTCTTTACTACGGAACAAAGGCTGTGTAAATTAGCCATGCAGAATAAATTAGCCATGCACACTAATTGTAATTTGAGTTAGCAATGAGTTCGCCCTCGAATTTGTTAGTACAAGCAAAGCGATTTATTCGCGTTCGTTTGACGCCCAGCGAGGTCCGTCGTTTATTAACAAGAAATGCTGGTTTGATAAATACGTTTGACACGGCAAAGAAGACATTCTGACGCATAGGATCTGTGACAACAGCATAAAAAGGTTAACTTTCGACCAATCGGCTTTAAAATTGGTCGGCGATTTATGCTCTGGTGGATTGGTAAGTTAACCGGCGGATTTCACAGGCAAGGAAAAGTAAGCGTTCTTTAAAAAGATAAAACCACACACCAATAAAATTACTTGTTTCTTAAAGTGATGTTTCTCTTTATGGCGAGTTATTCTGAAATATAGTTTTTATTTCATTCGTTTGCTCTTTGTGCGTGAAGGGAAGCTGAACAGTTCAACGGCAATATAACTACGATGCGAGCTGTATTTTTCACCCTCGTTAAAGCGGCAAGGTACCCATCGGGTTCAAATGAAATGCGAACAGTGACGGACCTTCGAGCTCAGTATCGGCCACGGTGGAAGGCACCGGCGAAGCTTCCAAGCTCGGGTGGTACTTGGCGAGGTTCAAACACATCGAAGCAGGACGCACAACCTCGCAGCGTCCTACTCTCATGTGTAACCTCGCCATGTTTCAACCCAAGCTTGGAAGCTACGCCGGTACTGCACTCGAAGTTCCCTCACTGTTCGTATTTCACTCGAACCCGATGGGCACTTCGCAGGCTGCTAAAACATGTTTAGATTTTGTCGCAGTTGCATCAGCTATGGTGCAGATTACAATTTGGTTGAGTTTGTGCCTCGTACTGATTAGACCGGTGTTTATATATCTACGCTCGATTATTACGATGTACTGCTATAGTATAAACGTAGATCAGGCTTCTCTGAGGAGTGACGATCTTTTCTTTATCCCCGTGGAGAACGAGGTTTTTCTTTTGCGAGGGGTAGGATTTCATTCGCAGATACACCAATAGGCTATAATATATAGCCAATTGGTGTATATATAGGCTCAACTCGGGGCCACAGCCCCGAGTTGAGCGCGAAAGCGAAACCCAATGGAACTAAGCGCATCACGATGATTAGATATGGTCATCACGGGCTCCACCGAGACGGGGCACACGCTGCTTGCGCGCGAGAAAAGGCTTCGTTTGGCGTCTCCGGCTGCAGTATTGTGGAAGCTATGCCAGACTCGACAACGCGGCACGAAATAGTTGACGCCGACGGTAGAAGACATGGCGTGCGCGTTACTTTACCGTGCAGTGGATCCCCTTCCCAAGAGGCAAACACTCCGATGCTCTACGAGAGCCGCCGCATAGAGTCAGACACGTCCGTCTTGGCGTCGCCGCGTGCTAAAGGCTCCGTTATAGTCGGACGTCGAGGGCAGCAAACGCGGCGTATACGCAGGGCACACCGATGCTGATTGGTCGCAGATATCGAGTTCCCGCTCGCCGGCCAATGGAACGAACGCGTTCTGCGCTAGCGACGAGCGTGGGCCCTTCATTGGCCGAGGAGCCGGAACTCGACTAAAGGCTATGAGCAAACTTCTTGAGAAGAAAGCTGGAATAAAAATAATTAGAATACCTGTAAGCGAAAAAATTCCATTGTGAGTAGTGCCAGTTTCCACAGCGTCTCATTCTGCTCTCATTTCTTGGGGAAAACAAATCTAAAGTTTGGTTACGCATTGTGTCCAAACTTGACGCAGGTGTTTACGTAGATTATCTGGCGACTGTGTTGTTTCGGTTGGAGGAGCAAGTGCGCCTCCGACGTTAATTTCTGGGGCTTGCGGAGCAATGGCGTACCAGGAATTTTTTATTTTTTTTTTATTTTGAGGGGGGGGGGGAGGTAGGGGGGCTGGGGTGGCTGGGATGCCCATGATTTGGAGTGCGGAGAGGGGCAGGGAGGGGTCGAAATGCATGTTTATATTATTTATTTATTTTACGTGCCCAAAAACCAAACCATGCAGGTCTCCTCTTTGGTGCACAAATATATAAACACGAACAGGAAAAAAAAAAAAAAAAACACATTGCAGGGTTTAAACACAAAGCAACAAACACACAATATTTAATGTTCGGCAGCCAGCACTTCTACTTGGTTCCTGAACACCTTAATGTCACTGTATATATCGTTCGGCATTTTCAATATTGGTAAACGGAGATTGTATCTGTAACAGAGGAGATGGTCTACAGATGGTGTAAATGCTGAAAGTACTGCGGGTCCTGGCGGAACGAGGAGGGGCATGACGGTCTACATCACGTACAAGCGAAGCACTGTCAAATACGCTATTTACGATTTTGTACAGAAATACCAAGTTGCGCTCTGCTCTTCTATTGGTCAATGGTATCAACGAAATCTTATGAAGCAGAAACGTGTAGTCAAAATAGAAACGGCGTTGGAAGTAGCGATCATAAACATTACGTATTATTTGTGTTGCATATTTTCGATGGTCATTGCTTGTGTTCTTGGTAACGAATTTCAGGCCACAGAAGCGAGCTCAAGCCTAGACCTGTAGGGCAAAAAATAAAGGTATAATGGGGACCGGTTCTTGAATGGCTGAGTAATGCGGCATGTAATACACAACATTCTCGCCGCCCTACCAACAATAAACGACACATAGTTTAGGGTCGGCTGAACTTCGGGGAGGGGGGGGGGGGCTTATAAGGCTTTAACCCCTCCCACCCCCCCTTCCCTGGCTACGCCCCTGTTGCGGAGTGACTTTGGATACATTCGATATCTTCTACTGTATTAAACTTTTCTGAGAGGGAAATCTTGCCACCCAATGTTATTGCGTTCAATCGTTGACTCAAGCTCCGGTGCTCAGTTGCCGGTGGAGAGCTTGCGAAAGGTCCCGACTAAGGAAGGCACGATCTGTTATGTTGAGCGTCACGCAAAAATTAGTATCCGGTTTCAGTTTCTTTTTTAAAACTTCCCCTTCTAGTGAGTCACACGAAGGCTTCATCCGGAGCGCTGTTTCCCTAGTGAGAGGTGGTGGGTATTAGGTTTGCCAACACCCAAAGCAATGCCATAGATAAGAAGAAAAAAAAAAATAGCCCATCGAGTGGCAAGGCTACGGCCGAAAGACATGGAGAATCATGCGGACTGTCAAACCTCTCTTTGTGGTTAACAGAGTGTTTACGGCTGAGCTTAGTCTAGTTTGTTTCCCGAAATGAACGGAAATGAACGGGGTCTTTTTTAGATGGCAAGTCTTCCTGCTTTCGTGCTCATTCCCGCTTCTTTTTTCCTCCGCAAATAAAAACGTAACGTGAAGCAAATAAGTTGTCAAATTATTGTAGCATTACTCTGGAGATCATGCAGTTAGTAACTCGTTACACAATTATAGAGAAATGTAATGGGTTATAAGTAATTTGTTACTTGCGGCAGATTACGTATAACTGTGTTAGGGTGCACGGGGTAGTTGGTTCTTACTGACAAAAGGACAAACAGCGTGCAAAAAACAGAGACAAAGTCGAATAGCTGCGCACAGGACAAGCTTCGACTCTCTCAACCGAGCTCTAATAAAAACCTAAATTAGGAACATCAAGCACATCACGGGGTTGTCAATCGACACGTATCTAAAAATGCAATCTCTTTGTTGTGTAAATTGAGCGACGTCTTGCTGACGTATTTCGTACGTTTTCTTTTAATCGCATAGGCTTCTAAAATTTCCCTAGTCATTCGATATCTGCCCTTGCCAATAATCTCTGTATTTTTGAAGATGGGCCGTATTTGTCTATCCTTCCTGTAGTAAGGTGGTAAGCTGGGCAACTTTGTACCGGTCGAACACGATGAAAAAATAGCACCTCGTCTTTTTGTGTCCTATATTTTTCATAGTGTCTATATATCCAGCACGCTGCCGACATTAGGGAGTTTCAAAATAGGTTGCCTCAAGTTAAGGCGACCCATAAGATATAGAGGGACACGAGGACAGAAATACTCGCGCTGCCGGCTTATGGAATAGGGTTTTTGGAATACGTAGCGTGACATGCTTGCGTTTCTCGCTTGCCGCGCCAATACGGCTAACAGGTGACATGAATAAAGTGAGAAATCAAAGGAAACGTAATATATATGTTTGCGCTTAACAAACACATTGTATTGCTTGTGTCGCAAATATCGGATGGGAAGGTCCGTCCTCCCCCGCTCCTGGGTACCATGTCCGCTCCTGGGTACCACGGCCGCATGCTGGACTAATAGAAACTCCGATCTATTAACAAAACAAAATTGTAGATACGATAACCTTCTGGTCTTAGTACGTTCTATACAAGCACGCACTAGTAACTCTTTCGAAATGGGTGGGGGGAGGGAGGGAGGGAGAGGGGGGGGGGGGAGGGATACCGACTCTAGAGGTTCTACGACTCTAAAGATCCAACGCCTCAAAAGGTCCATTATTGGACCTCCTGGCTCGTTGGACGTTTTCACGCGTTAGACCTCTTGACTCGTCGTGGATCTTTTGACAAATTGGATCTCTTGACGAGTTGGACCTCTTGACCCACATTGGACTTCGAAGAAAGTCGGAGCAAGAGGAGGAAAATGAGCAAAAAAATACAAAACAACGATAAATGACGGCTTTCAGTCGGCAAAGACGTGTGTGACGGTCACTGCAGTGCAACGGTGTGGGATCCCGCAAATAAAAACAAAGCAACAAAGAGGTGGAGGATGGGAGAAGAGGATACAGTGACCTCGGGGGCGACAGAGTTCTGGGATCCTGAATGGCTGGCTGTGTCACGGCGTTGTGCGTTTTCCGTTTCTATCGGCTGATGACCGAAGCCATCTCTTCGTGCGGTATGCTTGACTACCGGAGGAATTTCCCGAGAGTCGTGCGCGCTGTATGGTAGCGGGGACGCAAGTTGTTTCTTGAATATAGAAACCAAGTTCGAGTTCAAGTTCATGTTTATTGTTTTTATCCAACGGAGAGGGAGAAGGAGAAAAAAAAGCAGACTGGTTGTCGCTTGACATTGTTCCTCCTCCCCACTAGCAACAAGATAATATATTTTACATACTAGTGACTCGTAAAACAAGGTTTACATCGGAGTTAGTCGGTGAATTGTTTACGGGGTGTGATACGCAGCACAAGCTCAACTGGCAGGAAATGTTAGGTTTTGTGAATGATTTGGACAGCGTGATGTTTGTCACTCATCCAGAGGGTCAACATGTCTTTGCGCAGTACAGTGCCGATATGTCCAGTGCCATATCGGTGGATGAGAGTGGATGACGTGTACGTAGCTCAAGTACTCTACTCAAGTCACGGTAGTTCAACTACTGTTTTGAGTAGTTTAGTAACTTTTGAAGAACATTTTCACTTTGGTAATTATTAGTTTACTTTAACTATAATTTGCAGACAATTTATCATCTAGTTATAAATTACATTCAAAATTTAGTGTATTTTTTATTATCAATAAACATTCGCTCAAGTGCCAAAAAATATATCAACGGGTTACCTGATGTTCACAGAGAAGGGGTAGACAGTTAGCACAATTCAGAGAGAAAGATATTTCTTTCTGGTATGAACGACAGTCGCAACCGGGCGCGTAACGCGAAAGTGCGCCTGGAAGACTGTGTTTGAAGTGGGGCGGAGTAACCGCTGCATTAGCGCCGGAGACTGGCGCTTGTGACCCTAAACTTCCGGAGACAAGAAGTGCGCATCTTTGTTCAATTATTTAGTTTTTTCTTGGTTGTCTAATTTCTGTATTCATTTAGGGCAAACGCGAGATAGATGACGGACTGAGGACTCGTTTTTGGAGAAGCAGCGATCGAGAAATATTTGGGTAGTGGCGGGGAAAGAAGAAAACCGGCCGAAACAAGCTGGTAACCGCACGGAAGCGTCAGGTGATCTATTTGGGTTGACCTTGCCTGGCAAAACTTAGGATGTGGAAGACTTCCGGGCTTGGTGTTTTACACAAAGAAAACAATAAACAGTCGAGCACACATCGAGCACAATGAACAGTCAAGCACAGAAGCAAAACCTTCAGACAGTGTGACTCTGAATTAGGTTAACGGAATTTCATTTATGTATAAAACAGCTGTTCTTTGTTGCTATACTATAAGAAAAAAAAAAGCGCGTGTTTTAGTCTGGATATATTCAGTGACATTTCCGTTTTCCGTAAAACGTTAAGATACCACACGGCAACCATTTAGCGCTCGTAGTTTCCACACCTCTCTTACTTCCGCTGGTCAATTTTATGTTATCTGGTCCTTTGATCGGCAATGTTTGTTCGCTTGGTTTTTACTTTTTTATTGTGTGTACCAAAGTGAAGACCACTGTGTTCGTTCTTGGACACATTAAATAAAGATTTATTATTATTATTAATAATATTATAAAAAAGTAACTTGGAACGTAATTTGCTTCTTATTAAAGTAGTTACCAATTTACTGGAATACTTTGGAATCGAGCAATTTCTACTCTACCCAAATTGCTTTTGACACCGATACTGAGTAACTTAACTTTTTTTAGTAACTTGTACATGTGTGCGTCCACGCTCTCATCTCCTCATCTACTTCACTTTGTCTCCGTATATTCGAATTTCGGAAGTCCTTTAAATATACTGCTGAGTCCTGACTTCACACCTGTCTTCCTTGTGCCAACAGGACGGCCAGTCGCTGTGAACGTCTCGGTGTCTGTGCTGAACATCAGGTCCGTGGATGAGGCTCGTCAGGTAAGATGCGCCACTTTCCGGGCGAGACACGCATTTACCCATCTTTAGGTGAGGCTTTAGAGGTTAACAAGTGCTTTGTCTTAATCATGACTATATGTCCGCGGCTGACAAACCTATGTAATCGGTCTGGGCGTACCAATTGGGTGAGCCATCTGACCAATTGTTGATGTCGCTATCGATGGTCGACAGGGTCAATGATATTGAGTACAAAGCGCAAGATATTGAGTACACTTCGAAGATGGAAATAGTCTAAAGATGTGCGGGAAGCCAATGTGCGGGAAAGTTAGAAGGCTGGACTCACCATTTCTCCTAATGCGAACAAATAGAATTATGACTCTAGAGCTGTATAGGCAAATCTCCCGTTTGAAGTTGGTGTTATTTTTGTTACAATATAAATTTAGGCTTCATGTACATGATTACTACAGCCGTTAATGAGACGAACCACAACTCACCATAATCAGAACTCATTGACACCAATCTTCGCTCGCACTAATTGTTTCAACCATGTTGAAATTAACCTGAGACTGGGGTAGAGAAGAAACATCAAAAGGTAGAAGCGACAGAAAATAGACCGGACGGCAGGACGACGTCGTCCTGTCTCTTTTCTTTCCCTTCTACGTTTTAATGTTTCTTCTCTACCCCAGTCTCAGGTTAATTTCAACATGGTTAATATTCACCAGCTCGCCTGCACCCTTGCGATTTTTTCTAATTGTTTCAAGTTTTTCTTCTTTCCCCGCACCGTCACTGAATGGAATGGTTTACCCTCCGTCATTTTTTAGAGTGCGGATTTGTTTTCGACGCTGTTGATGCGTTTTATTCTGGAATGTTATAATTGACATATACGCGAATTTACAAGTCGTAAAGGGTTAGGTATTTCCAGCGTATTTTTTTTTTTTTACTTTGTAGGGTGATTTTTTTAGAACGAGACCTTTTGTACCTGTATGTGTATTTGTGCGTGCGAATATGATTCACCCTCTGTTTCTGATAGTTCGACTATTAATCCACTTTTTGTATGTATCCCCCTCCCTCCCCCCCGTTCCTGCTTGGGCCGACCGCTAGCCCGAGAAGGAGTGATGTTAGCGCAGTTTTAAGAATGTGCTAATATGCATCAGATGTTCCAGGAAAAAAAAAACCGTTTTGTTAGGTGATAGCAGAAGTGATAGCAGAGCATTTTTAAGAATGTGCCGTTATCGATTGGGTGGCGCTCTTCTCAATCACACGGACCCAGCAAACAGCTCCAGGTCGTAAGGTATTTGCTACGTCACCTTCGAGGGTTCAGTGCGGGTCGCAAGTTGGACACGGGAGCTGCGTGAGCGTTTGGCTGTGATTCTTTTGTTGAACGATTAAACCCTACTCTCAACCAGACGCTCACATACATCTTTTGTACAATTTGTGCCCCGTGCTGACTCGTCGTATGTATAACGTGGAAAATCAAGCGCCTCGGCCTTGCTATCTAGGAGGTACTGACCCTGTTCACCCTCTTATCCTTATATAGACCAATGTTTTTTCGCTATACATGACTGCTACCATCTTTTCGCGCTACATCACCGAGGTGATAGGACACATCAGAAGCTGGCATAGCCCACGGATAGACCATAGGTGTACGTAGGTCACTCGGCATTTCACACAAGGCCCAGTCATGAATATTGACGTCAGTGCCCCGGCCCTTGTCCAGACGGATTCGTTGGATGAGCGCACTCTGCAGAGTGCCTAACGCAAACTTCCCGCCAAGCTTAAAGGGACCGCGCGACGATATTGAATTGGAATGTTTCACACTCTACACGAGCTAATCGGGACCAGTGTGACCCATGACATTTGTTCGCATGCAACTCAATAAGCTCCTTTTTATCGGGGGGTAATTTCAAGAATAAAAACAGTCTTTTTTTTTTTCCAGTTCGTAAAGATAGCAGTGTTGACGTGGGAAGAGCGAGTTACTTATAGCGACAATATTCAAATGCAGCCCATAGATTAAATACGAGCACCGCGTGAGCACCCGATGTGAGTTCGTGACAATGAATATATGAATCGAGGAGCATTCGGGTTGGGGCTCATGTCTGATCGCGCCAATGACGGGGATAGCCGAGCTCGAATAATATATGGAGCTCAGCATGTGCTTCGTGCTTTGCCGAACGCTAGCGCGCAGCTACGATGAACATTGGTGGCATACGTGTAACCACACCAGATCACGTGGCCGCCCGTTCTGGCTGCTAGCTGAGGGTGTGTACTGCGTTTGTTCTGGCTGAGGGTGTGTACTGCGTTTGCTTCTACCTTATCGTTTTTTGCAACTGTCGCTGTACGAACAGAAAACGTAAAGCATCTGTCGTAAGTAATGAACGTCAGGATTAATTACGAGCGGTATTTACTAAAAGTAAAACCATTCCTTGCTCTTTTTAACGAGTGCATTTCGTCACGGCGGAGTGCACGCGAGCCTCTTTGAGTCAGGGGCACAACTCTCCCGAATGGTGAGCGTCGAGCCAAGAGAGCCCGGTTTATCATCTAGAAGACAAGGCCTGCGCATGACGTCATAACCAGTGGACTTCCGACCCGTTCCAAGTGGCAAACACGCTGAAGCTGGACGCCAGTGGCCGCCAAGCTGCACTCACGCGTTCGTCTTGGCGCGAGCTGGGCGCCGCTTTGTGAATCCAGTAGTGGTGACGTTTGGGGGAGGCGCACGCCTTGTCTTCTATCTTGTATTTGTTTAACACAGCCTACGACGCAGGCGGGTAAAGCGCGACAAAAAACAAAGCAGTGCACGCTAAAGTTTTACGTAGAGCTCGAAGCTTCCGAGAAAACGCCCCCGTGATTAGCGACACTTAAAACTTTGCACGCGAGAACCTCGGAGGCCACAAAGGAGGTCAAAAACGCACGGAGACGTGAGTAAAGACCGGTAGCATGTGACGTAGGGCGGTTTCTGCCTGAAAACACCGAAATCACTCGACAGTGAAAAGAGCGTCATTATAAGGCGAACGCTGATTAGACCATCATCGCGGCAGATTCGAACGTAAACTGAACACCGTCATCAAATCGAAAAAATTAACCCGTTGCGCTATTTGCCTGCCTGTCTCTCCCCAAGTCAAAGCAGCGCGTATTGGGTTACCAGGATCCTACTTCGTCCGGGATTTAAATATCCGTGTCTCGGCAAGGCTGTGATGGCCGCGTTAACCGCTTTTAGACTGCGGCCGATGACATCCCGGCACCACGCTGGCGCGCTGCCAGCGCCGACGAGCCCCCTGTGAATGCGTCGCGAGCAAAGAAGCGACAAGGTGTCTTCCGAGTGTCAACCGATTGAACACCTCTTTAAAGCTTCGTACGGAACCCTCCATGAGCCTTTCTTTCTCGTGTTGTTCTCACCGCATGCCATCAGAATGTCACGTGAAGCCTGAAGGTCATGCTGTCGCGAGGCATACATTTTCTCCGTTAAAATCCGCGGGCAAATTGTTACATGGCCAAATGATGTTTTCCCCACTAAACTTAGTTGTGAAGTTGATGTCGTGTGTCCTGGGGCGTCAATGACATCATGACGTCATGGTACCTCAGGTTTCCTGACGTCACTTTCCCCGCTAAATTGAAAGAAGAAATCGACGACACGTTACGATAATTTTTTTTAAACCCTTTTTAAGTGCTGTCGAACATTCGTGGCGGTCAGTCCTTCCTGTGCTAAGCGCTCGGTTGGATGAATGGTTTGCTTACATGATGTCAGGTCAGATTACGTCATAGGGGCATTTTATGTACGCGATATGCTCATTGTCGCTCGGTTGAAAAAGGGCGCCACTGGTTTGTGTGTCTACTATTAGCTTACTGGGGCGGTGACCCTTTAAAATTGTGCACGGACACGATTCTATAGGTTCTGTTGCTAATATTTGATGTCGTGAATCATATGAAGCGGGCCAGTAATACGTCGTTACTCATCATAAAAAAAAAGAAAACACATTTGACATTGCTTTCCCTTAAGAAACAATAAGTGCGATCACAGGAGTGGCCGGGTTTCTCGGTTACTGAAGGTCCGCTCATGTCTGCGACGGTATTGTGGACGGATTATGGAGCGAAAATTTCTGTCTTTTGTTTAGTGATTATAACGGAATGGCTTCAGATGAAGCACCAACTTGGGCGTTCAAGTGTCCTGTGTTATGTTAACTTGTGTGAACAAAAATAGACAATGGGCATATGTCGTGTTCTCTTTAAAAGATTCGCGCAGTGTACACCTCCAGAGAATTGAAAACCTAATAAAAAAAATTGAAACAGAAAGAAAAATGTTGCGTTTTGAATAATATGAAAGTCGAAATTCAAGCTCATATTTTTGTTTTGGGCGTCGCAGACTTTTTGGTTTTGTGTGCAAAATCACAAACTCTGAATCGTATGTTTCCAGCAGGGAATATTGGTGAATCATTTGCGTCAATTCAGCCACACAAGTTTGAGGGTGTTCTCCACGATGGACATGTAGAGTAATGCACTGAAGAGAAGCTTCCTTTCAGATGGAGCAGGGTGGCCTCCGTTTGTTCAACTGTACACACATTCCCAGGGGCTCGTTACGCGCTCCAATATGCGTTATTCGCCGAGTGTCTGCGCTCTCTTTTTATTTGTGCATTGATTTGTCATAATGTGTGGGCGTTTATTTCACTAAGAAAAAAGAAAAGAAGAAAAGTCTTCACGAGTATCCATGTTTTATTGGCTCGACTTGGGCGTCAAGCATCGACTCGAAATGGACGTCGAGAATCAAGCAGCACTAGGATAATACCGAGGCAGACTATAAACAAACCAAAATAATACGTCTCGGCTACCGGGATGACTACTCCAGAAGCCAGTCAAATATAGGCGTGAAAGAATAAACAATAATTGTTGTTTCATTTTATGGATTTTTTTTTTCTAGCACACATGGGACTAAACTGTCTCCCAAATAGAGTTTATATCTAGAACTCGACGCGAAAAGGAGTGTTGTCCTTCTAACCATCATTTTGATACTACAGCACGCTCATGTTCCTGTGTCATTGATGAAGAAATTAACGACTCCGCGGTCCTCCTGAAATAAAAGGGTTCGAGGAACGCCGTATCCTACAACAGTGACTCTTTGCCGTAATCAACCCCCGTCATGCCGCAAAATTCCCCCTCCCCTTTCCCTACGCGACGTCGCGAGCAACGTGTCTGACCATTGATGCGGACGAGAAGTTTCCGACAAGTATCTTCAAGGGTCAGACACAGGCACGGCAAAACGTCCGACATGTCGTCCGACACGTCGAAAGCATAGATGGATCCCACATAATTTTGTTCCGACGTGTCGTACGACGGATCCACCGTTTCGTCTCCTATAGACCTGAGGCCAGATTCTCAAAACTATCTTACGAAAAAAAGTCCATAAATATAACTTACGGTAAAGTTACAAACTTCTCATTATTATCGAAGCAAAGTGTTTTTAACATCTGTATGAGATAAGACAACATTTTACGAAAGGTGTTCAAAACCCAGTTTGCGAACTCTTTCGTGACTATTCATCCAAATGGCTGCCTCTCCAGTAAGTGCTGGAAGAAGAGCCCGATACCCCGAAGAAGCTTACGGCAGCAGCGTGTACATGACTCGTCGGACACTGAAGACGAACGATCACGGATTATCGCCGTGAGAGATACTACCGCTTGCCAAGGCCTACCGTGCAGAAGCCCTACGACGTGCTGGCATCGACGCTTCTTCGCCCGACAGCTCGATGTCGTTCGCTGCACGTGAGGCTTTTATCCACTCGATGGAAACTAAACCAGATCCGACTTTCTGTACCCTCGGCTCTTGGCAGGCGGGACTACGCGAATGTTGATGATCCCTCTTCCCCCGTGGCCACGTGACGTCACTGAATGAAACGTACGACTAGGTGCGTCCGCTCGTTTAGTCCCCAGCGCTGAGCGTCACGCGAGCGACACCGGTTGCTCCGACCTCGTTTCCCATCACGCGATGGTTACGCTGTTCTCTCACGCTCTTCGGTTCCTCGTAGCAGTGGCGTCACGGTGCGATTTTTCTCCAACAAGAATGATGGTCTTCGATTTTTTTTAAGCTTGACACTCGGACTGACGAACCTGAGTGGCCGTGAATATTGGGCAAGAGTGTGTACCCATGTCCTGGTTTGCATGGGCCTCACTCTGCGGCCGAACCCGACTTAGACGAGCGTTTCAAGTTACTTGTGCCAAGTCTTAAAAAAAAAAAAAAAGCTGGATCACGCTACGCGTGTAGCACCAATGCGATATTCTTTCAGTTCTATTGAGCGAGTCAAGGTATTTCTCGCGGTGGGCCAAAGTGACTACTTTACAGATATTACATTAGCTAACTGATGAGATCCTTACTATCCAATCTGTAAGAAAACGGGCCTCGATAAAACGTTTAATTTTTATTTTCTTGTCAGGCCACGCCATAACGCACCCACCTTTTGTCTGCCAATAAACGTATTTTCATTAATTCATTCGACTAGACTGAATCTTTCGCAGTATTTGCGACATGCGACATCAAATGTATGCACTCAATCTCAGAATTATTTCGAGCCCACGGTAAAAGAATAAGCAGCGCAAAGACAATAATCGGCGCGACGAATTGCAAAAATATAAATGGAGATGGGAAGAGTTCCCGGGCTGCCTGGCATAGTAGCGCCAGTCACTTCTCTCGTAAACCGTTACGAGGCGACGCAGCGCTCAGGTGCACATAACCGCAGACATATGGACCGTTCTCCATGAATATCGGCGCAGCGAAAAGGCTGAGCGCATTGGCGGGGTGTAGCCGCTTGCTCCCTACTAGACCCTATTCAAAACCCAATCAAGCAACATTGGCGGTCGCCATTTTTCGAGTCTTTATATCCTTTGGCTAGATGGCGCAAACTACCGCCCGTTACAAAGGGTATAGCTATTAGCATCTATCTATCCATCTATCAATCACAAAGCGCGTGATTGCATCCGAGTCCTCGCCAAACACTGACGCAGCACTCGTTTTTGATGCGAGCCAAGCCGAGCTCCCGCCGAACGTTGACGTAACTTCCTGCCCAATACACGCTCAGAGTACGTGCCCAAACAACGGCTTATACCTCGGCTAATTGGCGCAGAAGCTACTAGATGGCGTGCACTTTTGAAACGGGTCTATTGCAGAACCGCGTCGAAGGTCTCTTTTTTTTCCGGTGCCGTGCCGATGGGAGGAGCCAGAAACCGGCGAAACCACTCGTGAAACAAAGGGTCGTCCGAGCGCTCCCTTGGCCACGTTCAAGGATGTGCCCCTTGCTCGCGTGAAAGACGGAGCCGAGGCTGACAAACAAAGGCGGAACGAGGAACCACGTGAAGGTCCCGGCCCTTTTGACGCGGCAGGGGGGTACGTCGACGAGGCGGTGGGGTTGCGAGTGCCGATGCACCACGATGTGCAAGGATTAATTGCTCCGGGCCAATGGAGACGTCGGCGCTGTTCCGGTGATTAACTGGACCGGTAGCACAAATCGCGTAGTTTTGACTTTCCGTCGAGTGCAATGAAGGTGCGGTGGCACGTGATTGGGAAGTTCAACGAGCATCAAGGGGGGATTGTGACGTTACGTCACGGGACACCGTGATGTCACAGTATAATGGCGACCTTTATATCCCCTCTATATTTAGCGGGAAAATGATGTCACGCGACCAGACGTCATGCGACGTCAGGTCACTTAACACCTCGGCATCATATCACATGGTGTCAAATTACCGGCTAAAGTTTGCGGGGGGATAAATGTAAAGTGTGTAAAGACCAATACGAGCAAGGAAGGGGAAGAGAGGGTTTCTAAACAAAGTATAAAATAACTTTAACCATCCGAGTCTCTCAGCGATACAACGCGACAGAATTAGATTGACCCAATAGCGATGGAGCTGATGATCAAAATTCCGGACTTGTTTTGTAGATACTGCGGGACAGAAGTCGGCCTTGAAAGGTCGCTACTTACTCGAATGTCCGCCATAGATGGGCGGATGTAGTAAGTGCAGTTCGGGTGCTAACCTGGAATCTGCGCCACCCAACACGAATGCGCAACGGTGCAACTACCGCCCTTGTCAAAGTCACGAGGAGTGGAAAGTGAACGAGAGGACCTGGGAAAGGAGATGCACGAAAGGTGACCCCAGAATAAGTTTCTCCGTATAATAGTAAATATTAACAAATTAAGTGCAATAATCGTGTGAGTTTACAATTATTTATTAAATGGGAGAAGCAATCGGAAAGAAAATCTGCCAGCCGCCGGCTTCCTGCGAATTGCAAATGCCTCGTGTAAGGGACGAAACAAGATCGTGTTTTTCTCGCAGCAAAAATAAACTACATATGCACCGCTGAACGCACAGTCTTCGCTAAAATGCATGGCGCTAGTGGTTGGGACCAGATGTTAAAGCTTTAAAGTATGCCTTCCTTGAATTAAAAATTTCAGTGAGAAAATACCGCCAAACGAAACCAGCGAATACTTGATATGAATAACGTCTGCGAAAAGAAGAGAATAATTTTCTTATAAAAATTATGGAAATCGCTTGTACCTTTTGAGTTAGACGACGCTAAGTTCTGACAGTTCATCATTTGGCCTGGACTCTCAACCATTAGTTGTACATTTGGGCTTAGACTGAGTGTTCGGTGGTGCGCAGTTTATTTTGACGGTGAAAAAAACATGGTTATCCTTTAGTTCTCCCGAACACCCGATGCGCCAGAAGACATGAAGGCAACAATGGTGAAGGGCGGCCCGGATAGGACACCAGTTTGTGCTCTGCACAGAATTTGCTGGACGCATGCGGAGGTTTTTCTTACGCGCTCGGTCTGCTTTGGGACTACTTTTTTTTTTTTTTTTTTGAGGGGGGGGGCGGGGTGTTGGGGGGGGGGGGGCAATGCTACGCGTCGCTAGCCACTTTGGACAAAGCTTTGGAGCAAGCTCATGACGGTGGTCCGAGCGTAGCCACTCGCAGGCTCTGCAGGCTGTTCCTCAAGGTAGCCGCCGTTTTGCCAGTCCCTAACCTCCCGAAAAAAAGAAAGGGAAGATAAGGCCATCGAGGAAGCGGGGAATGCCTTGCTGTTTTTGCTGTATGTCCTTTTTGTATGATTAACAGCCTTTCGAGGTTTGTCCTAGTTGTCGAACCCCACACTAATAAATAATAATGAAGATGAGAATGCACTAACGAGCAATATAATTGCAGCTTTAACCAACTTGGAACCAAACATATAAATCTGTATAAGATGCCAATGGATTGAGAGATGTTCTTATGGATCTTATTCATTTATTTCTTGCGGTATGTCTTTTATTTTATGCTTTCAAAGTGATTTTTATTTAAATAAAAATATTTAGGCGAGAGAGTTTTATATCAGGCTAAACACGAGTATCAAACAGTGCTTTTGCTTTTCTGAAAAAATCAGAGCGTTCGGCCTATTTTTTTTATCTCGCACTTAGTTCGTCAGTTAGGTAACCTCCTATTGCAAGCAAATTAGAACCTGTAATACAAAGCAAATGAAGTGTCTTGCGTAAATAAAAAAAACCAAGCTGTTTTTTTTAATTAGTCAATTAAAAGTAAATTCAACTGTACTTTAGGTTACAGTAACTATTCCGCATTCTTATCAGTGATCGGACGGATTGATCAATCAATCTGCCATGTTTAAAGTACATCTATGACAAATATTCAATTTTCTTGTTACAGTGATTTAAATAATAATGATCAAATTTAAATACAACAAGTCCGATTTTGATGAAAATAAAAATAATGCAATTGAAATTGAAATTGAAATTTGATGACAATTAAACTTTGATGACAATAAATTAGTGCAAAGATGCAAGCGCTCTGGACAAGAATGACGATAATTTGATATAAATCGAATGCATTTAATTTAAATGAAATACGTACGTCTGACCTAAATAAATCTGATTTATGTGATCTAAAAAGTCGCGATTTTCTTTACTCTGAATGGTAATGATTTAGGGAAACTGCCCAATATTCTAACACCTCGAAGAGTTGCCCTAACTAATTACCATCTACCCTGGCGGTGTGTACTTACAATGAATACTGGTTGCACCTGTTAGCATCTGCTTGCTCTAGTGATGGCTAGATCCAAATTAGCTCGGTTGGTTCAGCGCTCCGCTAGTCTTGGGGAGGTTCCCTGGTTATTTTCCGGACCAGGTGGATTTTTTAGCGGAGAGCTAGTCACTGAAAAAGCGACTGGTAGCCGCCGAAGGAGTGAGTTGCTCTTCATATTGCCGCGCGCGCGCAGCTAACCGATTCGGCAGCGCGCCCGTGGCCGAATGGTTATGGTGCTTGGCTCCCACGCAAGGGGCCGAGGATCGATGCTTGGGAGCGGACGCACCTTTTTGTTATTTCTGTAAATGTCGCATTCTGCTGTATTTGACGATTCTGTTGCTTACTCGAGGTCCGAATGTACTGCGCGTCAAACCATCTACGTCGATTTTTCCAGAAGCCCACGCGTGTACATAAGGAGCTCCTCGTGGCGAGCAGGAATCAGTCTCGCCCCAGCGCTCGATCCTGTAGTTACGCCGAAATCGACGCCATACGCTAAACGTCTTCTATTTTGTGTTGGGTACAAGTTCTCCCCATTAAACGTTTAGTTTCTCCAGCCATTCGCCGCCTCATCAATTGTTATTCGTGATGTTTTGGTGGAGGTGCGGGGTACAGCTTACGCAGTATACCCCTATGGGGGCCCGCAGTGCAAGTCCGCTCCCCAGCGAAAGAAAACTTTTCGAGGAGGAATCCGTCGCGCGAGCAAGCCGTTGTATCAGGGGTCAGCCCCGAATTTGGTCTCTCGCCCGAGAACCGGAAGAAGAAGATCCCGACGATGACCGCTCCGCCGGTCGTCGTCCTGCCCGTCGCTGCGCTGACACTTATTTCCTCTCTTGGCGAGATCTATGAGGACGTCGAAATCTGGATCAACCAGTGCGATCGCGTGGCCAGCCACAACGGGTGGAGTGACGAACAGCGCCTGCTGAACCTCTATTTCTCACTAGAAGGTACTGCAAGGCGCTGGTTCGAAAACCATGACGCTTCCTTTACTTCGTGGGACTTTTGCAAGAACGAGCTGGCGCGTACGTTCGCCAGTCAATACCGAAGAGAGAGGGCCAACGACTTGCTGCGATCGAGGACCCAGGGCCTCAGTGAGAGCGTTACGAGTTTCGTGGAAGATGTCCTTCGCCTGAGCTCCCACGCCGATCCTAAAGCCACCGAGGAAAGAAAGCTGCGTATGCGTGGCGTGAAGGACGACATCTTGGGTGGAGTTGTGGGCAACCCACGGACGACCGTTCAAGGATTCGTCTCCGAGGCGACAAACATGGAGCGTGCCATCCTTTCAAGGGCAACCCACTACTAGCGGCACCCCGGCGTAGCTGCCCCCTCGCCTTCAGGATTGGACCACGGTTTCAGCCTGCCTGGAATTCGGGAGATTATTCGCGATGTTGTACGGGAAGAACTAAATAAGCTGCTGCCTACTGCTGAACTCCCGGTCTCGCTCTCCATCGCCAAGGTGGTTCGGGAAGAACTACATGGACCCTTCGAACAAAAGGCTCCAGACACCGTGACAGCCACCGAGGAGCCAACGTTGTCGTACGCCGGAATGGCCCGACGACCACCATCACCGCCTCGCCCATACGCCGCTCTGCCTCAACGTCAGTCTCCAGCGCAGCAGTGTGCCCGACGCCCTGACCGAAACAAGTCCCATATCCTCACCAGGAGCCCCGAGCACCACGGGAGACCGATGTATGGCGAACGGCCGACAGACGCCTTACCTCTGCGGAGAGGCCGGCCACGTCTACCGACGCTGCAGCTTCCGCCGTTTGGGCCTGCGAGGGTTTGCGCCTAACGACCCTCAGCCCCGCTTTGGTGAGCGGCCAAGAGGTATTGAGGAGTACCTGGGCCGATCGCCGTCCCCGATACCGGATGCACCCCAAGGATCTCGTTCGCCGTCCGCGCGACGTCCAGAGTCAATAGGGAGTTTTCGTAGATCGTTTTCGCCGTCCCGCAAGGTCCTCCGCAACCCGCTACGATAGCGGGAACTCCACAGTCAAAGCTATCGGCGCGCAGGCGTAGTAGCGACTTCCTCGTTGCGGAACGCTTAGCGGAGGGGGCAACGCGGTCTACGAAAACTCCCTATTACTTCACCATTCCCGCCGACAAAGCCGGTCCGCCATGTCTCGCCGGGAAAACTAAGCGCTGCAACCCTGGGAGGTGAAGTTGCCGTTCACTGACGAAGTAAAAAAACCTCCCCGAACATTGGAGGGCTTCCACTCTAACGACGATAGGCCGTGGAAGAACGCTTCTGTGACGGTGCCGAACAACCTCAGTATAATTATTGACTACCGCGATGCGAAGGCACACGTCGACACCGGGGCAGGCTACTCGGTTCTGAGTGGGAAGCTCTTTCGCCACCTTCGGAAAGTTACGACACCGTGGGATGGCCCGCAGATACGAACCGCTGGAGGAAATCTCATCATACCCGTCGGAAGAGGCACCGCTCGCGTCGAGATTTATGGCGAAACCTGTCCGGGGAAGTTCGTCGTTCTTCAGGACTGTACGACGGAATGGGTTTTTTGTACGAGTACGGCGCTGTCACCGATCTGGGAGCCAACAGGTTGACGTTACAAAAACCTGTCCTACTACCGAAGAAAACAAAAACTACGTAATCCGTGTTCCGTGCCGACCATGTGAACCTGCCGCCGCGATCATGTGTTTTTATACCTATCGGGACCAATGAAGCTTCCTGCGCCGAAGTTTTGCTCGAGGGCGGATCCAGTTTCTTCTAGAAAGAGGACTCAGGGTTGCGAGGAATGTAGCAGAGCTTAGAGACGTGCGCGCCACCCGATCCTCGTTACAAACTTCCGACAAGAGCCACAGCACCTTATTAAAGGTATCGCTGTGGGCCACCGCAACGAACTTCAGGACTCAGCCGTCATCACTTCACTCTCGGAAGAGTCGTCTTCATCGCAGCCCCAGAGAACGCCTCTCTCGGAACTCGACATCGATTCAAAGCTTCCTGCTACAGGACGACGCCTGCTTGACCTCCTAGGCTAGTTCACTGAGTGCTTTGCTACCTCCTCAAGTGTGGAACAAAAGACGGTAGTGAAGCACCGCATTGTTACCGACGACGAAGCGCTTTCTTTGCACAAATCCAAGTACAAAAAATGCTGAATGACGACATCATCCAGCCTTCAAGCAGTCTGTGGGCGTCGTCAGTCGTCCTGCTAAAGAAGAAGGGTGGGGCTCGGAGGTTCTGCGTTGGCTATCGTTGACTGAACGTCGGGATGAAGAAGGACGTCTACCCGCTGCCCGAGCCGACGACACCCTGGACAGACTTCGCCACACCCAATATTTTTCGTCAATGAACCTGAACAGTGGCTATTGGCAGATCGAAGTCGACGAGCGTAACCGTGATAAGAGGGCTTTCGTCACGCCCGACGGACTGTACGAGTTTGGAGTGAGGCCTTTTGGAGTTTGTACGGCAACCGCAACCCTTCAGCGTGTCATGAACACCGTGCTAGCAGGTCTGAAATGACAGAGCTGTCTTGTTTACCTAGACAACGTCGTTGTACTTTCAAGAGATTTCGACGAGCACCCGAGACGCCTTCGAGCCGTACTACGAGCGATCAAGACCGCTGGACTAACCCTCAAACCGACGAAATGCCGTTTTGCCTATGACGAACTACAGTTTTTAGCCCACGTCGTGAACAACGAAGGTGTTCGCCTTGACCCCAAGAAGACACGCGCGGCAGCCGCGTTTTTACCGCCGTCGGATAAGAAAGCCGTTACAAGATTACCCGCCTCGTTCAAGATTTCGCCCAGTTTTCTGCGTCGCTCATCCATCTCACAAAGAACACTGTGAAGTCTCAGTGGGAAGAACGACAGTGGGCACTTAACGAGGTCAGGTGGAGGCTTCAGACAAAATCCGATTCTCGGCCATTTTTACCAGTTCGAAGAATCGGAAATCCACGCCGACGCAAGTACCAGACTTGGTGCAGTACTGGTCCCGTGGCTGTAAGGTACAGAGAAAGTGTTCGCTTACGCAAGTCGATGTCTAAGGCGAAGGGAAACTACTCAACGACAGTAAAAGAATGCATTGCTGTGATCTGGGCGATAACAAAGTTTCCCCCGTACTTGTATGGTTGTCCATTCCGCGTGGTCACAGATCACCACTCCCTGTGCTGGCTCGCAAACCTCAAGGATCCCTTTGGACGCATCACGTGCTGGAGTCTCTGACTGCAAGAACTCGACATGATCCTTGCTTAAAAATCCGGTCGCAAACACAGTGACGCCGACTGTCTGTCGAGAGCCCCCGTCGAGTCACCACCTGCCAGCACCAACGACGAGAAGAACGAAAGTTTTCTCGGTGCAGCCAAGGTATACCGACATGGCACGACTTCAACGTGACGACTGCGAACTCCGTGCCGCGTTTCAGCACCTGGTAGGTCAAGGAAGTACCGTCCGCTGCATTTTCTCCCGATACTTGTCAAGCTTCACCATTCTACGAGGTGTTCTCTTCAAAAAGAACTTCGGGACCAGCAACCCAGCGTGGTTACTGATAATACCTACCAGTCTTCGGAAAGAAATATGCCGCTCCTGCCATGACGACCCAACGGCTGGGCGCCTTGGCTACAGCAGGACGCTCGCCCGGATTCGGGAAAAGTACCACTGGCCGAGGCTCTCGAAGACCGTTCACCTCTACACTCGATCATGGCTCGAGTGTCATCTACACAAAAAATCACCGACAAAGCCGTCAGGACTTCTGTATCCGATTGCTGCCCCGTCCATGCCGTTCCAGCAGATCGGAATGGATTTACTTGGCCCTTTTCCGCCGTCAACGTCAGGAAACCACTGGGTAATCGTCGCTACATATTACTTCACGTGGTACCCAGAAACGAAAGCCCTTTCTTCAGAGACTGTTGTGGCAGTCGCCAAGCTTTTCGTCGAGTACATCATCCTTCGGCACGGCACTCCCGAAGTTCTGATTACAAATCGCGGGTCATCGTTCATGACACAGCTGATGCAAAATATCCTCCGTCTGAACCATAGCAACCACCTGCGAACCACTGCATACCAACCTCAGACTAACGGGCGGACGGAACGCCTAATCAAGACCATCGCCGACATGGTGTCGATGTACGTCGACTTGAAACACAAGATGTGGGACGAGGTGCTGCCGTACGTCACGTTCGCCTACAACACAACGGTTTAAAAGACCACTGGTGTTACACCATTCAAACTGGTGCATGGTCGCCAGGTGATCGTAATGCTTGACGCCAAGCTACCTCACGAGCTAGCTGGCGACGTAAGTGACGACGTACTGGTGGTTGCGCAACAAGCATCGAGGTTCGATGCCTGAGAGCGGACGCGCCTTTTTGTTATTTCTGCAAATGTCGCGTTCTGGGGAATTCGAGAACATTTTTGGTTACTTGAAGGACGGATGTTTTACGCGCTGAATCATCTACGTCGATTGTTCCAGGAGTCTACGCGTGTACATAAGGAGCTCCTCGTGACGAACCAGTCAGTCTCGCTCCAGCGCTCGATCCTGCTGTTTCGCCCACATCGACGCCTGCGACGCTAACCTTCTTTTTTTCTTTTTGGGCACAAGTTCGCCCCTCTAAACGTTTAGGTTCGCCATTTATTCGCCGCCTCATCAATTATCAATCGTGACAATATTTCATGTGGAAGTCAGTTCTCGCGTAAGGGGAAGTAGAAGTACCTATCGTATGGTCGATGCCCTTACGTGAAGGCCACGTAGTCAACCAACGCAGCGCGCGTGATACGTATTTTCCATTTCGCAGTTCATGGAAGTGGACGTCTTTCTGCACGAGGAGTGGAAGGACCCGCGCCTGCTGGCCCCCGCCGACAAGGTGGTCTTGGACCCCCGCTGGCACCCGGACCTGTGGACTCCGGAGACGTACTTCAAGAACTCGGCCGACGGCCGGCTGGACAAGGTCATCTTTCCCTACCACTACATGACGCTGGACCGGAGCGGCACTGTGTTCATGGCCGCCAGGGTGTCCATGAAGCTGGCCTGCAATATGGACCTCACGCGCTTCCCCCACGACAACCAGCTCTGCGACATGCTGCTCAGTAGCCGTGAGTAACGCGCCTCGCTCCTAACTCAAGTCGCGGCACGCGTTACGCCGATCGGAGTTGCTGACACAGAGTGTGGTTAAAGCATGAACTCCTTTTCAACGGAGCTCCATAATCCTAACAATTTATTCGTCCGTCCGCGTTTCCCGCTAGAGTTAGCGGAGAAACTGAATGGGTGTTAAGGTTACGTGACGTCAGTTGATTTCACGCAACGTTATTAGATTAGCTCAGTTACGGAACTGCTCATATACGCTGCATGCACGAACAGTACCCCCTTTCAATCACCACGACTCGCCCGGTGTCGCTCGACGCGCCACCAGACGGCTGCTTTGGTAACTGAATCGGGATACGTACGTGTCAACGTTACTAGAAACGTAAAAACGAACGGGAAAAAAAAAAACTCTTTTTGTAGTAACTTTTATTGGAGTTTAGTACAAAATGAGGGGCGTGTGATGTTTTTTAAAATCTTTAGTTTGCAAGGTTTTGCAGCACAATTAATATTGTTTTTATACAACCATGCCTCAGCGGTGATTTCAGGTAGCGCGTCCCGACCTAGGCTCAACTTCGCTGGAATTCCGCGGCGTGTCCGCTAGGGAGCCGGGGGCGGCACCGCTGTAACCCTTTTCACCGTATCTGTTTCAACTCCGAAATGGCCGGTTGAAGCCAAAATAGATGTCACGTGCCGTTCCTCGAGTGACCGCTGCGGGAGAAATGGCGGTGTTGTGTTCGCCATTTGTCGCTTCAGCTGTGCTCTTTGGAACACACAGTTATAAAACGAAAATATAGATGGCGCTTCGAACGACGGCTGGCGGATTGAAGTGACTGAGGGGGGGTGCCCCCCTCCGCGGGAGTTGCACAACTGAGGTAATCTAGTAACGTTGATTTCACGTAACCCGCATCACGTGACCTATACAATACTCAAGTTTCCCCGAAAGTCGGCGGGCAAATTGGTGTCGCGTGACCTGAAGTCACGTGACATATGCACCTATTCAGTTTCCCCGCTGAATTTAGCCGGAAAAAATGCGGCGACGTGACCTGACGGCACGGAACCTATACAGTTTCCCCGCGATATTTAGCGAGAAAATCGATTTTCCTTAATCCGTCGTCACGAGGCTATAATACACCAATCTAGTTTTTCCGCTAAATTTAGCGGAGAAATTGACGCCACGTGACCTACAATGCAGCGGGGAAATTGATAAAAATAAATGAATGTTATTGAATTCCCGATACAAAGGTTAAATGTCTTCTAAATAGGGAGTATTCACTGGACGCCATATTTGTGGGTGCAGTTTAGAGCGCATGCTCAGAACGAGCTCACACCAATAGGCTGCTAAGACCGGCGCTCTTGATGGTGCGGAATGCACGTTGCAAAAGAACTGTGGAAGCTCGCCATCAGCACGCGCTCAGCATGCGCGCACAGCTATGGCCGCCAGTGAATACTCCCTATAATTTAAAACGATCGCACCTTAAATACTGCTTTTCATGCACAAGGTGACTTTGGAGATGGCGGTCGCTGCCAATTGTTTCCTAATGTTCCAAGCCAAAAGGGGAGACTTAAGAAGACGAAACAACTCGTCTACCAGACGGCACTCGTTACACCTAATCAAATTGCTCGTAATCGATTACTGTTTGGAGTAATTTTGTAATCGTCTGATTACATTTATTAGAAAGTAATCACAAGATTGATTTGATTGGTTTTAGATGCTATGCATTTACTTGTAGCCGTTACTATTTTTAACGCTATCTTCTCGGTTCCTACGTTTATGACTCGTACATAAGGCTGGTTGACACAGACCCGTTTTCTTACGTTACGTTACCAAAAGTCACCGGGAAATCTGTGCTTCGTATGAAGCGTGGCTACCAATTCAAGGAGATAGCCTTGCACGCGACATTCTAAGCAGGAATGTTTCGATGACGACGAGCTAGGACGGTGAGTTACCGTGGCAACAAAAGGACACAAGTCTAGTCGTAACGTAACGTAAGGAGTTGAGCTCGGTTCAACTTTTCACACAGCACCGTTTTCTTCCACATCGTCCGTGTCACCGAAGCATTCGTGTCTCGAATGTCACGTGCCAGGTACACCTCCTCGAATCGGTAGCCACGCTTGATATGAAGCACGGATATCCCGCTGGCTTGTACGTAAGCTTACGTAACGTAACGTAAGGAATCGGGGCTGTGTGAACCAGCCTTTACTCGACCTACGAAGGCTGCGATACGTCCACTTTATTAGCTTCTAAATCTAGCGAGAAAAAAAAGAATAAAACGATTGTTATCGATCTTTGCAAAAGAATGTCAGGCTCTTTGTCTGGTCAGTTTATGCCAGTTATTTACGCGAAAACAAAAAAAAATATCCCTACAAATAGGGTGGTGGAGGGGGAAAAATAACACTATTTGGAGACCTTCATCCGCGGCAGACTTGGGAGATTGCAAGAACCCACTACCGAACAAATAAAATATCTAAAATCTGTTAATTACTTTTATATTTGTGAAAATACACGGATGGTTTTATTTATAGAAACTCGCTGAGCCTCATTGAAATCCCCTATATCAGTCAATTTTAGGACTGAAGCTGGGTTGGAAGCGCGGGGGTGCGCTGAAATTACAACGCGTGAAGCACGCGGAAGGCCGGTGATGCGAAGATACAGATGATGAGAATATCGTCGGCGTTTTCGCATTATCAGCATTGTGCCTGTTGCAAGATCGGTAACGTCGGCACACTCCCGCACTTCACACGTGCAATAAGTCTCGATTTTTTAAAAACTAGAATACGGGGTCTTAATGACGCTCAGGAAAATTCTAATTCGAACCACATGTCTATTTTCATTAACTAAATTGGCAATTATTTTATAATAGGTAAATATTTTTTAGAATTAGCTTGTATTTTGTAATCACCGACGGCCGCCGTAGCAGACAAGTTGTTCCCGATGGCAGTTTCTTTCCTTTTTTTCCCCCAACGACTTTATTTCGAGAGATCATTGAAAGTCTCCACAGAATACACCTGGTATAGTGGTTGGTTCGGTTTCAAGCTGAGACTACAAAGTCTTGAGTTCTCTATAAAAGAATTTTAGTGCTACGTTTAATGATTAATGTAGCATCTGCGTTTTTACTAACCGTTCAAATGGTTCTCACCTCTCCTCTTAAAAAATTGAAATTCGGCTCCAAGCACTTTTACACTGTGGTATCCCCATGATAGGCAAAACCAAATAATACCTAAGCAAAGATACAACAAAAACGTAATCTTGTTGTTACATGTAAGACAAGCGGTGGTCATTCCACAAGGATGCATCCTTTTCAAAATTCAAGCTCCGAGTGCTTTTCTGCGCGAAGTTGCGTGGGCGTGGCACGAGCGAGTGAGAACGTATCCTTCGAGCAACGAAGCCATATCCTGTTTGCTGCATTTAGCTGCTGTGACCCAGAAAACGCCTATGTCACTCTTTTAAGCGTCATTGTTTCCAGGTCTTTTTGGGTATCAAAATAATATTAAAAAAACGTCACCTTTTTTCAGTTAAAGGAAGTAGGCAGGCGAACTGGTTAAGGATAGACAGAGTAACCCTGGGGCTAAGGGACAAGAAGGGACGGAGAGAGTTTCGTGCCTGTCCGTCCCCTTTTGTCCCCTAGCTCCAGGTTTACTATGTCTAACCTTTTTTGCAAACTTTTTTTTTTAACTTGTCTCGCTTCCACTCTACTCTGTTTCACCTTATGATGTACCGCAGGAAAGGCTGCAAGCGCGAGCTCCTTGCTCTAGGGCACACCTCGGCGGCACAAGCTCTCGTGCGGTAAGAGTAGCTCCCAACGCTATGAGCTCGCGCTTCTAGCCTTCTCATGCGGTACAACATAAGGTGAAACGGAGTCTAGTAAGTGCCGTCAATTGTTGAATTGCAACATGCCCCCCTCTCCCCAGTCTTGGGTAGTAACGCGTTACTAGTAACGCGTTACTGTAACTTCGTTACTTTTTTGGTAACTTGTAACTGTAACGAGTCACTTTTTTAAGAAGTAACTTGTAACTGTAGCTCTATTACTTTTTTCTGAAGTAACGACGTTACTTTTGTTGTTACTTGTCAATTGTTTTATGAATTATATATATATATATCACTGAACGAGTGCAATTTAGCCATTCCTTGCACTTTCCAAATCGTCTATTCCGACATTTCGAGTGTCAAGTTGGCCTTGCACAAAGTTGTGAATACGTTCTTTCTCGGGAGTCACGACCCGATTATAGCCACGTGTAGATTTTATGAAAAAATATCTAGTTATCTTTACGCACGCGCTTGTACTTTGTGACTGAACACTTACATCTTAGTGTCTTGAAGCACTATATCTATGTTGTGGTTTTTCCTTTTTCTGTGTGAATGCTTTTTAATCCGGTGAATCAACCGTGAAACAACAATACACGTGGAGGGCACTACGCATGTCTCGAATTTTGATTAGCGCCACTACTCAGCACTGCGCATTTTTCGTATTTTGATTTGCGCCACTACTCTGGCGTGGAAACTTTCAAACAGTAACTTCGGGAAGCAACTGCTGCTAAGTTACAATATGAAGTAACAAGCGTAATTTTTTATATTATGCAATAAAACGTTGGGAGGGGCGTTTTCTATTTTTTTCTATTTCTTGTGTTATAGAAAAGTAACTGAAAAGTAACGCCGTTACTTTTTAAAAGTAACGGTAACTGTAACGAGTTACTCTTTTGTTGCGGTAACTGTAACGGTAACTTCGCTACTTTTTTCTGAAAGTAACTGTACCTGTAACGAATTACATTTTAAAAGTAACTTACCCAAGACTGCCCTTCCCCCCCCCCCTCCCCCCCTCCCGAAACCGGGAAATAAGTAAATAAATAATATATTTTAGTAGAGGTGTACGAGTTATTCGTCAATTTTTCATCGAATAATGGCCGAAAATTCGCAATTCGAATCAAACACGAATACCACAAAGGGTATTCTTAAAATTAATAAAATTAAAGAGAAAAGCTCCATAGCTAAGGGAAAGAAGCCCTTCTTGTTTATTCTCCAGCAGGGCAAGTGAAAACAAAAAAAACAACTGGCACGGATAAATCTTTGTTAATGACCACACGTAAACGACAAACTTAAGTCATTCCTGAACGATGTGTCCACCCATTCGTGGATCGTGGCGGACTGGATAAATGAACGGGTGTGTCTGAACCCTTTGAATTGGGTGACGCCTGGATGAAAAGTGCCGAATATACAAAGAACAAAATGTAGGCAGAGAGACGAGGCGCACTTACAACCAAAGATTTATTTGTCGCTTTTCTTCCAAGCGATGTACCAACTAGCCCATATAGTAATTGAATAACGTCTTCAGTTGTCTAACCCTAGCACCTTGCTGGACCACGTGGGGAGCAACGGGCTGGCAATACGGACTGATTTAGTTATCGTTCTAATTCGTAATTTGAGTTAGTGAACAGAACAGCGCACAAAAAGTCAAGGACAGAGAAAAGAAACATACACGACGCACAAGCCCTGACTCGCTACTGAATTTATGCACAAAAGAAAGAAGTAGAGAACGTGCTGAAAGTCATTTAATCCCAAAGCGTGTAACACACGACTCAACTTAATTTTTTTATAACTAAGATGTCTTCGCTCCATTGTCGGATCTAAAAACAAGATTTTTGTTTAAAGCAGTGTTACTGATGGGTGGCTAATGCAGCGGTCCCCTTTAAGCTATTATTGCAATGCGCTCTCAAAACTTTGCGAACCGTCTTGTGTCAATCATGTCCAATTATTGTTGTGCCTTTAAAGATTGGAGAACACTAGCAGGCATTGGAATATATGGGAAGATGACCGCCCACCGTAGGCTTCAGCAAACGATCATACCCGAGAAGGCGACCATTCAGGCACCGACCGGTTTGGCCCACTTAGCTCCTGCCGCACGTTAGTGGGATTTCGTACACAACGCCTTTTGGACACGACACATAATGGTGGCCGTGGCGTTTCTGGCACTCCGTTTTTTTTTTTTAAGGTTTTCTGCTATGGAGCGAACCTTGGAACAGAGTTACGCCCCTTTTTTAGGGAGCTGAAAACACCACAAGCACATTGTACCTTTCTGGTGCTCTTCTTAAATTATGTGATGTTTTGTGTGTGTATGGAACAACTACCATTCGTTTCTGGTGATCTCTAGGCTTCCTTCGCTAAATCCCCTTAATCTTACGTTTACGTACCGAGCCCCCCCCCCCCCCCCCCCCCCCCCCGCCCCCCGCCTCGCTCAAAACCTATAATGGGTAGCCCGACGAATGGAGCTTCTGAACTTGAGTATTCAAACTACCACGGAAAATGTGCAAGCTGGACTTCGTAAGCGCAGACCCAAGTACGGAAATCGCAATCCCTCTTCTGACAACTTTCGAATGTGCTGAAGTATAATGAAGGATTCCCTTTTTTGACTTAGGCGAGCAACTCCGGCAGATAGGGTTTGCGTGAAGAGATAACGAAAGGTCTAGGAATTGTAACTTTCCGTCCAAAGGTCTTTTTCAACTGTGAACTTAAGACCAAAGCCGCATCTGGAAAATACGTTCAGAACCTTAACTACATAATCACCTTCAGCAGACTTGTGTATCCCAAGTCTTGAGGGCTGTTGCCTGGATGGCCATCTTCTCGAGCATGATCGTTCACTGAAATCTACGGTGGGCGGTCATCTTCCCGTACATTGCAATTCCTGCTCGTGTTCTCCAATCCTTAAAGAGATACTGAACCGAAATTTGGATTTCGCAAAACGAGTACACAGGAGCGTTGGACGGAACGCTACAAACTCTAAAACATCACTCATACATCGATATCTAAAAAGGATAGCCGTAGTTTTGGAAAAGAAGGGCGCGATCAAACGAGGATTATGACGTCATTGCGCTGCTGTAAAATGGGAGAGTGAGGGGAAGCGGTCTCGCTTCTCTCCTCCTCGCTTCGGTTCACCAGCTCGACGGGACGCAGCGTAGAGGAGAGGTAATAAGAATCGTGACGTGCCTCGTCTCGTCGGCCTCGTCGGCCGTGTTCAATCGCGCACTCCTTTTTTCAAAACTACGGCGATCCGTTAGAGGTAATGTTGTATGAGTGATGTTTTCCGGTTTCGCAGCGTTCCGCCAATCCGTCCAGCCCTGTTTTGTAAGCTTTAAAGTTCCGTTTAGTATCCCTTTAAAAGCAAAACAAAAATTGGACATAATCGAGACAAGACGACACGGGAAATTTTGAAAGCGGATTGCATTAATAGCTTGGGGGACAGCTGCATTAGTCACCCAACAAAGAGAAACCATGTGTTTAGATCGGACTATGGAGAAATGACATCTTATTTAGATGGTGTCGTGTCGTCTGTGACACGCTCTGGCACTGCATGACTTTCAGCACATTCTCTTCTTCCTTTTGTGTATAAACTCAGTTGCCAGTCAGCGCTTGTGTGTCGTGCATGTTCCTTTTCTCTGTCCTTGTATTTTTGTGGGCTGTTCTGTGCAGTATGTCATCATACCAACTAGCCCAGCTCACCACACTTCGTAGTTTGAGCATAGTTTGCCATATTGTGAACTAACAACCGAAAATAGGTTTATAGTGCAGGGAGGTGACTAAGGGTGACTGAAGCACTTCGGATTCAAAAGAGCGACGTACCCGGGTTTGGGGTTTTAGTAGAGCACATTCAAGAATCCTGAAGCAAAACTGCTTCATACGAAAAGAACAAGAAACGAACTACTTTGTTTCGAAATCGATCGTTAGTCAAATCTGCTGGAGGCAGGCTTGATTTAGATCCAACAAATACCTTCATGGGCTGTTTCATCACAGGAACAGCGTTCCTGAATAAGCCTGAGTTCTGTCAACAATACTATGTTCGATGAACGGAATCGATTCGAATTCGAAACTTCAATATTCGCGCACCCTTATATTTGAGTTAATTAGCCAACTTTCTATGAGGATTATCTCCTCACCTAATGTATGCGAAGTCTGATATGCAGGGTGTTTCGCGAAAAGTGGACAAATTCGATATTGCGAAAACTGTTCGTTGCAACGAAAAAAGGCTTATATCGTTGTGGTTCTAGGCCAGGGGCCTATTTAGGAAAAGGATTAAAGTCCGGGATAATTAGATTGTTACTTATTTGCGTGTAATTAACTTTTTTAGTATTGTGTTTAAGGGCATGGTTTCAATTAGTAAATTGCTCAGCATCATCGAAATACACTAAATCAATAAAATTGCAGAACGATAGAAGCCACGCGCAGCATTTTACGGCTTTCTGAAAAACCGCACAAATTCACCGGGTTTTTAAGTTTCGGATTGCAATCTGAGCGCATCTCGGCCCGACGGCACCGCGCCCCACGGAGAAATAGTGCAACCAACCTCTGCTGCGTTGTCCTCGCGCAACGCAGCAGAGGCTGGTTGCGCTATCTTTCCACGGGGCGTGGTGCCGTCGGGGCCGAGGTGCGCTCCGATTGCAAACCGAAACTTAAGAGAACTGTCTGTGTCTGTCCGTCGTATATTTGCTGTGTTTTATTCTTTCCGTGTGAACGAAACTTAAACACTCAATTTGTGCGCTTTTTCAGAAAGCCGTAAAATGCTGCGCGGCACGCGCAGCATTTTACCGCTTTCTATCGCTCTGCAATTTGTTGATTTTGTGTTTTTCGATGATGCTGAGACATTTTCTTATTAAAACCTTGCCCTTAAACACAATATTGAAAAAAGCTAATTCCGCAAAAATAATTAACAATCTAATTATCCCGGACTTCAATAATTTTCCTAAATAGCCCCCTGGCCCAGGACCAAAACGACACAAGCCTTCTTTTGTTGCGACGCGTAGTTTTCGCAATATCGAGTTTGTCCCGTTTTAGTGAAATACCCTGAACTTGGAACAACACCCGACCATCCCCCTCACCCCCCCCCCCCTTTTTTTCTTTCCCTAAGAAAAATGAAAATTGAAATAAAATCAAACACCCCACCCTGTATATGCGAACTGGAATGCAACATAAATACGAGCGTCTAATTTTTAAGTTTTAATAGTAATTGCCTAACCCCAACTTCATCATTTATGCTCACATTTTGAACCATGATTTTGGAAACCTCCCTTGCTTAAAAGAATGTCGGACCATTGACACAGAAAGCAACTTCATAAGTTTTTTTTTTTTTTTTTTTTTTTTTAGGGGCGAAGTTTCTTAGGGTCTAGCCTTGACCGTCCGTGCTCACATCAATCGTGCTCATGAGCTCACGTGCTCACATGCTCACGTGCTCGTGTAGGGCAAAAAAGAAAAATAAATTATGAAAAGAGAAAAATGTTTGCGCAGTCGACAGGATTCGAACCTGTGCGGGGAGACCCCAATGGATTTCTAGTCCATCGCCTTAACCACTCGGCCACGACTGCGTTTTTTTTTGTATTTATTTCATGAAAAAAGAGCAGTAAAAACAATCGAGACACATTCTAACAGAGCTATCCCTTATTTACATTCAAACTGGCTGATAATGGCCACATGGAAATACGAAGAAAGAGGGCTATGGTAACATATTGCGAATGGGGTCACATCTCTAAAAGTCGGGAAGATGAACACATTTGTCAAGAAGGGTATACCATTCTGGGCGTTTCTTGAGGTGGTCGTACACATTACGTACATGTGACACAGTTTCTATAAAATTGGACTTTGTAGACCGTGGAGGATCAGCATTTCTATCAATCATCCTTGTTTTCCAAAGGCTATGCAGACCCATCAATGTGAACAGGTCATAAGGAGAAGTATCATTTTGGTTTAAAGGCGTATCGTATATGCACAGATATTCAGATCTTTCTTCAATGTCCTTTGTAGGACATCCCAAAACAAATAGGCATCGGTGCAAAAAATAAAGCAATGTTCTATTGTTTCAGGCTAGTTGCACAATCGGCCACGACTGTGGGACGAATAGGGGATTCTGAGATGTGGTAGTAACTCAAGAGCTGGGGATGTCATGGATGAAACGTTGCATGTAGCCGCTTAACGTCTATACAGGAGAGGGTGCTGCGGTCAAATGCGTGTATAATCGCGTTAAACTTTGCATGCATTGGCTCAACGTTTATAGACGAAAGGGCGCTGCGGTCAAATTCTCAAATGCGTATATAAGCACGTTTCATACCACACATTCTCTTTCTGACATGGATGAAAACGAACGAAAGGCTCGACATGCTGCAGCTCAGCGTCTACACAGACAAGCACCACCAGAGATTCGCCCCAAATAACATCATTCACCACGTGGAGATGCGGTCAATTTTTTTAACTGTTAAAATACGGTGGATGGTTTTTTGGCCGTCCAGGTAGAGGTCACATCTAAGTTCGGTGCGGCCTCTGCCTGAATTTCAAAAAAACAATCCAACGCATAAAAAAAAGACGAATCATAAAAAGATCTGTTGTGCGCTGATGCCGCGGCATCCATCCTTTTTTTTTTAATATAATACTAAAGCATCAGAGAACACGGGCGCAAAAAGGACACAATCAAAACTCTCTATTTTCCTCTCTTCTGTGTATGTATTATCTGGCGTTTTAATACCATTGCTTTTTATACAAATAAAGCGAGTGGCTCTTTAACACTTATGCCCGTGTCCAACCAGAGCGACAGACAGAAACAAACGACAGCGACAAGCCTCAAACCAGAGTCATTTGCGATTTGAGAGGCTTTGCAGATTAAAGGAAGCTATGCTTAAACACGAGCATCATGCACGTGAGGGTATGTTTGGCAGGCTTGCGATCGCTCGTGCTTACTTCACGAGAACCAAACGACTAAACGCCTACCAAAAATACCATCGCGAGCATGCTGCATGGGTTTGAGGCTTGTCGCTGTTTTTTGTTTCTGTCTGTCGCTCTAGCGGGACAGGGGCATTAATGAAACAGAGCTCCTCTCCTTCTAAAGCGTTTTTTTTTTTCTGAAAACATAAATGAACCCTCCTCACCTGTAGACATATATATTCAAGGAACTGCCGTGACTTAAACGATGGCATTGAAATGAAACGTTTTTTTTTTTTCAATAGAGCTCTAAAGTGTACTTTATGCTCGTGGCCTTGTCTCACTGCAGCAAACAAAATAACAGTGCTTCTTCCGGACATATCAAAAAAACTTTTCATCAACTCTAATTTCAACCACACCACGTCTGTTTGTATACTAATTGTTTTGTCGGAGAGTGGTGGGATTCAGCCGCTGGAAACAATTCAGAATGTTGGTGAGCAGTATTCGTTGGACGTTCGTCTACTCCAAGAATCGATTAGAGCACTGTTGTAGTTTCAGAGCTTCTATTGATGCTGGTAATCTCACGCTGTGCAAACTTCAACTGCGAGCCGATTGAGGCTGGGCAACCCCTTGTATCGTCGCTGTTTTTGATGGCCTTGTCTCCGAGCGAAGAGGGAGCCAATGGTGACTTGTTTGTTGCAGTGATCCACAGCAACGACAGCGTGGTACTGCAGTGGAAGTCCTTCCGCGTCACCAAGAACCTGTCCCTGTCGCAGTTTAAGGTCCTGGACGGCGGTCATGGGGACTGCACGAAGAAATACGAAGTCGGTGCGTGACATCACTTTCTCGCCCTTTAACGAGTGCGCTGCTCGCAGCCGCCGATCTCGTCGCGTCTATTTAGCGTCCACCGAGACTTTTGTGACTGCAGCGTGCGTGTTGGATATCACTTGGAAGACAATGCTTGTTCCCCTCATTTTCCGAAGACATCAGTCTTCAGAAAAAGTGAAAGTAAGTTACGTTTGTCCGAGTAATCATTCTCCGCCGAAATGTAATAGCGTCAGCCATCCAAACCGGATACCAGAGTTTCAAAACTAAATGTTATCTCGCTAAGAAGTTATAAGTCAATTTGTGAAGGTGTGGATGTAAAAATGGCGGCCGACAGAACCCTCGAACGCATGGAGCTAAATGGCGCCAGCTACGATGTGCGGGCCCAATTTTCCTATGGGGCGCAAGTTCGTCTGCTTCATTTGCAGGTGTTGCGGTGACGTCAAAACTCCGAGCTCTGATCGGCTCCGATTGGAAGGATAGTGGGTAGACCTCAAGGCAGCTTGCATCGAGGTCTACCCGCTATCCTTCCAATCGAGCCAATCAGAGCTCGGGGTCTTTCAGACGTCAATACAATTCCTGCAAAAGAAGCAGACGAACTTGCGCCCCGCATTGATATTTTGAGAAAATAGCTTATCTTCTGAATAAGCTAATGGTTAGTTCTGAAACTTCAGCATCTGGCTCGGGCCTCTACGGATACATTTGAACGGAGGCTGAGCGTTATGGAATGCACCGTTTATTAAAAAGAAAAAAGAAAACTGTAAATATTCTTGGGCCGCGCCGTATTGTCACTGAGAGGATAAGAACGGCAAGGAAGTTTCTTAATAGCCCCACCCTCAGCGGGAGCTGCCTGCCTTCGATCATGCTTCGGGTGTCTAGTGAGCCTCGAGCCTGCACGCGCAGCAGAAGCACAGCGGAAGGCAACGAGCGCGCGCGCTGGAGGCAGGACGTTGGAAGGACGCGCACTGCCCTCCTCATCCTGTCCGTGATATTGCCGCGCCCAGGGCTGAGAAAGCAACGCTCGGTCACGGACCTCTAGAAAGTTCTCGTTTATTCATGTACCGCACGTAACTTCTATCATTTATTCCTGCTTTTGTTTTCTAGAAAGTGCGTGTTCATTCTCACCCGATCGCGACAATATTCGCGACAATATTATACAGGCTGTCACAAAAAATTAAAAAAATACATGTTCTTTTTTAGCGCAAAAATGAACTCGGGATCGCCGAACGCTCATTTTCCGCCCAAAGGTAGCGCTAGAGGTCACAACCAGATGCCAAAGTTCCAGCCCGATGCGATACCTAGCTTATTCAAAAATTATAAGAGATTTTCTGAAACTTTCAATGGGAAAATGGCGGCCGACAGAGTTTTGGAATACACAGGGCTCTATGGCACCAGAAACCGAAAACGGGCAAAATAGGCTCCATTTTCTCATTGAAATTTTTAGAAAATCACATAACTTTCGAATAAGGTATCGGATCGGGCTGGAACTTTGGCATCTGGTTGTGACCTCTAGCGCTACCTTTGGGCAGAGAATGAGCGTTCGGCAATGCCTAGTTTATTGTTGCGGTGAAAAGACCCTGTTAATTTTGTTTTGTGACACCCTGTAGATCCACGCGGCAGCGCCTACATATCTTACGTTTTCGTCGCCGCGGGCGTCTTCCAGCGTCTCGGAGCAATACCGTCTAAAAGCGAGGCATGCTCTTTACGTCATCGCGCTTTTGATCCCCGACCCGGCCAAAGTGGCAAGCACGCTGAAGCTCGATCAGAGTACGCTGCAATGCGGCAGACGTGCGTGTTTCGGCGTCGCCGTGTGCTAGCGTTGCGTGCTAGCGTTGCGTGTCCTGAGACGATGCAAGACGCGCTGGCAGCGACGCTGGTGCAAGCTGTTGGAGGAGGTGCTGCGCGGATATACTACAGACCTATTTCGAAAGTCACGTTCCGATTATTAGAAGGTCGGAATAACTGCACATTGGTGGATCAACTGACGTCGTGAAACGTGCGAGTCATTTTATAAGATAACGAACGTCCTAGCGTGGCCAACACTAGGGGCCGACGAGGCAGTGAAACAGCGTCGGATGTGCAACGACACTGCGCTCATCACCTTTTTCTAGAGCCAGTGGCAAATGCGCCCTGTGTGCGGGCGCTATTGGCTTTCACGTTCCCCCCTAATTTCCCTTTTACAACGCCCTCACATACACACACACTTACCCTTTTCTGTGGGTGTGTTTCAGAGCGCACCTCTTAGGCGTCCATTTCCAAGTTGAGCGTCGGCGTCGGCGTAACCGCGCGTGTTGCATTATGGGACGTTACAGTTTCCCCGCTAAAATTAGCGGGGAAACTGAATTGGTGTTGAAGTGACGTAATGTCAATTTCCCCGCTAAATTAGTGGGGAAACTTAAAACGCTAAATGTAGCGGGGAAATTTTCACTTAATTTAGAGGGAAATTTCGCAAAAAATTCCGCTAAATCAGAGGGGAGGCGAAGGAGGGCACACCCTCCCCTCCGTACCCTCCCCTCCTCCTCCTCAGAAACTGCGCTCTAGTTCGGCTGTAAACTGTAAACGTCTTTCATTTTTGCCTTCTAACCCAACCGAACGGATGAAGTGTGCCGTTACGGTGCAGTTTTAGTTCTCCATTGTGCAGAGATTTCACAGCTACCAAGATAAGGCAGTCTTTCGAGATGGCAGTATTGCCCCATTATGATAGGTTCCCCTTCTGTACTTCAACGTTCAATTCTTCAATTGTTACTGAGAACCATTATTGACTTTTGAAAGGAATGTATTCTGAAAGCTCTCGAGTGCAACTCGCTCGGATGGAATGCAAATTTTGTGCTAAATTTGTGGAACGTTTCATTGACCATCAGTGAAATCTTATGGAGAGATGTTTACCCCACTGTCACCAAACTGTCAGACACCATCGATGCCTGGCTGCACAAAAGTCTGCTTCGGTGATTTCCCGAGTAAGGGCAGCGCATAAGCTTCAAAAAGGAAACAATGGATGGAATTTATATCAAGACAACGTAGAAAAAGAACGAAACTCAGGGATATATGGAACGTAGTCAGGAACATAGTTGCCCCGCAAAAGCGGTTCTTTAAAAAAAAAAAAAAAAAAAAAAGGCAACGCCTAATTGGGGACAAACTCCGATGGTTCGGAGCAACAACTTGCAATAACGTTGGCATCAGAACTTCTTACAAACCTAAATCGTCTAAGCTAATAATCTTGAGTTGTCTAGCGTGATAACCTTGAGAAGAATTGCGAGTTGGAAGTTTTTTAATACAAAAAAATGAAGTTAAACACGCCAAGCTTAAACGAAGGACGGAATCCCACGCAGGTACGTTCGGCTGCCTGTACGGCCGCCTCGAGCTCCGTCGCCGGGCGGGCTACTACCTGATCAACAAGTACGCCCCGAGCACGCTGATCGTGGCGATGTCCTTCGTATCCTTCTGGATGCCCCACGAGGCGGTCCCGGCACGCGTCACCCTCAGCGTCACCTCCCTACTCACCATAGTGACTCAACAATACCAGTCTGCCACCCCGGGCGTCTCGTACGTCGTGGCGCTCAACGTTTGGATGATCGCCTGCATCACCTTCGTCTTCTTGGGCCTCGTCGAGTATGCGCTCGTCGTGGCCTGCATCGCCAAGAACAAGGCGCGCGAGGCCGGCAGGGACTCCTGGTGGCCTCGACCCGTCCTGGTGGACAGGTGCTGCAGGCTCATCTTCCCCG
This sequence comes from Ixodes scapularis, assembly GCF_016920785.2. Taxonomy (NCBI): domain Eukaryota; kingdom Metazoa; phylum Arthropoda; class Arachnida; order Ixodida; family Ixodidae; genus Ixodes; species Ixodes scapularis. The sequence goes on along the minus strand of NW_024609883.1, from coordinate 28,899,082 downwards.
CAGCCTTCATTCTGCATGGCCTCATCTACTGGGGCGTCTACGGACGACACTAGTGGGCCGACCGCAGACGCCTCTTCTGGGCGGGACAGTATTCAGCGGGTTAAGAACTGTCCTAGCAGGACACGTTTTCTGCAGTCACCGCACCTGATGTACCGAAAGTGGGGGATTATCTTCCGTTTCCATCCGCTATTGCACGCTGTTTTTGCCGGGAGGTTTGTGTTTGTCCTTCGTCGCCTTGTTTCCCTCTTCAGGGTTTATTATTGTTTGGGAAGCTACCCTCCACTTGCGTCCTTGGACGAAGTCTTAAAGCGTGCTCATCACGTTGGTCCGGAGAGCCATTCACACGCTCTGCTGACTTTAAAGGCCTCCGCTAGTGTCGATCTCCGATTCCCCCCCCCCCCCCCCCCCAAAAAAAAAAAAAAAAGTTGAAAAGACGACAGCGAAGAGGCGAGGAGGAAAATCGTGCTGTTTTTGTGGTTGATGTCCAAACTGAACGCGAAAGTGCGCGCCCCAACTTTCACGGTGTTTGCAAAAGTGTACTCTTTTTTTTTTTCCGTAATTACATTTCCTATGTCCTGTTGGGCACCCATTTATGGGGAGGGTTGTAAACAATCTGACTTGAAGCGTAAACGTAACAGAAGCTACAGGAGCGAGATTCGGGCTTTCAAATATCCCTGCCCGGCTCGCGCGCGCTCGTGCAGTGCAAGGAGTGTTCAGGCACGACCGCTAGATTTTGGCTCCCGCTCCACTGGGAACGGCCTGCTGGCTCTTTTCCCCGGGAAAAACTAAAATTGTCGGAACGGCCGCAGTGAGTGGTATTGAGCCCTGTGGCGCTGACCAGTGGCTACGGCTAGAGTTCCTCGATATGCTCCCCCCAAGGGAGATCAGAGTAGCACCATTGTTTTTCCACGCCGCCACGCCGCTTTTCGCCGAGATCGATCACGTGAGGAGCAAAGCATCCAGCGTCGTGCAAGAAAGCCACCGCTACGGTTGCTCCGCCGACGTTGCACGCGCCCTGACGTACGTTCCCCTGCTTTCGCCTCCTTTCCCCCCTTTTCTGTTTTCCATGGGCGGCAGTGCGCGAGGCGCCGCTATTCGCCAAATTCAGTCACGTGACGAGCAAAGCATCCAGGGCCGTGCAGGAAAGCCGATGGCACGGCCACCCGCCGAGTCTGTGTACGCAACTCTGCTATCGTAGGTAGCTATATACAGGAACTCTTGCTACGGCAGTCGACGGCGAACGCGCGGAAGCGCCGCGAGTTCCGAGCAACGCAAAAGTATTGCTCGTGTCCGCTGAGCCACGCCTCCGGCGACGAACTCGGTAGAATCAGCTGGATCGATGTTACTATGAATCTCGTGGAAAGAAGGTAGGCAGTCGCAAAGCGGCAGTGATCAAGCGGTTGTGGTTTAGGGCAATATATTTGTGCTTGTTGCTTCAGCTTCACTGGCACATGAAGGGTAACAAAGTGCAGAGAGAAGTAGGGTACCTTTTTGCCGACGCTCGATCCGGAATGCAGTGGGGAGTATGCTTTTTTCGCTTGTCTCTGAAGCCTGCTCATACTCATTTGGTCTCCTTTGATCGTATTCGGATCGACTGTCAGCCAGAAGGGCCCTTGAAGTTTCTTGAAACGTGTTCATAGTCTAAAATGTGGGCGAAGCGTGAAACAAGCTAAAAAGTTTGATAGCTCGAGTGGGATCTTGCGGACACGTCCATCTGTGACGTACTAGGCTGGTGCAAGGGTATACATACCACCTTTTAAACCGTTCTCTGTAGACGCGTCTACAGTGTATGTGTGCGGTGGGAATTTCTGCGAAGCGCACAGATGCGCGAGCACGGAGACTGCCCACATAATGGCATATTTTCTCTCGAGGTTCTTCGATTGAATTGTGTGTGCCAAGCAACGTTACTGAAAGCCTCAGTCGGGAAACTCGCCTTTGAAACCTGGGTCGCTGGCGTCCACCGAGACCGAGATAAATACGATAACAGCACCACCCTTTAGTGACGAGTTGAAACATGAAAGCTGTTTTACATTGCTACTGCGAGATGGCCCTGCGAGATGGCGCCCCCGGCCCTTGCACGGCCCAACGTGCAGCCGTGCAGTTCCCGGAGTGGACGCTACGGGAGAAATGGCGGCGTTGCGATCGCCATTAGCTCGGTTCTCGAGTACGAATCGGAGCCACTTTTTTAAAGCAGGTTCTGTGGCAGTTTCCCAACTGAGGGGTTCTAGTAACGTTGGTGCCACTGCCAACTGACTTACTCGTTTTATTACAGCGAAGCAGTATATTAATGACAGGTCGGATTTCGGGAATCTTTTCGTGTCGTCATCGTCACGAGAAAAAAAAAAATCTTCTGCGATTGAAGCGAGACGTGCATATCACGCATACAACGTGCAGCACAGCATTTATTTCACTAAAGAAGCAAAAAACACGCATCCGAACCAGATAATTGATGATAAGGCGCTCCTGATCACAATGCTACACACGTAGCGCTCACCGCATGCGTTTCGTGGTAAATATTACTCTTGCGCAAGCTGCCGCGGCAACGGCAGCTTGCGGCGTGGGGAGTGACATCAACAGCCTTTCATACATAGCAAGTTTTGGTACAGTGCATTTACTTTTCTTTTGTGAATCATTTGATATCGGTCGCGTCCTCATCTCACTGCCCTGACGTCATTACCTTGCGAAGAGCAAGTTCTATGATGTATGTAATGAACATGGTGAAAGCTTGAAATCGTTGCGCTCTGAAACTAACACAGCCAACACCTTCAAAAATGAAGTTCTTACATTACTCTCATTTCCGTCCACGAGAAATACTTTGCTGACGTCATAGTCAGCATTCTGTCAATCGTGGAACGCCGACCACGGCGACATTTTCGATCCCGCACGTCGCTAATATATATTATTTTGCTGGTTACAAACATGAACTGCCGCTTACGTCCCAAGCGACTTCTGGTCACTCCCTCTTTGCAAGCTTGTTGAGCCTGCTTATGTCGCCAGTGCTAGAAAGCATAAATGCTACACAGACAACTAAGTTGGACATTTAACGAGAGCCTTCGGCTGTAAAATATTACATCTCGGAGGAGGCAAGTGGGGTTACAAGAATACTCGGAACATTTTAACAGATCTCGCACTCCTTGGTTCATTTCGCGTTCACCTGGAGAATTGGTGGTTAAACGTTTTATCATTTTATAAACCAGAAGTTCTCTGGGAAATTCAAAACTGGAGCACAACCTGGTGACGTTTGCGTTAAAAGGGTCTCTATTGCAGTGGGCAGTCGTTGCAGGTGCTACCACAGGTTCGTTGTCCAAACGCCTTCACAGCGTAAATTGGAGCCCCAACTTTTTTTTTTTAATTATTATTTCCTATGCACGTTCGTTCTGACGTGTGGTGGTTACGTAAATGCACGTTGGATGGGAAGAGTGTGTGGAATTTATTCCGAATTACTTTCGCAGCTTGATGTCTTGACAGAGTTCTGTGTGTTTTTGTGCTGTCCCGAACAAACGGCACTTCATATTTTGACAACTTCGTGCTTTGCTCACTTACTTCTGCCACGACTCTCTGAAAAATCACGAGAGTAGTTTAAGGTATACCTCTATTTATTCACGATCGCAAACATCTGTTGCTACTGGCAGCTAAAATAACGAGTTATGAAAGTAGTTCTGAAATAAAATTTGCGTGGTCCTCTTACTTGTTTAAACGTTTAGCCATATTTGCATCCTAAACTCTCCTTGAATCAGACTCTTTCATAATATGCTTGGAGAAAGGTCTGAGCGTTAGAGTACTTAAATATTAATATCATTAAAGGTAGCGAGACGTGGTTAAACATATATTCGCTAACATCACTGTCAGAACTGTTTTTCTGTGATTTACACATGCATACATTTATGAAAATAAGACAAAAAGGTAGATAGTGATATCAACGTAGACGATTTGGTTCGGGTCTACGAATGTGTTCTGTGTCTTTCTCTTGAGTGACCGCGATGCACATTGTGATTTTTATGTTTCTGTGATATTGCAGCCTTTCTCATTGGTGTGATCTAGAGCCACTAAATAAGTGTGACTTTAGCATTTGCACCATAGTTTGTGAACTACACAGTCACAAAAGCGAATCCTTTATATACTCTGCTCACTTTTAAACAACACTGGAGTGGATACTTTTACTCGGAACAAGGGTATATGCTCAACAAGATTGTGCCAGGCGACTAGGCCGAAATGACCCTGAAGGAAAAAGTAATGGAGGTGAAAAAGTCCTGGGGGAATTTATATATATATACAGCCGTGCTCCATTGTTTCCGTCATTGAAGGAGCTAATGTCACAGGGTCATAGGAAGGTGTCGCCATTGCCTTCCCTGCCTGCTTACAAAACACAGCCGCGGAAATACACACAACCAAAACCTCGCAAGGCGAGTGGGTGATCGATATATATATTGCCATAAAAATCCCCCTTTCGGTCCTTTCAAATATTCGAAGCTGCAGAAGCTGCAAACAAGTCATTCTGAACCAGCCGCGCCAAGATCGCCACGGAGCGTCATGGTGCTGAAATCCTTCCTCGGCAAATTAACAGTCTTTGACATTGTGTATGCAATCAAGTTATCGTTCATGCTGATCTCTACAGATCTTCTTGCTTATTTCAAGACAGAAAAAAATATTTTTACGCTGCCAAGCACCGACGCCGCATATTTTGACGGTACGAAGGTCACAGCTGTTTTTCTTATCCACTCACCTACACTCGCCGGTGTGTGTATAGCAAAAGCTGGGTATGCAAGAAACATCTTCTTAATGCAACCTGCCACCGAGAATTTGAATCGGCTCAGCAAGAATGGAGAGGAGAACGAAAAACTACTTACTTCATGGAACAAAGTGTCGACAATACGCGCTACTTTTTTACCTTCCTGAGATCCAGTGACCTTAGAAAGATCCACTCACCATACTTCCGAGAGTTACGAAAACAATAACATCCGCCCACTTAGAAATTCTAATTGTCGAGACGCCACCCAGTGGCCAACTCAGAGCGGAAATGGTGGGAGGGTCGCGCGACCTAGCGATTGAAGTTCGAGTCAAGGAACTGGTTATCCGAAAGCGTTTGATTGGGGTTGCGTGTGGTTTGTGCGACGGCATCACCATGACATCTAGTGCACACATCAAAGTATATGCGTTCGTTTTTCGAGTCTTGTACAGACCCTTTTTGATAGTGAAACAATGATATGAACGTGTTTAATAAATATACTAGCACACATCAGACTAGAATTTCAGTACCTTTACTTGCGACTTGTATAAATTTTGTAATTTATGATATGTCGATCGGAGAAATCATGTAAGACAAGTGTTTTGTTTAATAAGGTTTCCTTTTTTGTTTCTTTTCACTGCCGCTGTATTCCGCTGCGAAAAGACGGGAGTATTACGTGAAATAAAAGCAGAATTGCTTTTGTTGTTTTTTGTGGCCATTTTCCTGAATACGCCGTGGGCATCCGCCTAAAAAGTATGACCTTGCAGAAACGAAACTAATATTAACGCATACTTATAATTTACGCTAAGTTGTTTAGACTAAGAGATTAAGCAAGGATGTCGAGTTGTCACAGATAAGAAGATATTTTTCAATTACCAATGTCAAGGTAGTTCGCGCTGCTAAGAGCACTTGCTTATATGTCGGTGCACGCAAACCTTTCTGAACGAATTCGATTAATAAATATGGCTTGGGTTACAGATGTTTTCTTAGAAGATTCAAAGTTGCCCATAAACTGATGTTCATTTCACTAAAAAGAGTCGGCATTAACCGATGATAAAAATCTACATCAGTGGTGCGTACAAGGTGAGCAAGCAGTAATAAAATAAGAGCTGCTCAGACGTAATTTAGTTCTTGGGTTCAAGTCTGTCACACCTTTTTTTTATATTGATTCATTACAGTGACCTCAAACCCGAGGGCATTACGAGAGGAAGTGGGAAAAATATCAGTGGTAAGAATACAAACAAAATAATCTGATAAGGAATTTGAATTCATCTCACGAGAAGTTTGATAACAAGCAAATGGTTGCTCGGGTGTGTATATATATGTTTGTTTTTCCGAATAAAAATTCAGTTGAAAGTAGCGCGTTGTTTCGTCAATTCCTTCTGTTGTCCTTGTTTTCTGGCGCTTTTCGAATCTAAAAACAATGCAGGTCTAGTGCTGTACTATTTCCTTGGCAAAGATGTATTATTATTCATTCAAGTACCAAAACACATACAATAAGCAAAAAAATAAAAAATAGAAACACATATTAACACAAACAATGGCGTATTTCTGGCAGAAGAATTCAGCATTTTCTTAATTAATGATTGGATGATGTACTTGCTAAAATTGTGCGCGTGTGTGTAAGGGAGGTGGGGGGTCTCTCCGCCCACGGACGATGTATGGCTCGCCGACGTCTACATTATTTTATCCAATTGATGAAACGATGAAACGTCAATCTGACTCGGCGCCTCTTTTTCTTTTCCTCGTAGCACGAGGCATGAGAGCAGCGGCATGAGTGGTCGCGCAATGAAAGGTAGCACATTAGACGTGTTCACAAAGCGTAAAGTCGGTCTGCTCATGAAGTAAGCCTCTACGCTATGACACTTTACATTCTTCAAAATGAACATGGAGTCACTTTCCTGCAGAGCACTCGGCGAGCCAGTGACTCTGATCTACAGCGAATAAAGAAGACCAAGGTACGTTTATACTTGGGCGTAACACATCGATATACAATCTATTATAGCCGCAGCTGTTAGTGGGTATACCTCCCAGTAAAATTGCACGGTCCTCCTTCGCGAAAACTCCCGGAGAATTCATCAATCGTCATGATGGCTCCCGACCGCTACCGCCATCACTAAGTTTATAAGAAAGAAAAAAACTTTTCTCCGTCGACCCGGATTCGAAAAAGCGACCTATGGATCGCAGCAATCGTTTTTTTGAGGTCTACCACTCTACCAACTGTTTCCTACAGTCTTCCGCTCTACCAAGTGAGTTAGCGACAGGACATACAATACTGAATTACAGTGCGCCGATAAACTGAGAGAGAGTAGGAGACGAGCTCTGGTTCGAATGATTAGTGGGTCGATCTAAAACTAGCTTCCTCTTTCTCCACCATAGAATTATTGTAATGTTCGACAGGGGTTCAACTGGCGCTAGTGTCTATGCGGGTTCCGGGAGGTAAATTGAAGCAGACAGCAACCAGTCCACTTTTGCGGTGCTCCTGCGCATTCCCATTGGAGATCCACGTGCATTTTGTCTCTTCGTGGAAAAATAACGTGAGACTCTTCTGTCTTTTTCGATCGTACCGAATAGTATGTACCTTTATTAACATTATAAAAGTGCTCTTGCTTTAGATAGCGCATTTTGTTTAATCAGTGACCGATGTTTACCTTCGCTATATTTCAAGCCCACACCTGTGTTCCACAGCAGGTGTGTAAAAATAAGCGACTATTCTGAGCAAAATAACAACCAAAATGAATACAGGGTGTGTTCAAGGTTCGACAATATTCCGGTAACGATTATATACTACTTATATGTCAATTATGTCATTCTATGAAAATGTACCCGTCTTGCATCTTTAGGAGCGGTTGAAAACATTTAAATACTGAGTGTAAATATGTGGGCCATGAAAGGTGTATCCTTTTATTATTTTCTACGCCAGGGTTACTGCGTAGTTATATCGTCTCTTTTGCTTTTCCAGATGTGGTCCATTCGTTTGGCGCGTATATCTCGTATGCTGAAAAGCGCCGACGTCATGTTCGCGCTAACAGTGTCCGACAGTGCACATAAATACACGTACGAAGCCGTTTTAGCACCGTTCTTAATGCGTCGAATATGAAAGAAAAACGTTGTAACTGATCAATTATTTCGTCTCCCTAACTGAGAAATGTTCCATGGTACCGTACGAATCATTCGGGATATTTGCTCTTATGATCGAGCGCAGGGAGAAGATGCACGTACTTTTCCCTGTAGAAATGCATTACCGGAAGTCAATTTTAGACTAGTTGCTCTCTGTTTCAATAGACAATTTCCGAAATTCAGTGCCATCTGGTGGTTTGTAAAGCAGTTTAGGTTTTGCCATATCAATGGCGGAAATAAACTTGTATCGGAACCGTCACTTTCGCAAGTCAACGGCACGCGAGGAATTGTTCAGTGTGAGTTATTTCTGGATCACTTTCAGTTCGATGGTGACCAAGAACCTGCATTCAGAATAAAGCTCCAACCCACTCAGATGCCTCGAGAAAATTCTATACACCAAAGTGCTTTAAAGCCGATTGTGTGCCGCCCACAGATTGACTGAATCTGAGTTATTAGAAATAAACGCTTACGTAGCTCTTGTGTTCCATTCCTATGTCGCGGCGTACTGACCCCCCCGAATGTACAGGCCTCGCAACATCCACTTAGGAGCATCTGCAACGTCTTCCTTTATCAGTCACTAGAAGTCCGCCATTGGTATGGCACAGATGCCGTTCCACAGAGGCCGTTCCACAGATGATGATAGTGATCAAAGTGGCCAGACTGAATTTCGGAAAGGGTCTATTGGCGATAGCACACCGGAGCCGTGAATATATATAGAGAGTTTGGCCATTTTTTTGGGAAGTATAGGAGACAAATGAGGAGGCACCATTGGCCGAAAGCGGGCTGGGCGTGTTCCAGGGCGTCTTCACAAAGTCAAATGTGGCCAACCAGAAGCCGGCAATAATATCCTGGCGGTGGTCGCGAGACACAAATTGAATAAGTGCGTGGCATCGAGTAACTCTCGGTGATTGAAAATATGGTGCACGCAATGTTTCGATTACGGTCATCCAAAATCATGGTGGAAGAGTGCGATTAGCGGAAGGATCGACCATAATTCGTACGCCAGCCGCCGCGCGCCCCGGCCTTTGTGGTGCTCTCTTTCACCCAGCCGCCGAGCGGTCACACTCTGTCCGAGCAAAACAGAGTTCGAGCGGCACATTCGTTTCTTACATCTCTCTGCATTACCATGAACGAAACATCACGTGCACCCTATTTTCAACCACGAAGGGTTACTACATTTAACTCCTACGCGCTTATTAAAACCATATACTTTTGATTAAAACTGTTTCTCGCTACCACCACGAGGGAATTCTTTTCGACTTCTGGTTGTCCAAGAGAGCATGTCAAGCTCTCTTTCTGCGTCTGGTGCACGCCCTGGCTCTGCCCGCTCCTCCCATTGACCAAACTCTTTCTATACACAGCTATGCAACACACTAGCGCCAGTCGAACCTATGGTCTGCAGTGCACTCGTCGAATGTGTTTTGGAACGCGATAGCCCACGTCCGACGTCAGCGGCTATCGCATTCGAACGCGTTCGACGAGCGCAGTGGAGACAAAGGCGGGGAGCTCTAGGTCTACCCACTAATCAATCCGACCACAGCTGGACGTTCTGATGTACCTTTGCGATCTCGTCTTCTCCTCTCTTTCAGCTTATTCGTTTCCTTCATAACGCTTCGGGATCTCGAGTGTACACGCGACGGCAGGACCGGCTTGAAACAACGTCTCAGCTGAGACTACCGGAAAGAAAGCACTGGCAAAGCCAGCGCACGAGCTGAGCGGGACTCAAGCCGCGTCTCAAGACACTCGCGCGCCCCAGCCTTTGTGGTGCTCTCTTTCACCCAGTCTGAGCTGAGACATCAGGGAGTTTTAGGATATCGTATTCAAAGGCCCGCTACCGGTACGGGCGCGCGCTACAAAGCATGAATCGAAATGGCAGCGCGAGCTCCCTCTATAGATAGCGTGGCCTGAAAACGCAATCTACTAAAACTCTATTGTTCTAGCGAGCCAGCCCAGAGGACGGCAAGAGGTATTGAGGGCGTGCTGAAGGCCGGGCGTTAGAAAGAGTCTTCACACCGTTCTCACCTTGACACCGACTACATGGGCAGAAACTGACGGAGAAGATGAGAGCAAGTGGGGGCGTTACACCACCGAGCTCTGATTAGAATGATGAAGTGGACAGCCAGAAAGCTAGCTGCCTTTGACTCTATACTCACTGTTCGAAAGCGAACGCCAAGCGCCGGCGTTCAAATGCGTTCGAAGAGTGAGTAACGAAAAAAGCCGCTAGCTTTGCGGCTATCTAGTAATCATTCCAACTATAGAGTACGGTGATGCGACGCCCCCGTTTGCTCTCATCTTCTCCTCTCCATTGGTTTCAACCTGTATGGACGTTTTCTGTTTCCTGTAGTTCTCAGTCCCGTGGGTTCCATTTCTGGTATGCGGAGCGAAAACATAATAAAACATTTCCACCTGGAATACGCGATAAAATATAGGTGAGGCAAAACAAGAATGTGTTTCCATCACGAATTTTTCGTAAGCACCTTCGAGCGGCGCGTGGAAAGATCAAAACGATGTTTACATAGCAGAAGTGGCGGCATTCGAGATGGCTACGCCGTTCAGGAAAAGGTGAAAAGGTGTGATTGTGCGCACGACCATCCTATCGAAAGAACACGCACGCCGTATGTCTATACTCCGCGATAACTTTTCTTGGCAATGCAGTGGAAGGTACAGGCCCGCCTCCCCTCTCCCATTTTGAGTGTACGCAGGCTCTCCTCCTCTCCCCAGAAATGGGGGAGGAGGAGAGCCTTCGTACACTCAAAATGGGAGAGGGGACGCGGGCCTGTACCTTCCAGTGCATTGCCAAGAAAAGTTGTCGCGGAGTATAGACCTCAGGAAGACCGTAGCGGGTTCGAAGAAGGCGTATTTCAGTTTGCGCTGAAGCACCCAGAATACAAAACCTGGAAGAACCACACAGAAGACGAGGACTTCCCTCTCCCCCCTCCAAATATCATCACTAGCGGATCCATGCAGCGCCGCCTATACGTTGCGTCAATATCGTCGCCAGCGCGTGTGGCAGCGCTTCGCAACGAGACGCGTCTGCCGGTTTCCGGCGTCTATCGTCGAGCTCCGGCGTTTGCGCCACTTGTCGGGGATCCACTAATGATGACGTCATGCGTAGGCCTTATCTTCTATACTCCGTTTAACGCTTTCGAGCCATCCCAGCCTTTCCAGCTCTGTGAAAGCTGCGCGTGATACTCTCTCCGCGCATCACTGTGCCCACTCTTTGATGTCACGTACAACTCAGGTGGCCTTGGCCCCGATGGCTCGTAGCATCCGCTGCGGTAGACACGACAACGGCGCCATGACCAGGATAGCTAACTACGCAAGCAGCAAACTGCCGTCGCTGTGACACACGTTACGCGGTAGCGTAAATTCACTCGGATTTTATTGAGAAGTGGCGGGGCCGCTCAGTACTCGACGGTGACGCACTTGACATGGAGGTACTCCTTGAGCGCCTCCTCGCCCAGGTCCTTGCCGAAGCCCGACTGCTTGCATCCCCCGAAGGGCGCCGCCACGTCCGTCTTGTTGTAGCAGTTGACAAAGCACGTGCCCGCCTGGAGGCCCTCGCTCACGCGCAGCGCCTTGGACAGGTCTCGGGTGAAGACGCCCGACGCCAGGCCGTACTCGGTGCCGTTGGCGCGTCGCAGCACGCCGTCCACGTCCCTGCAAAGGGCCATCGGGGAAAAGTCACAACAAATCTCTTACCGAAATTGCTACGAAGATCGTCATTGGAATGCGGTATCATTATCTGTCGTCATGCACTGCGTAAACATTTCTTAGCAAGTGCCGTAAAACTAGTGAAGATATTTTTCTCCCACGTTCATAAAGTCGTTTTATCGTATTTAAAACCGCTTTACGTAACTTTTGATTCAGCTGTCTACAGTCTGCGGATGGGCCAAGCGCGACCAACCAATGATTTTCCTTGTAGAATCACTGTAGTTCAAATGTTTCTCCCTTACTATAGACGTTCCTCGCTTCCTTTCGCTCTCTGTTGCATGGGTTCCGTATTTATTATGCAGGGCGAAAAAAAAAAAATCAACCTGGAATATGCGAAAAAAAAAAAAATAGGTGAGGCGAAAAAAAAAATGTTAATCACGCATTTTTCGCGAAAATCTTCCAGCGACGGGGAGAGATCAAAACCATTTTTAACGTATACCAAAAGTTACGACATTCAAGATGACTGCGCCCTCGCGGAAAAGATCCATTTTGTCTTTTAGCGACTTGGTAACCTTTGTTTCAATGGACCTTTCTGGAAGCGCGAGGGTCACCAGTGAGTGCTTCGGGCCATTATAGAAACTGCGAGAGTGGCGTGGCCTTTGGACAAGCCAACTGGAGCCTGGTGGAGCTTTTGCATGCTAGGTGGCGCACGCTACCACCCGAACTCCGGCAGCATTCTTAATCCTCAAGCATCCAGGCGAGATAGCGGTTTTCAAACATTGTTAAACAAAACTGCGTTTTTTATATTGGCGAAGAAAATTAATTTATCAACTAGCCCTACGTATTGCCGTAGCAAAAAAAAAAAAAAAAATACGTTGGGTGCGTGAGTGATATCTCGCTCATTTGGTGCGTGGCCGACGCGCGATGGCCCATTAAAAAAAATAAGGGTGGCCCATCCAAACAATGGACCGTCCAAAAAAAAAAAAAAGGTAGTGGACAGACGTGCTGCGTGCCAGGGTGCGACCAAAACACCCTTAAAGATCATTACCGGTCATAGCATCTGTGGTTCTCGCAGGCGGTATGGCGGTAGCAGCAGACGACGGAGCAGCGACGCTCACTGTTCCCATAATGCCTCACGTGCGCCGCTTTAAGGCGCGCGCTACTTTCCAGAAAGGTCCATTGATCAAGCACTGTTCATTCCTCTGCATACTTTCGATATAAACATCATACGCATAAAACTTTCTAAGAACCTTGGTAACTGCATTTGTCGTTCAGGAGCTAATATATTGTATCACATACGTTGGACCCATTACTCACCGTACGCATACTTAAGAGTCAGTATGTGCACGTTACATAAAAAAAGAAGCGATTACAATTACAATTACTCTTCGTTATTCAATTGGATTACTTAATTAATTGACAGGTTAATGGTACGTTGATGGTGGCGATCAAGGAAAAAAGCTGTATGTCACAACTTGACAAGTCCTTGACCGCCTACAAGGCATAGTAGCAGCAGCTCGGCGGATAAAAAGAAAAATTCCCAAATCTTGATTACCACAATTTAACAATGCGCGTTTCAGGCATAATATATTTTATCATCGGCTATAATAGAGAAGTGACCTATTTGGAGACAGAAGTTATGAGACCTCACAAGTTTTGTTCATACTCAGATTCGCCTGTGTCACAGAATTAGTCGAATTTCTCTAAGGGACAACATACTGAATTTCAATCCTTTATCTTCAAGTAAGTTAAGTATTTTTGGGATAGTATGTTTAAGCATTTGTGTCCCATCGTTGGTTCTTGCAATGACCACCTCCCAACATTCCGCACGTCGGGTAGAATACGCGTGAATATTTTTTTAGAGAACTGCCCAAGGTTTATTAAAAAGTTTGTACGCCTAATTTGTTCTATTTCTAGACTAGGAACAAGTCTATAGCTAAATAGAGGATGTATATTGATACCGCGAAACTCGAGAAATAAACTAGCTATGTGGAAGTCAAACGAAACGTCTTCTTTACATAGCCCTTAACGCTTTTCTTGCAACAAGTGTATTTTTTTCTCTATTTTCCGACGTTGATGTACCCCAGACTAAATGACAATGATGTATGTGGAAGTAAAACATTTTCACCTTTGCTGGAGACATATGCAGGTGGTGGTTTATCACACCTACTAGTTGTAACAGCTTAGAAATATGAAAGTTGACATGAATACTCCATGACATGGAGTATTCATGTCATGGAGCTGGAAAGAGTTTACTAGGCTCTATTTTGGGTGAGTTCAAAACGATATATCTTGTAATTGCGACTAGCAATTATGTTTTGGGCGCGAGCGAACGATGATAAAGACGTAGCGCTCCCCGCATGCGTTTCTCGGTAAAGATTGGGGTTGGAGGCAAGTTGGTTTACAATACTTAGAAATACTTTAACAAATCTCGCACTCCTTCGTTCTTTTGACGTTCACGTGGAGAATTGGTGCTTAAAGGGGAACTCTGGTGATTTTTTGATAGCCTCCGATTTGGCTGGAAATTGGCAGACCGTATCAATACCCCTTTCGCAACTGATAGCCAAAGTATTTTATAAAACTAAAACATTTCCGCCAAGTTACTGAACTTTTGAGTTACTTCGGCCGCGAAGGTTCCAGGATGTGACTCTCCTGGTAACAATGACAAATCTCTACTTTTTCCTACCCGCGTACGTCACCGGCGGGCAGGCCGACGAGCCACCCGGGCAGCCGCGAAGTGGTCTTCCGGGCGCCAGCGAACAAAAGTTTTTTCGCAACTTCAAGGTTAAAAATTTCTTTGAATGGGTAGCAATCTGTGCTCCGCGGTAGGTTGTAGGAATAGTGCATGCCGGGAAAAAGCTTCTTTTTTAGGCTTGTTTTTGTGAGAGAAAACAAATGCTTTCCTTGGAGACCAGCAATGGAGACCAGCCACGTCAAGGTGCTTTTGCGCGAGCTGTGTGCCGAGAGAACTAGTGTCACGGGAAACATTTTCACTTTTGCTCGGAATACTTTTTTTGCCGCGTGCTGCGAGTGGAGTATACTTCAGCAGCTGGAACAGCTTTAAGAGCAGCAAACGCAAACTCAAGCCGGCTGTGACCACTACGACATTCGTCCAACAACGAGCGCTAATAATATCGAGAAAAAATAATAGTGCACGTTTTAGCGCTATACTAGACCTTGTTGTTCGCAACTGCTTCAGGGATTTTTTCATTTTTTTTTTTCATAAACATTATGTTTGTATCGGACATCGAATCGATCTCTGGCCACTGTCGGAGTTCCACTCACGCGGCCGATTTGCTGAAGACCAGAAGAGAAACGTCTAAACAAAGTTAAAGTCTCAGTTTAGACATTACTTTCGACAGCGCTGTTCGTGTCTGGTATTACAGAGGCTCATGCAGCAGGTGTTGAAATCCATTAATATACGAAAGAGTTAATGCTGTGTTTGTCAAGCGGTTGGCGAGCAATATTGTCTCGCAGAAAGGGTGGTGAAAACGTCTTTATTATCTATTGTGGAGAAATGTTATATAGGGCTGAAAATGTTTTTAAAACCATGAAAATGATTAATGTCTTTGAGGAGAGGCATGCAAATTTACAGCTGATGGAGGTTGCGCAAAAACCAAAATTTAAGTGAAAAAAATTAAATAGATTTTCCTTTTTCCCGCGTGCCCTTGTCGATGACATGTTTGAGCGCGTTGCAATCTTCTGCGACAGAAAGAAAAAAAACAAAATATTGTTACAAATTTTTTTAGTATTTTTTGTTAACTTTTTTTTTATTTAAAAATTTGATGCTCCGTTTCTGTACTTTACGCACTATTGTATCTTCGAGCAGTTATTCTTTATTTGAAGATGAACAGTGTATTTGTGTATATCATACGTCTTTCACTGACACCTTGATGTTCGGTGGTTGCGGAGTTGTATTAATTGTCATTTTAGCACAATCTTTATGAACCAGTAACCAACCATCTGGCCTACACGAATGCGGTTCTTTCCATTCCATACATTTCATTCTTTGCGAGAGTCAGTCTAGACGTGTTAGTTCAGAGCCCAGCACGCGCATGTTCGCCGCGCATTCTACAAGCAAAGCCGAGCATTCAAAATGCATGTGAAATATAACAATGCTATCCTGAGAATTACAGTAAGATCTTCCTTGGAGCACGCCTCGAACCTTCGGTGTTTACCTTCACGCAGTGAACTTTCAGGCTTTTCAAGCTCTCTATGTGCTTTTAGGGAGAAAAAGTGTTCGATAAACCACAGGAATGTTTTCCCTGTGGCATGCGTGGCGGTGATTACAAACCCATCAGTAAACAGCGATCGCAGACGGTCGGATCCGTCGGTCGGTCACGTAGTGTCACCTCTTGTAGCGCCCTCTAGGGGAAGGCGGAGTAAGCACGCAGGAGAAGGGGAACATGCTTTTGCGGTGCTCCTGTGCATTCCAAAGGGAAAAAGCGCGTTCATTTTGTTTCTTTGCCAAAAATAACATGAGCCACACTTGTTATATCGGTCGCACCGAGTAGCATACACCTTTATTTTCATTGTGGACGTGTAATTGCATTAGCTACTATATTTGTCTTCACCAGTGAACCATGTAAAAATTCGCTATATTTAAAACCCAGACCTCTGTTTCATGGCAAGTGTGTGAAAACGAGCGACGATTCTAAGCAAAATAACAATCTAAAGGAAATAGTGGTGTCAAGGTTCGCTATCATTCCAGTGGCGCTTATATGTTGCTGACATTCCAGTCTTTTCACTGCAGGAAAATACCCCCCTCGGGCATCTTTACGAGGGGATAGAAACATTCAAAACGTAAAGAATAAAATATGGTGGCTATGAAAAGTGTTCCTTTTTATTTTTTTCCATCCTCGGCAGCTTCTATGGGGACCTGTTGTATGGCTTTTTTCCAATTCTAAAGATTTTGATGTTTCGAAAGCACAACAAGCATCTTCGCAGATATGCAGGAGTAGAAAGAATAAAGCGGTACTTTTTTTATTGCAAATCGAACTATAGTACTTGTTAAACATTTGACTAAAAACTAAGAGACTGGGACGAGACGGGACGGACAAACACAAAGTCTCAAACACAGCCGTGTTTGAGACTGTGTTTGTCCGTCCCTTCTCGTCCAAGTCTCGGCATTTTTAGTAAAATGTTTAAACACCACCAGCTCGTTTGCGCCCTAACCATTCTTGCCGCCTCTCTTGGTTTTCCTGATGTCCTTCATTTGTTTGGCACGTATATCCTTCATGCTGAAAAGCGGCGACGCCGTGTTCACGCTACCTGTGTCCGACAATGCACAATAATGCATGTATGAATCTCTTTAGCACTGTGTTTAATACTAAACATTTTGAACAAAAAATACTGTGAACTACCAATGTTTTTATTTAGGTGATAGAGAAATCTTCCAAGCTATTTCCTGCAGTATAGCTATTCGTAATATTTGCCCTTATAATCAAGCAGAGAGCAAGATGTGCATGCTTTACTTCTTAGAAATATATTACCGGAAGTCAATTTTCGATAATGTCTGCTTTCATTTTTAAGAGCACACTAGCGCCAGTTGAACCTCTAGCGTACATTATAATAACCCTATTCTCTATTAGCGCACTGCTGCGCCAGCCAGGCACTCAAGGCATTTCTAGAATATATTGATTTAGTGGTTTTCCATGAGACTCAGCAAGTTTATTTTATTAAAATCACGTGACTATTTTCACCAATTAAAACGGTCATTAACAAATTTGATTTAATTATTGAACTTATCGTTACAATTTTCCCCATATCCTTGTCCCCTTGGCCATATAGCGCACCTGCACACACCGCATTAGTGCAGCTTTCACGGCTTTTTTTTTTTTTTGCACAAATTTGTTAAGTTTGAAGGGACGCTGACAGGGTAATTATGCTCCCCAAGGTTTTTATCTGAACATGACCTATAACTGTTCATCGACCCAGAACACGATTTGTGACTCAAAATTCGTTTTCTTTACGCACGAAAAGAGCCGGTCGAGAATTGTTCAATTTCAGTCGCGCTCACGCTCTTTTTTTTTTTTTTGGTCACGTGGCGTTTAAAGTAAGTATACCAAATATATTGAAAGCTGTGGGTCATCTAAGGCACATATTCAATATTAAAAATGGAAAAGAATATGAACCCAATTTGTGTGGCCTCCAAAATACTGAAAATACGTTGATGGAAGAAAAAATGTTGCAGAAATCACATGAAGCACATGTACACACGTCATTCTCAATATGGCGATGTACCGAGGGCTGGAGGGCGCGATGGCGGCGCAGGACGGACCAACATTGCGACGGCCACCGGTTCGGAAATGTCGTTTGTGTTTCCGGCCAATCGATCTTCAAGTGCAGAGCATCGAGCGGAAGGGATAAAAGTGCGAAACAGTCGCACGGCAAATGGGGCACCAACTAGGTCGTCTGCTTTGCACGCGGGAGGCGGAGAGAAAAAAAAAAAACAAAAAAAAACGAGGTTGGGGTTGAACATGGTGACTTCCGGCCATGAGCTTCCGTGCTCGTGTTTCGGTTTTAATCTCAAGTAGTTAAAGTTTTTTTTTGTTTTTTTTTTGCCTTATTAAAATTACATAGGACTCTGCAGCAAAATATGGATTAGGTAGCCTCCTGACACCCCATTAAATCGCCTGAAAAGAAACACCCATTTTTGGGGGATGTAGCGTCCCTTTAAAAAGAAACTCCCTGTACGTCTAAGTAACACAGCTACCATGAACAAGACATGTCTCATGTTGTCATTGTGACTGGTTGAAGTTCTTGTATATATCTCAGCATAAGTACATTGTTCACTGCAAGTCGATGACACCTAAATTCAGTGACTTATCAATGCCCAAATCAGTAATAAATCACAGGTCCTGCGCTTTCAAAAGCGGTTAAAAGTCAGTGTCATGGATGGATATACTGATGCTAGAAAGCTTTAGCGGACCGTACTCTGCGGACTGCGGGTCTAGGGGGAGTGTGCTAGAATCATGCTGAGTTCAAGGTGACAGCACGAGCTCCCGACGGAAACCCAGACTCTGGCAATGAGGCAGTCACCTAGAGTAGAATCTACTATACTTTGTTTCACCTTATGATGTACCGCAGGAAAGGCTATAAGCGCGAGCTCCTTGCTCTGGGGCACATCTCGGCGGCACAAGCTCTCGTGACTTAAGAGCAGCTGCCAACGCTATGAGCTCGCGCTCCTGGCCTTCGCTGCGGTACAACATAATGTGAAACGAAGTATAAAGGTCAACATGGAAAAAACAAACAAATAATGAATTGGAGAAACCATTGTAAAATATCCGAATAGCTTCACTTCAGTGTACACAACAGATATAACACGTTCTTTGAGCTTTAGGGCGGGAAATCTGAAGCACACCGACAAATATGTTTTCCTAAAAGAAGTAATAAAGATTGAAATATCAACTTAAAGAGAAATTATACAACTATCGTTTCAGAGCTTGTTGCTTCGCTTCTCGCTGTCAGCTACGCTACAATGCGACCCTGATGCATATTTTCTTGAGGAGAGTTAACTAAATATTTGTCTGACGAAAATCGCTAAACGGAAGGCAGGATATAACAACACACATCGTGTTTACACGTAAAGTCTAAGTGCAGCTACTAAATCACTGACCCACTGCTTTGGAAATCGGTCAAAGTCTTTTCCCAGCTGTATGCGTCTATCTCTGTTGCTCTTTCGTTGTTTGCGGTCCTGCGGTTTTTGTGATTGCGTTTAAAAGGGGCTCGGAAACGAAATTCTGGAGCTCATTTCTCTGCATCAACATGACGTAGGTAGGAGCAGAACCTCAGAAACATCGATATTTCGTTGGCAAACGCAGTAAGACAAATTTTAAACTGAATTAAACGATAACCAGAAGCCAGCTGGTTGTTGGTTATGAAGCTTTAATGGAATGTAGTGACGGCATTGGTCTCCGACGACAGCCCCACAATATAGGAAGTACACTCACTAGTACAGATTACCTAAGCTAGAACGTAATACCGAATGTTTGGTGAAGAAAGCAAAAGCACAACCGGCCCCCTTGGATTCATTCCGCCAGCCAATCACTTCCACTCATTCTTTGACATCACTGATGTCATGGGCTGATGAACTATCTTTTTCAAAATGGCGCGCGCTGCTTTCAATGTCGTTCTCGCCGAGGGACGCCGTCCCATTGAAGTGACTTTCGTTTACGTAGCAGAGCTGTGCCAGTATCCGCATTTGTGCGCGGTAGTTTCTGTGCGAAGATGTGAGAATTGAGCGTTCGTCTTGCCGCCCAACTTAGTCGCCGTCGACGTGCAAAAAGACACCCCCCCCCTCCCTCCCCCCCCCCCCCCCCCCCCCTCCCTCCCCCCCCCCCCCCCCCCCCCCCCCCCCCCCCCTAGCCTCGACGATCGCGTAAGGCTCGTTGGACAAGACCGACGAAAGCGGTTCCGACCGCTTCTCTTTTCGTTTAGTGTTCGCCATTGAGACAAGTCGCATTAAAAAAATTGTAAAGATGCGAGCGTTTTTTTTTTTTTTTTTTTTCATGGTACCTCTTGTGTGACGATGTGAGAATTGCACAGTCGTGTTCCCTTTGCTCTGTGCCTTCGCTTGGAAAAATCGCGTCCTGTCGAATCTTCCTCTACACCGATGCCTTCCCTTCGGTCGTATAGTGTTCGCCCTTATGACAAGGAATGTCGCAGAATCACCATGGCGTACGCATTTCTTCGCGGTGATGTGACAACGCTGCGGTCATGCCACTATCTATGCGATACGCAGCGTCAAATACTGGAGTAATGCCACCGCCACGCTGCCTCTCCGGACTCGGCCCGCTTCCCTGCTCGCTTGAATAAATGAAGGGTGCCAACTGGTATGGCGTTTTCAAAGCGATATTTATTTATCCGTGAAACTGGCGCCCTCACCGATTCTGGTCGTTGTGATCAGCCGGTGGTAAATCAGGCAAGCTGCAATTGTCTCGTCGTACCAATGTGACACGTGATGCTGCCGTAACCTTAGACGACATGAGGTAGGAAATCCACCAGCATCTCGTCTCGTGCGAGATAACAGAGGTACGTTAGGAGCTTCGTGACGATGTTGATCTTTCAAAGAGCAACGAGTTCGCGCCTGAAACCGACGTTGCCGATGTCGACACATCGGCAAGTCGCGGAGGAGACGATGCACTATACGTGTTTTCACATCGCGCACGACTCCGCCGGCTCTGCAATCTCCCGGTGATATATGTTACAGCCCCTGGATACTCTGACTAAGCGAGGTAGCGTTGATGCCACCGAGTGTCGACGCTCATAACTGTGGTACGCGTGGCCATAGGGAGGCCGATGACGTCGCGGGCAAGTCGCGGACGCGAGGGATATCCCGAGACGCAACGCGCTCCTCGATGGCTGATTTTGAGGCGCTCGGCAGAGTCGAATATTTGAACGAAAAATGCAGCAATTTGTTTGAAATACAAGCGTGTTATTGTAATTAGCAGATAAAGTTGATCATGTTTAACTTCTGGACGTGAGGGGTTATTTCAAGTTTCGATCCAGTACCCCTTCAAACTACACCGGTTCGTTTGCAAACTTGCAATAATTGTTTACAACTGCTATTACTCACCCAAATGGTAGTCAAGGTTGTAAAGTATATACAGTTGTAATGTTCCATGATATAAAGCCGAAGAGAAAAATTAGAAAAAGAAACAGTCGCCGTCTATATGTTTCTTTACCATCTCCTTTCTATATTGTTTCTTTATATCTCCCGCTGATCTTCGTCTTCATTGGTCTCCTTACAGTTCTCCCCTGTGAGAGTCATTTTTCCTGGGTTGATAAAGTATAAAATTTCTAATCGTAGCAAACTCAAGTTGTTTATCACTGTTGTAATGCCTAATGGTCTGCAAAACGCCTTGTTGAACGGCAGTCTTGACAACGCGAAAAGGGACAAGTAATTTGGAGTTCCTCCCGGGGAGGCCTTCACGAACAAGGACCAAGTAGTTTAGCTGAGATTGTGCATCATGCTGCTGTGGCGAAAGTCAAATTATTTACTAATGTTAGTTCGATACTTGAGGACCTGGTTCGTTGTTTCCACGCTGTGGTGACCAGTTTCGGAGACGTTTGACTATGGGCACGGCAGCTTTACCAGCATGAACACGTCCGAACCATGCATCCTTTTTGTGCAGATCCTGCAGGGCCTTCTGCATGCCCGGCCAGTTCATCGAAGCAACGATAGTACCACGTTAAAACCAAGTGCACAGTCACTGTTTCCCACTGACGCCCATGTGCCGACGCCGCTGCCGGTAATATCAGCGTATCTCGGCAGTCTGCACGGCCAGGCTGCGACACCGTCGTATTGGTTGACACCTGGGACATCAACGGCGCCACCTAACAGCTACCCTATAAAAGCGGATGATTCCCGGGACGGCGGCAATGGGCACGGCAGCGTTACCAGCATGGACACGTCCGAACCATGCATCCTTTTTGTGCAGATCCTGCTGGGCCTTCTGCATGCCCGGCCAGTTCATCGAAGCAACGATAGTACCACGTTAAAACCAAGTGCACAGTCACTGTTTCCCACTGACGCCCATGTGCCGACGCCGCTGCCGGTAATATCAGCGTATCTCGGCAGTCTGCACGGCCAGGCTGCGACACCGTCGTATTGGTTGACACCTGGGACATCAACGGCGCCACCTAACAGCTACCCTATAAAAGCGGATGATTCCCGGGACGGCGGCAATGGGCACGGCAGCGTTACCAGCATGAACACGTCCGAACCATGCATCCTTTTTGTGCAGATCCTGCTGGGCCTTCTGCATGCCCGGCCAGTTCATCGAAGCAACGATAGTACCACGTTAAAACCAAGTGCACAGTCACTGTTTCCCACTGACGCCCATGTGCCGACGCCGCTGCCGGTAATATCAGCGTATCTCGGCAGTCTGCACGGCCAGGCTGCGACACCGTCGTATTGGTTGACACCTGGGACATCAACGGCGCCACCTAACAGCTACCCTATAAAAGCGGATGATTCCCGGGACGGCGGCAATGGGCACGGCAGCGTTACCAGCATGAACACGTCCGAACCATGCATCCTTTTTGTGCAGATCCTGCTGGGCCTTCTGCATGCCCGGCCAGTTCATCGAAGCAACGATAGTACCACGTTAAAACCAAGTGCACAGTCACTGTTTCCCACTGACGCCCATGTGCCGACGCCGCTGCCGGTAATATCAGCGTATCTCGGCAGTCTGCACGGCCAGGCTGCGACACCGTCGTATTGGTTGACACCTGGGACATCAACGGCGCCACCTAACAGCTACCCTATAAAAGCGGATGATTCCCGGGACGGCGGCAATGGGCACGGCAGCGTTACCAGCATGAACACGTCCGAACCATGCATCCTTTTTGTGCAGATCCTGCTGGGCCTTCTGCATGCCCGGCCAGTTCATCGAAGCAACGATAGTACCACGTTAAAACCAAGTGCACAGTCACTGTTTCCCACTGACGCCCATGTGCCGACGCCGCTGCCGGTAATATCAGCGTATCTCGGCAGTCTGCACGGCCAGGCTGCGACACCGTCGTATTGGTTGACACCTGGGACATCAACGGCGCCACCTAACAGCTACCCTATAAAAGCGGATGATTCCCGGGACGGCGGCAATGGGCACGGCAGCGTTACCAGCATGAACACGTCCGAACCATGCATCCTTTTTGTGCAGATCCTGCTGGGCCTTCTGCATGCCCGGCCAGTTCATCGAAGCAACGATAGTACCACGTTAAAACCAAGTGCACAGTCACTGTTTCCCACTGACGCCCATGTGCCGACGCCGCTGCCGGTAATATCAGCGTATCTCGGCAGTCTGCACGGCCAGGCTGCGACACCGTCGTATTGGTTGACACCTGGGACATCAACGGCGCCACCTAACAGCTACCCTATAAAAGCGGATGATTCCCGGGACGGCGGCAATGGGCACGGCAGCGTTACCAGCATGAACACGTCCGAACCATGCATCCTTTTTGTGCAGATCCTGCAGGGCCTTCTGCATGCCCGGCCAGTTCATCGAAGCAACGATAGTACCACGTTAAAACCAAGTGCACAGTCACTGTTTCCCACTGACGCCCATGTGCCGACGCCGCTGCCGGTAATATCAGCGTATCTCGGCAGTCTGCACGGCCAGGCTGCGACACCGTCGTATTGGTTGACACCTGGGACATCAACGGCGCCACCTAACAGCTACCCTATAAAAGCGGATGATTCCCGGGACGGCGGCAATGGGCACGGCAGCGTTACCAGCATGAACACGTCCGAACCATGCATCCTTTTTGTGCAGATCCTGCTGGGCCTTCTGCATGCCCGGCCAGTTCATCGAAGCAACGATAGTACCACGTTAAAACCAAGTGCACAGTCACTGTTTCCCACTGACGCCCATGTGCCGACGCCGCTGCCGGTAATATCAGCGTATCTCGGCAGTCTGCACGGCCAGGCTGCGACACCGTCGTATTGGTTGACACCTGGGACATCAACGGCGCCACCTAACAGCTACCCTATAAAAGCGGATGATTCCCGGGACGGCGGCAATGGGCACGGCAGCGTTACCAGCATGAACACCTCCGAACCATGCATCCTTTTTGTGCAGATCCTGCTGGGCCTTCTGCATGCCCGGCCAGTTCATCGAAGCAACGATAGTACCACGTTAAAACCAAGTGCACAGTCACTGTTTCCCACTGACGCCCATGTGCCGACGCCGCTGCCGGTAATATCAGCGTATCTCGGCAGTCTGCACGGCCAGGCTGCGACACCGTCGTATTGGTTGACACCTGGGACATCAACGGCGCCACCTAACAGCTACCCTATAAAAGCGGATGATTCCCGGGACGGCGGCAATGGGCACGGCAGCGTTACCAGCATGAACACGTCCGAACCATGCATCCTTTTTGTGCAGATCCTGCTGGGCCTTCTGCATGCCCGGCCAGTTCATCGAAGCAACGATAGTACCACGTTAAAACCAAGTGCACAGTCACTGTTTCCCACTGACGCCCATGTGCCGACGCCGCTGCCGGTAATATCAGCGTATCTCGGCAGTCTGCACGGCCAGGCTGCGACACCGTCGTATTGGTTGACACCTGGGACATCAACGGCGCCACCTAACAGCTACCCTATAAAAGCGGATGATTCCCGGGACGGCGGCAATGGGCACGGCAGCGTTACCAGCATGAACACGTCCGAACCATGCATCCTTTTTGTGCAGATCCTGCTGGGCCTTCTGCATGCCCGGCCAGTTCATCGAAGCAACGATAGTACCACGTTAAAACCAAGTGCACAGTCACTGTTTCCCACTGACGCCCATGTGCCGACGCCGCTGCCGGTAATATCAGCGTATCTCGGCAGTCTGCACGGCCAGGCTGCGACACCGTCGTATTGGTTGACACCTGGGACATCAACGGCGCCACCTAACAGCTACCCTATAAAAGCGGATGATTCCCGGGACGGCGGCAATGGGCACGGCAGCGTTACCAGCATGAACACGTCGGAACCATGCATCCTTTTTGTGCAGATCCTGCTGGGCCTTCTGCATGCCCGGCCAGTTCATCGAAGCAACGATAGTACCACGTTAAAACCAAGTGCACAGTCACTGTTTCCCACTGACGCCCATGTGCCGACGCCGCTGCCGGTAATATCAGCGTATCTCGGCAGTCTGCACGGCCAGGCTGCGACACCGTCGTATTGGTTGACACCTGGGACATCAACGGCGCCACCTAACAGCTACCCTATAAAAGCGGATGATTCCCGGGACGGCGGCAATGGGCACGGCAGCGTTACCAGCATGAACACCTCCGAACCATGCATCCTTTTTGTGCAGATCCTGCTGGGCCTTCTGCATGCCCGGCCAGTTCATCGAAGCAACGATAGTACCACGTTAAAACCAAGTGCACAGTCACTGTTTCCCACTGACGCCCATGTGCCGACGCCGCTGCCGGTAATATCAGCGTATCTCGGCAGTCTGCACGGCCAGGCTGCGACACCGTCGTATTGGTTGACACCTGGGACATCAACGGCGCCACCTAACAGCTACCCTATAAAAGCGGATGATTCCCGGGACGGCGGCAATGGGCACGGCAGCGTTACCAGCATGAACACGTCCGAACCATGCATCCTTTTTGTGCAGATCCTGCTGGGCCTTCTGCATGCCCGGCCAGTTCATCGAAGCAACGATAGTACCACGTTAAAACCAAGTGCACAGTCACTGTTTCCCACTGACGCCCATGTGCCGACGCCGCTGCCGGTAATATCAGCGTATCTCGGCAGTCTGCACGGCCAGGCTGCGACACCGTCGTATTGGTTGACACCTGGGACATCAACGGCGCCACCTAACAGCTACCCTATAAAAGCGGATGATTCCCGGGACGGCGGCAATGGGCACGGCAGCGTTACCAGCATGAACACGTCCGAACCATGCATCCTTTTTGTGCAGATCCTGCTGGGCCTTCTGCATGCCCGGCCAGTTCATCGAAGCAACGATAGTACCACGTTAAAACCAAGTGCACAGTCACTGTTTCCCACTGACGCCCATGTGCCGACGCCGCTGCCGGTAATATCAGCGTATCTCGGCAGTCTGCACGGCCAGGCTGCGACACCGTCGTATTGGTTGACACCTGGGACATCAACGGCGCCACCTAACAGCTACCCTATAAAAGCGGATGATTCCCGGGACGGCGGCAATGGGCACGGCAGCGTTACCAGCATGAACACGTCGGAACCATGCATCCTTTTTGTGCAGATCCTGCTGGGCCTTCTGCATGCCCGGCCAGTTCATCGAAGCAACGATAGTACCACGTTAAAACCAAGTGCACAGTCACTGTTTCCCACTGACGCCCATGTGCCGACGCCGCTGCCGGTAATATCAGCGTATCTCGGCAGTCTGCACGGCCAGGCTGCGACACCGTCGTATTGGTTGACACCTGGGACATCAACGGCGCCACCTAACAGCTACCCTATAAAAGCGGATGATTCCCGGGACGGCGGCAATGGGCACGGCAGCGTTACCAGCATGAACACGTCCGAACCATGCATCTTTTTTGTGCAGATCCTGCAGGGCCTTCTGCATGCCCGGCCAGTTCATCGAAGCAACGATAGTACCACGTTAAAACCAAGTGCACAGTCACTGTTTCCCACTGACGCCCATGTGCCGACGCCGCTGCCGGTAATATCAGCGTATCTCGGCAGTCTGCACGGCCAGGCTGCGACACCGTCGTATTGGTTGACACCTGGGACATCAACGGCGCCACCTAACAGCTACCCTATAAAAGCGGATGATTCCCGGGACGGCGGCAATGGGCACGGCAGCGTTACCAGCATGAACACCTCCGAACCATGCATCCTTTTTGTGCAGATCCTGCTGGGCCTTCTGCATGCCCGGCCAGTTCATCGAAGCAACGATAGTACCACGTTAAAACCAAGTGCACAGTCACTGTTTCCCACTGACGCCCATGTGCCGACGCCGCTGCCGGTAATATCAGCGTATCTCGGCAGTCTGCACGGCCAGGCTGCGACACCGTCGTATTGGTTGACACCTGGGACATCAACGGCGCCACCTAACAGCTACCCTATAAAAGCGGATGATTCCCGGGACGGCGGCAATGGGCACGGCAGCGTTACCAGCATGAACACGTCCGAACCATGCATCCTTTTTGTGCAGATCCTGCTGGGCCTTCTGCATGCCCGGCCAGTTCATCGAAGCAACGATAGTACCACGTTAAAACCAAGTGCACAGTCACTGTTTCCC
This sequence comes from Ixodes scapularis, assembly GCF_016920785.2. Taxonomy (NCBI): domain Eukaryota; kingdom Metazoa; phylum Arthropoda; class Arachnida; order Ixodida; family Ixodidae; genus Ixodes; species Ixodes scapularis. Next base: position 28,871,851 of record NW_024609883.1, on the reverse strand, counting down.
ACTGACGCCCATGTGCCGACGCCGCTGCCGGTAATATCAGCGTATCTCGGCAGTCTGCACGGCCAGGCTGCGACACCGTCGTATTGGTTGACACCTGGGACATCAACGGCGCCACCTAACAGCTACCCTATAAAAGCGGATGATTCCCGGGACGGCGGCAATGGGCACGGCAGCGTTACCAGCATGAACACCTCCGAACCATGCATCCTTTTTGTGCAGATCCTGCTGGGCCTTCTGCATGCCCGGCCAGTTCATCGAAGCAACGATAGTACCACGTTAAAACCAAGTGCACAGTCACTGTTTCCCACTGACGCCCATGTGCCGACGCCGCTGCCGGTAATATCAGCGTATCTCGGCAGTCTGCACGGCCAGGCTGCGACACCGTCGTATTGGTTGACACCTGGGACATCAACGGCGCCACCTAACAGCTACCCTATAAAAGCGGATGATTCCCGGAACGACGGCAATGGGCACGGCAGCGTTACCAGCATGAACACGTCCGAACCATGCATCCTTTTTGTGCAGATCCTGCTGGGCCTTCTGCATGCCCGGCCAGTTCATCGAAGCAACGATAGTACCACGTTAAAACCAAGTGCACAGTCACTGTTTCCCACTGACGCCCATGTGCCGACGCCGCTGCCGGTAATATCAGCGTATCTCGGCAGTCTGCACGGCCAGGCTGCGACACCGTCGTATTGGTTGACACCTGGGACATCAACGGCGCCACCTAACAGCTACCCTATAAAAGCGGATGATTCCCGGAACGACGGCAATGGGCACGGCAGCGTTACCAGCATGAACACGTCCGAACCATGCATCCTTTTTGTGCAGATCCTGCTGGGCCTTCTGCATGCCCGGCCAGTTCATCGAAGCAACGATAGTACCACGTTAAAACCAAGTGCACAGTCACTGTTTCCCACTGACGCCCATGTGCCGACGCCGCTGCCGGTAATATCAGCGTATCTCGGCAGTCTGCACGGCCAGGCTGCGACACCGTCGTATTGGTTGACACCTGGGACATCAACGGCGCCACCTAACAGCTACCCTATAAAAGCGGATGATTCCCGGGACGGCGGCAATGGGCACGGCAGCGTTACCAGCATGAACACGTCCGAACCATGCATCCTTTTTGTGCAGGTGAGAAGAAACTACGGCAAGTGTATACGTAGCGACAATCTCTTCCTGTTTGTGCTGCCGTGCCCACGGTCATTGTGCCCTTTGCTGTGTGATGCCTGTTCGTTTATCAGGGATTTGTTATTGCTGGGAGGAGATGTTGAAACAAACCCCGGTCCTGGCATGGAAAAGATTCTAGAACAGCTGAAGAAAATCTCAGATGACCTTCAGGAAATCAAATCAGAGAAGATTAAAACGAACGTAAGACTCCTGGCGATCGAGCAGAAAATGGAATCTATAACAGCTCTTGAGGGTAGAATCACTGCCTGTGAGGAACAAATGTCCGTAGTGGCTGGGACTATAAGAACACTCTCTGCTAAGATAGACGATCTTGAAAATCGAAGTCGAAGGTCAAACCTGATCGTTTATGGAATACCAGAAATCGTAAACGAAAGTAATGAATCGCTTGATAGTTTTGTTACCGAAAAAATTCTCAAAGAAATTCTCGAGGTTCAATCTGCAGGTTTTGAGAGGATACATAGACTCGGCAAAAAAATGGAAAACAAAACTAGGCCGGTCATTTTTAAGCTATTCGACTTCAGAGACAAGGCAAAAATACTAAAAAACTGCTACAAGTTGAAAGGGACGATCTATGCAATCAGCGAAGACTTTTCCCGCCCCGTACAGAAAATTAGAAAAAAGCTGTGGAATAGCGCCAAGGAAAATAGAGATAGAAGAGAAAAAGTGCAACTAGTCTTCGACAAAATCAAAATCAATGGCAGTCTATTTGTTTGGGACGATATTAAGAACGATAAGATTCCTCTTAAAAAAAACGACCAAGCCAGCGCAAGCAAAGTCTCCCACGGAACCAACCTGCGAAACTAAAACTGATCAATCTAAACGCAAGAAGCTTGTTGAATAAAACTGTCCCTTTTGAATGCGTACTTCTTGATCACGAGCCTGACATTGTCACTGTCACAGAAACTTGGCTATCACCGTTTGTGCTTGATCATGAAGTTGTACCACCGAACTATGTTATCATAAGGAAAGACAGGCAGTCACGTGGAGGTGGCGTAGCCATAATCATTAAAAAAGGAATCGTTTTTACACGTTTGCCTGACGTACCTGACGTTGAGGCCGTTTTTTGCAAAGTCATGTTCGAAAAGAATGCGATATTTGTTGGTGCAGTTTATAGGAAACCTGGCACTGAGCTTGACAGCTTGACCGCGTTGCATGATTACATGTCTAGTCATCTTAAAGATTGCAAACTTATTTTGCCTGGCGATTTTAACCTGCCTGATATCAATTGGTCCACTCTTCAGTATGACACAACCTGTTCTGACGCACTTTTTGACATCATGTTAAGTTTCAACCTCACGCAAATGGTTCACCAGCCTACACGTGTCGACGGAACAACTAGTAACGTTCTTGATCTGGTATTTTTTAGCGACCATCTTCCAGAAAGTGAAGTACAAATTGATGTTATAGACGGCATATCTGACCATAAAATTGTTGTCTGTTCTTTCCCAATTCGCGACACCATCCGCTTTTCTTCTCCATCATCTGTGCTTAACTTCAATAACGCCGACGACGCGAGCATACTATCTCATCTTTCCCATGAATTTTCTTTTTTTACGGAGTATGCCTCTAGCGATAACGTCAGCATTAACGATTTATGGAAAAAGTTCAGAGATATAGTTCATTACAGTGTTGCCAGATACATACCTACAAGAAAAAAGTTAACAAAAAAACACAATCCATGGATCAACCGCGATATCATCCATGCTAAGCGAAAGATTAAAAGAAAACGAAAGTCACTGAAAACAAAAGCATGCCCAGAGGGTAGACTTGCCCTTGCTGAATTGGTAAAAGTGCTAAAAAATAAAACAAAAGAAGCAAAAGAAAAGTATTACAACGTGACTCTTCATGAATTCTTAAAGAACTCTCCAACTAAATTCTGGAACCATGTTAATCCCAAAAAAACGAACTCTCCCAGTCTAAACCCTGAGGAGAGCCGAAATAAGGCAAATGAGTATAATAGTTACTTTCAGTCCGTTTTTACAGAAGATAATGGTACTATCCGTAATCTCGAACCTAGCGCTATTGCTCTGGAGCCTCTGGTAATAACTGAACCCGGAATTTTAAACCTCTTACTTAACCTAGATACAAAAAAAGGCAGCGGTCCTGATAATATTCCTAACGCCTTCTTAAAACGATATGCTGAATGCATGAGCAAATACTTGTACATAATCTTTAATAAGTCTCTTAGCACGTGTCAGCTACCCGTTGAATGGAAAAAATGTAAAGTCATACCTATACACAAGTCAGGTGACATCAACAACCCCTCGAACTTTAGACCGATTTCTCTCACCTGTACTTGTTGTAAACTACTTGAACACATCATTCTAAAGCACATTACAACATTTCTTGATGCACACCAAATTCTTTCTCCTGAACAACATGGATTTAGAAGTGGTCTTTCAACAGTCACCCAACTCCTTGAAACTTTGCATGACGTGAGCCTAAGCATTAACAACAGAAAGCAAGTAGACATACTACTGCTCGATTTCTCGAAAGCATTTGATAGAGTTTCACACCCCAAGTTAATCATCAAGCTAAAACATGCTATTGGCGAAGGACCTATAGTCAGTTGGATTGATAACTACTTATCAAACCGTTCCCAGTTTGTGCAATATGGACAAGAGGCTTCAGAAACTGTCAGAGTTACCTCCGGCGTTCCGCAAGGTTCTGTCCTTGCGCCAGTTCTCTTCCTACTTTTCATTAATGATATTACAACTAACATTGATGCTAAAATTAGATTATTTGCAGATGATTGTATCATATACCGGGAAATCAACACATCGGATGATCACCTTGTACTAAATAGCTCTCTCCAGTTAATCAATAAATGGTGCGCTGATTGGCAGATGTCCCTCAACGTGAGCAAAACTGTTTGCATGTCTGTAACAAGAAAGAAATCTATCTCTGAATTTCAGTACGGCTTTGATGATGTAACGGTTTCACGGATGACTCAGTGTAAATATTTAGGCTTATTTATTACTTCAGATTTGAGGTGGGATCTACACGTAAATCATGTAACGTCAGAGGCATTAAAAAAACTTATGTACATAAAAAGAACACTCAAGCTAGCCGCTACACCCACGAAACTCTTAGCATACACTAGCCTTGTTAGACCAACACTAGAATATGCAAACATCGTTTGGTTTCCTTACACGAAGAATAATATAGCTAAGCTTGAAAATATACAGCGCAAAGCAGTAAGATTTATTTTTAACAAATACAGGCGCACCGACTCACCCACTGAACTCCTTAAAAAGTGTGGTCTTCTTACACTAGCTAACAGGGCAAAGCGACTTAGGCTTAAGTTCTTGTACTCTTTGCTGCATGATGCTTTCAAAATTGACAAATCCAAGTACGTCTCTTTTTCAAACACTAGACAGACCAGGCACAAACATGGTAAAACCTTGACTGAATACAGCTTTAAAAATGACTGCTTCCGCTACTCTTTTTTTCCTTTAGCTACCAGAGAATGGAATCAACTAGATCCTGTCATTACTAACAGCACCTCCATCACATCATTTCTATCTCAATTGGATGTTTTATTGCACAGTGATGTGTAATTATGAATGACTTTAATTGCATTTTTTTTACGTGTGGTTGTTGAACAGTGGTTGTTTAATTTGGCTTTGGAAATGTATGTTAACCCATGTGTATTAATCTTAAAGGTATTTCTACTCCAATTTATATCCCAGTGTTTATTGTACAATTTACTTGCATTTTTTGTTGTAGATTTCATGAAATATGAACGAGTGTGTACTTACTTTTGTGTGCTCCTTCCTGCGAAAATCCCTAAGGGATTGGCAGTATTTTCAAATAAATAAATAAATAAAATAAAATAAAAGCTAACCCATTATCCGAAATTAAGGCCTTTACATTTTTGAACATATCCCGTTCTAGGAAATATATCGCGCTTTTGACATATTTATTTTTAGGGCGTTTAGCGACCCTTCGTGTGCACTGGTGAATACAAGTTAAAAACGATAAAGTTCTGTGCGCTCCTCTGCTCTTCTTTTTCAGTTCAGCGAAGTCAAGATCAGCAGTTTCAAAGGGTATTCCAGCATGCTTTGGGATAATCATCCGATCCGTTCTTTGATAGTACTTGGCGTATTAACCTGGCATAAGTGCGAATATTTTACGTAGGCCTAGATGTCCTTTTTTGTGCAATTCCACCCAACGCTTTGCAAGAGCTTGTAGTAGATATGCCAGAAGCCATTGTGTCCCACTTGCAGTAGTTTTGGGACGAGCGTTTGGGAACGGCGTACTTGCCGTCTTCAAACTGGAGTTGTTTTGTTCCTTCCCATAGCTCGATGAGATTAGCTTCCTCCGACGGAATGTGTACAACCAGCATCGCCAGTGCATCAGCATCAGTCAGTTCTTTCCAGGGCGGTGATTCACTTCAAATTCAAACTGCTGTAATCATTGAACTACTTTGCCAGCTTCCCTTTCGGTTCTTTTAATCCAAGTAGGTAGGTTAGTGCTTGATGGTCGACGTAAAGCTTAAACTTTTTCCTATCGAGGTAAGTTCAAAAGTATCGAATCGCCATGAATACAGCCGGTGCTTTCTTCTGAGTTCTTGTATGGCTGATCTGTGCTTTCAAGAACATGAAAGCGTAGTATTCAATAACCCTAAGCCAGGCGTCGGCAGCCTTCTGTTGCAGAAAGCGGAGACCGAGCGGGCAGGACGGAGAAACGAAGATTAGGGGAACGGGGGATGGGGTCAGCTCATAACAATGAAAGATAACAAGCTGTGACACACTCTTAGGGATGTGCAAAGATGTTGTTTTGATTCAGGCACACGTGACGTAACAGTGCTCTAGCCCCCTTTTCAGTAAGATGTTGGACGTTCAATATTGCTTGACAAGATGCGAACAATAACACTAAAAGTTTAAACTTCATGAGATATTTTGGAAGTTCTGATCTGTCACTCACCAAAGCAACGTTTGATTTCACGATCTTGATCTTGAAAATGTATGTTCGCAGATATAACCGTGCTGTAACGAACTCTTCTATCAAGTAAACTGCGAGATATCGTAGAGTTTAAATCAATAGTTCAGGAAACCTGCAGAAAACTGACCGAAATTGTTCGCTGGAAATGTCTTCCTCAGTTTATTGTCTGTTTGTGGGTCAACTGATCAGTGAACACTTTCGTGACAAATCTCTTGAGCTTGTACAGAGTTAATAGCTCCAATAATACCGGCTTTGCAACCAAGCATACCCCTTGTCCCCAAGTTTGTGTGCATATGCGTGTGTGTGTGCGTGTGTGTGCGTGTGTGGAAGGAGGGGGGTGGTGGTGCGCAAGGGGTCGCATAATATTGCCTTGCAGGCCGCCGGTTGCCGACCGCCGCCAGCTAAGCTGTTGACTCAAAGGTTGAGTGGTATTTCCGTGATGCAAAACTGCCCCTCTTCCGGAATGTGAGGTGTAGGTATTTAACTCGAAAGGTAGTTGGAAATCGGGTAGTGTAAGCACATGATCACTGGTAATACGGTTGATCAGACCTTGATACGAAATATCGCACTGGCTAGACCATTCAAACGGTGCAACTTTCTTGGTAAGTTTGGTAAAATATTTTGTTAGCTTAGAGCAATCCTTTATGAAGGCCCAAAAATGACCGGCTAATTCAAGGAAGCCGCGTAGTGAGTGAACATAATATGGTCTTATTTAATCTAATCAAGACAACTGCTTTGTCGTCTTGTTGCGCCATCAAAGACACAACCAAGGAAACAACCTTGGGTTGAAAGAACTCGCTCTTATTGGCATTCATCTTTGAGCGCGATGAGTCGAAATCTTAAGAGAAGCTTTGCGAGGTGGGGTAAGTTTTCCACTGCAGCCCTTGAGCAGATTATGATGCCATCAATGTAGACATTGCAGAGCTCTTTTATATAGGGCTTCAAAACCTGGTTTGTCATTTTTTTTTAATCTAGTCTGGTGAACTCTTCCATTCGAAAGGCGGCCGGTTGTACTCAAAGACATCAAGTGGGGTTACGAAGGCAGTTTACTTTTTGTATTTTTCATGAAGAGGGACTTGCCAGACGCCTTTGCACCAGTCGATGAGCGAAGAAATGTTGAAACCATCAGTCTCGTCAATGATGCATTTGATGCGTCGTATGGCAAAAGAAAACAGATTAGTTTGTTAATTGATCAGCCGGTAATTTTTACAAAGACGGAAGGTATCATCTCCTTTTGGAACAATGGTAAGCGGTGACGCAAAGTTTGAAATAGACGGTCAAATTACGTTTGCGTCTAGCATCTTCTGCAGCTCTAGTTTCAGCCACACTTCCCCTTTTTTTTGCGCAATTTATACATAAAATATTAACGGTTTTTAAAGTTCTACTTGTTATTCCTGGGGCGCTCAAAGTTGCTTCAATGCGCAATCCGGAAAGTCGTATTTTAACCTCTCCTTAAACACAATTTTTTCTCACAAAAACAAGGAAGCATCTTACAAAAATAAGGTCCGTTTCGTTGCGTGGACATGTTTGGATACGTGATATAGAAATATAATTGAAAACAAAAGGCGTTCACGACACCCCTATGACTGTCGTTTTCTGAGTATATTCGTGAGGCATATTTGGTGGAATGATGCATCGCCATGACCACCGTAGGGGCGGTTCCAGCGGCTACTGATAGCCGTGGTATCTCGGCTGAGCGAAGCTACGAGGGCTATCGGATCATCTTGTCTCCTTTGCCGATGAACGTTCACGCCTTGAACTCCGTTTTCTTTCACTAAGATATCTGTGGGCGTCCCTACGGCATCGACGATTTCAAGGACGGGCGCGAAAATGCCGTAGGGCGTTTAAATATCGAGGCGTTTCCTTGTTACCAAGTGAACCACGTATCCTCGAATCGCTTTGTGCTAAGCGAAAGTTGGTGGATGCTCAAGCCTTAGAGGTGCTATCTGGTAATTCACCTGAACAAATCGGAGGTGAGACTCAAGTTGCATTGAATACCCTTTCATCTGCCTGAATAAAACCTTAAAAAAAAACAAAAAAAACACCTGGAGCCGTTTGGAAAACTTGAAGATGTCACCAGGGAGACGGTACAACCTCTTGGTAAGTTTGGTGAAATATCTTGTTAGCTTAGAGCAACGCTTTATGAAGGCCCAAAAATGACCGGCTAATCCAAGGAAGTCGCGTAGTGAGTGAACATAATATGGTCTTACCAACTTTGATATGCAATCAAGGAGCTCCAATCGACGTCGAGGACAGTGAGGTCAACCCCAAAGGACGGCGGCACCACTGAATATTTGCCGAGCCAACTCCGATTGTCCAGATGCAGGGCCTAGTCTCGGCACCACAGTGGGCACCGCTATGTCTTCATTGCCAAGGGACAGGCCATATTCGTAAAGAATGTCGTGTTCCCTGCTGCGAGACCTACCGACACTCCAGGTACACCAGGAAGGAGGGCATTCGAACGTACGCTGACGTGGCGCACGCCGTAATGGAGGGCGACACGACGGAGCACGTCATGAACCAGGCAGAAGCTGAGAAGGCGGCAGATGAAAACTCTTGAAAACTTCAAGTCTCAGGGTCTGGCCGGTGCAACGGCAGGCACTCCTGCCCATACACCGATGACATCTTTCACCTAGAAATCCTCAGTGATCAAAGTTGTTGCTAAACCAGCAAGCAGCGTGTCAGCACGCCGCCTGGTGCCCAGCAAACCTCAACCAAAAGACGATGGCTCACAAACAGCGTGAGAGGCCTTCGAGGAAGAGGAAAGCAAAGAAGATGCCGCTGACGAGATGGAAGCTTTGAAAGGCTCCGCACAGCTAACTATAGATAGAACCACCACCAACGCAGGAGGGTGGTCAACCGACGGGTTTTCGGGCGACGTGCAACATAGGTGGCGGATGGTGATGGCCATGAGGGGCCGTCGCCACGACAGCTTTCGAGCCCCATCGGTCAGTCAAACATCTAAGGACCCACGTACTGTGCGCCTGACGCTCGAGTGGCGGCGCTATCCTGGTGGCAGCCGTTTCAACTGCTAGGTCATGTGAAGGCCATTCCGAATGTCCGGACCGGGGGAAAGGGAGGCAGCAGGGCCGCCGCTAAGGGCCCCTGATTCTGCGAATCACAAACTCATTTCGTCAAAATCGCGTGTTTTTTTTTGGCTTTCTTCGCATTTTAGCAGCGCCTTCAAGCTTTCTCCTCTACGGTGCATTACCAAATTGTCTTTGTTATCACTCTTAAAGGTGCAAACAGAACGTAAAGAAACAAAAATTCAGTATAACGATATGAGTTTGTGATTCGCGGAGTCAGGCGCCCTTAGCGACGGCCCTACTACCTCCCCTTCCCCCGGTCCAGAGATTGGGAATGGCCTTCACGTGACCGACTAGTTAACACGGCTGCCGTTAGGATAGCGCGGCTCCGCGAAAGTCGGGCGTTCAAGTGGCGGCGTTAAGTTTGGGGCGCACTATACAAATGTATGGCTACCGTAGCTCCAGAAATGTGTGTCACAATGAAAGTGAGACTGACATAAATTTGCAGTGTAGTGTGTGCCATGTGCGATTCATTTGTTTGATACTTGCTTCTCTTTCGTGGCTGGGACGATTGCAACAAAATTAGAATGGCTCTCAATTTTGCCACCTTAAATGTACGGGTGGTAAATTCAAGAAGAAAGCAGCCTCAGTCGCAGCGTGTTTTATCTGATGAGCAATCAGACTTCTTCGCAGTTCAGGAGGCAAAAATGAAGGCAGAAATAACGACATTGCTGAGGCGCTGAAGCCCTTTTTCGACACGAAGGGGGATGTTTTCTTTTTCTAAAAAAGTGTGTCAGCCCTTCGAACCTTCGTGCAATTACAAAGAGGGGATCGCTAAACAAGTGGGTTAGCACACCTCAGCTAGGAGCACGTGTAACAAAAGCTCGCGCTGCAAAACCCAGAGGTCCTAGGTTCAAACCCCACCCCTGCTTGTTTTGATTTTGGATGAGCATCGTACCGGTCGTGGATCACTACCCTATGGTGCACGTTAAAGACCTCAGGCTAACAGTTGTACTGCACACCAGACGCCGATTAAGGCTAACTTCTGGCTGCATAAACATACACATAACACAGTCATTATGTAATTACAGTCGAATGCGGTCGTTTCATCACTTGGGATTTTACGTTGTAAGGTGAGCAATGGCGATTAATATGTGTCTATGCTCCTAACAACGTGCGGGAACAAAAACACTTTTTGTTTTTTAGATTCTTCAGCAATTACGTAGAATGCGACAGGCTTGTGGTTCTTACTGTGTCTGAGATGAACGTGATAGATCCTCGCGGTGTACAAGAAGCGATAGTAGTCGGACCTTAACAGATATCAGCGACTCATGTGGGCTCGATGACGTAGGCGCCTCGCACGAAGAAAGAAATGCATTTCAATAGACCCCTTTTCAAGCCTCATCGTGCGTCCGGCTGAATCGCATTTATGTCTCCGATGGCATTACACGGCGCTACAAAGGAGTTTTCTTTTCTTTATCGTGCATTACATTTGCAGCATAAAATGCAATGTCAGCCTCGAAGCTTCTTCGAGTTTTTTGAAAGAAGTAAGAAATTCCACCATGCTTTCACAAGCGCGGCTTTCAATAAAATACCTCGGCGATATTGAAAAAAAAAAAAAAAGGCTTGCCGGCGACCTGGCGGAGTTTCTTTTGCGCGCGCTTTTGTGTAGTTTGTTTTACAGCCTGTGTCCAGGACAAGATGCGCTAAGTCGGGTAAATAAAATGCTCCCCGACCGGTTATTAAGTCTTTCTTTTCAATGCATTAGCATTTATTGCCCTGGTGCATGTAACTGCCTGGTTTGTACAGTCGTGGTTTGGACTCAACTGGACTGGAGTGGTTTCGTTTGGACACAGCGCTGTTCCACCTTGGTCTTTCGCTCTGTTCGTTTACTCGCACGTTTCTAGGGACGCGCCGCTGTTGACGGCGGCTTCTCTTACGATGGCACCGGAGCGTAGGAATGTGGTTTTGAATCCCCAGCATGCACAACGCACGCCACAACGTAAAACCGAGAACTAGTGACGACAACGCTTGTGCCAGATCGCCTATACACGGGAGGAAAGATTGACTATTCGAAGAAAAGAGTATGCGGACAGTAGGTGGCGATCGACGGAAGTTGCGGTGGCTACATACGAAACCTTCGACGCCTGGGAGAACAGACTGCCTGTCGAAAAACTATAGTATGCGGACCGTTGCAAAGTGCGAATTTCCATCCTTCGCTGATTCGGAATTTTGCTCAAAATGTTAACGTATTTCGTCGAGAATCAGCGTAGAGACAGCAGCAAATTCGGCATCCTTTTTAAAAGCTGCACAGTGGCACAAAGGTGGTTAAACCTTGATTTAATGAAAATAGGATCTTTGTCCCATGGCCTGTTGGCTTCCTCCTATGCAAGACGCCTGAAACTATCCAACATAATTTCATCTATACTGTTAGAACGCGGTATTTTTCTAGGACATTGCGCAACGAACGTTAAAAAGATATATGTGCATAACCAGCGCGACAATGCGTTACCTACCATTCGAGAAGGACGATACGGTCCTTTATGACATAGTCATGGTATTTGGCGTATTCAGCATATAGGAAATGCGAATACAGTTTTGACAAGTCGAACCACATATCCACCCTGTACCTTGAAAATTCATTGGTGTTTTCGCCCAAGCCGAGTCTGTGTACTGTAGGACTGCCGACACTACCCGACTGGAAGCATTCCTTTCGCGTAATCAAAAATATAAGAGTTTTAGTAGGCCCAATGAACTTGGGTGATTTGTGTCAACACTGAGATTGCATTTTATGCAGCAAATATTGCGTACAATAAAGTAAATCCTCGTGGCGCCGAGCAAAGGCGTCGTGCTGCGTATTGCACGGTTCGGAATTCGATTTTCGCTTAACCGCTCGGTAAGTTTTACTTTTTACAATTAATAATGCCGAACTATCATTCTTTACAGTATATTATGAATATGTAGTATGCCTTCTCTTAGTATGATTCTGCATGGTGCACTATGGTATGTGTACATTTTATGATACCTTGACCTGCGTGTAACGCTTTTTCCTGACACTTACGCGTAACGCTCTTTGTATTAAATCCAGCTCATAAACACACTCTATGTTAAAAATTATTTAAAAGAGTAATGCATCAGTTGTTCAGCCGCCACTGTGTTTGGGCAATACCTCCTAGATTAGATGGTCGTGGGACTAAAGTTCCGCCGGCCTACGGATCCCCAGGAGGCGGGTTCGAATCCCGACCGGGGTGCCCGCAATATGACGGAGGCTTATTGCGGAGACGGCGCCGTGTAACCGAGCTTTCGGTTGCACGTCAAGAGATCCCCAGGTGGTCGAAATTAATCCCCAGGCCTCCGCTGGGGCGTGCCAGATGCCCGTCGTAGGTTTGGCACGTAAAACCCCCAAATTCGGACTAAAGTTCCTACGTCACTATAAGGAGATGAACGCCGGGCTTGAACGAGTGGTGAGTCAGCATTCGGCTGAGACTCACGTCGTCACTGACTGAAGAAGTGCTCGCGTTCGCCTCCTGAGGTGACGTTGAAACATCAGAACCACGGCCTTCTCATCTGGGTGATGTTGGTTCGAGCCATCTTTAAGAGTGCATGTGCCTACCGAGGACAGGGTCGATAAAACGCCGTGACTCACCCGTCCTTGAACTTGGAGACGAGCATGATTGGACCGAAGGATTCCTCCTTCGCCACGAACATGTGATCATCAACGTCCACGAAAACGGTGGGCTCCAGGAAGAATCCTGCGGGGTACAAAGAAGTTTCTATGGTCTTGTGCCGACGAGTACCCTATCACTTTCAATACTCGGAGTTTTGCCGGTCACCTCCTTTCTTGTCTATAAGAATCTAAGGTGACAAAATGGTGGAACCCGCTAAAACAACCAACTGCCATTTTTGAGCTAAGTCGCTCAAAAGCCCAAAAGTAAATTTTTTTCTTTCATAAACAGTACTTGCGATTTACTGCACGTCAATCACGCGTGCAAAAACAATATGTAAATCGCACAAAAATCTGATCTAAAAAAATGAACACCGTTTTTGCTGAAAATAAACCACACAGGTGTTTCTGCACGGAAATTAGCACGGATGTTTAATGATACCGTACACATTGTTTGTATCAAATTACTGATACTGAAAGAATAAAACACACTTGGGACGGACGACGAATCTTTGATCTCGCAACAACATAAATGATTCCAAATACATTCTTTGCAGCTCCACTCGTCGGTAAAAAATAGAAAGAAGGGGACGTGGAATAGAGGAGGTAAAGCAAATAAAACGTGCTTAAAACTATGCGCAGGGCAAGTTCGTCTGCTTCTTGCGCAGGGGGTAATGGTGACGTCAGAACGCTGAGCCCTGATTGGCTGATCGCGACCCCCTATCTGAGCGTCGTCTGCTCCTTTGCAACGTCGTCTGCTCGCAACGTCGTCTGCGTCTGTCTCACCTTTCCTGCGACTTTCGAAAGCGCAGAGGCCAGAGGCCAGGTTCACAAAAAGATCTTACGCCAAAAATGTGCGTAAGACAAAACTTGAGAACACATTCGTGTTCACGAAATTTTTGGAAGTTTTGCGCAGGTTACGACGAAGTCCTACGACAGCTCCGAAGCTGTCTTACACACTTCTTACAGTCAAATCAGCATGGCCGACAGCGTCGCAGTCGCGACGATTAACGGACGTTTATTTTTCTACGTGCGCTTCTCACGCGTCCCGACTTCAAGCAGCAAGAAAAAAGTAAAAAGTACTTGAAACAGACCACGACAAACAAGAACGCTGGATCCACAAACACCCAGGAAATACTCCAACGCCCACGGTTCCACCGACAACGACCAAGCGAGCTCGGCAGATAGGCCTAGCAGGCACTCCGACTCGGCAACCGTCTGCCCACGGCCGGCTGGCGTGCTGAATGGAATATGCCCGCGCGACCCTTGTGAACCCTTCCCGTCTTCTAGTTTGATCGCTGACCTCAGTTTTAGATTAAGAGGTCAATCTCTTCCTCTTGTCATCTCCTTGTTTTCGGAGGCAACGGTGACTCTGGCCGGTAAGAAAGCGGTGAATCTCCGACAGACGCAGGAAAGGTAAGGCAGCCATCGCTTTGACTAGCAGACATAAAGCAGACGACGTTAACTGCGCCAACCCGCCGACGCCGTTAAAGAGTGAGGAGTCTCGCCACACACTAAAGGAGGGAAAAAGTATTTGGGAAGGAATTCGCGGACACTAAGCACCCTCACTCTCGTTTCTTAGCAAACAAACCTCGGCGCCTCGGGACACCTCGCCCGTGAGTCCTTTGACTTCCCTCCTTGATGCGCGTCTGCTAGTTGTTAGACAAAAACAACGTACCGCTCGAGTTATTTCGTCTGCCCTCTCTGAAAGGCGAAGTCGAGTTCGCTCGACTTCCGAAAGTCGCAGGAAAGGTAAGACAGACGCGGACGACGTTGCGAGCGGACGACGTTGCGAGCAGACGACGTTGCAAAGGAGCAGACGACGCTCAGATAGGGGGTCGCGATCAGCCAATCAGGGCTCGGCGCTCTGACGTCACCGCTACTTTCTTTCTCGTGCGCAAGAGACGAAAATGAGCCCACTTGCAGGGCGGATAAGAAAGAGGGAATGATTTGCTGAAAAAACAACGTGTTCTCATTGATGTCAGAATCGTGTTCTCACTGATTGAATACAAGTTCCATCTGAACGGTGGCGCAGCACTCGCGATCAGTTCCCTGCGGTGGTCTCTTTTAGTGACGCAGGAAAATTCAACACTCGGGCCTTCTTATTTACAAGGCGTTGACTGACGCATCCATGTGAATAAACAGAGACGCACGAACCTTTTAATATATGGGTAGTATTGGCTCGAGCCCACTCTAACCGCTCATTCACAGTGGAAGTGGATCCGCGTTCGCAAAGCGGTTGCGAACGCGGTTGCATAAAGATCCAGTACAATTTCACGCGCACTTGATGTCATCGAGTGCGCGTGCAATTGCACTGGATCTTTATACAACCGCGTTCGCAACCGCTTTGCGAACGCGGATCCGCTTCCAGTGTGAATGAGCGGTAAGACATCTGGAGCTTCTATCCTCCCGCGTAGCACTTCGGAGAGTCAATCTCAGCAATCTGTGGAGGAGGTTCGGCAAATGACGAAGCTGATAATATGTTTATACCTAAGGAAGCTCCGCGCTATGTCACTGAGCGTGATGAAACGTCATGCTTATTGCCATGCACAGGTTCCCTTTCAGGTCAACACATATTATCAGCGTCGTCATTCGTAGGCTCTCTCAAGTGTTGTGCGGGAATGTAGGCGGTCCAGATCTCTTAGCGTGTAGCCTTCCGCTATTCGGCGGCTGCTGCTTAACCAATGGCGTCACTGTGAGGGTGCTCAAATAACATCAAAGTACCCGCACGCTGGGACCATCTATACTTGTGCGTATGATCGTTCGAGCAAATACTTCCAGGATGGGACAGTCAGCTTAGGGGTGAACGCAGTTTAGTAGGTATAGCAGCGCGTGGAAGAACCATTTCCATGCAGAAAGCGGGTTAGTGTGCAGTGTCGCCACAGAGCGGTGCAACAGACACCTAACTCACCAGGTCTGTCGAGGCGACGCCCTCCATAGACGAGGCGGGCTCCTTCTTTCTCTCCTTGAGCCACGTATTCCAGAAGCTTTTCCATGTGCCTCCTGCACCATACAGTGCATAAAGATTTATTTTTCCATGGGTCATGCATGGCGACCACATTTATCGACCCATATCTATCGACCTCGGGGAACCTAACTCGACCTCATTATTTCTGCGTCGATCGACGGAAGTGACGTCACCTACGAGCTAGGAAAGCGACGATCCGCCATTTTTGTTCCCTTGACTTCCAAACCACAGTAGCGGTCATGCGTGACAGTGGTCCGCCATAGCGACTAAGAGTCCTAGCAAGTTTTAACGTACATGTAGCTTCTCTTGTGTCGGAAACGATTAAACTGAAAATATCACGGATGCAAATATTGCTATACTTCTTCGTACTAATATCATGACTAGCTTACCCGCATGGCTATTTGGACATATTTATGACGTTGCCGGAACGGACGCTTATAGCGGGTAAGCCGCCATGTACTAACTATGATCGTGGTTGTACGGCCGCCGGCGATATGAAGGTGAACGCCGCACCGTCGACCGATCCCTGCTATCAGCGCCATGACGCGGCTGCCGTGGCGGCTCGTTTTCTTATCGCTTGCTTCGCCGCAATTAAGCGATTGGATCGAGCGCTGTTCTCAGCTCTGCTGCTACTCCCCGCAGAAAGCGCGAGGATTGCGGAAGGAGCCTTTCATACGCTATCGGTAGACAATGTGATTTAGTAGTTTGTTTTTGTTGTTGTGATATGTGCTAAATAAACCGGAAGGCTGCGGAGAAAATAAAGTAACTTATACTTTCCGCTTATTAAAAAGAACAGTTATTAGCGTTCGCTCACGAATGAAAAAATGAAAGCCGTTTACAACTCCCTGTAACGCCGAATTAGAGCGCAGCTCTTGTAGAGGAGGAGGGGAAGGTATGAAGAGGGGGCTATGGCCCTCCTCCTCTCCTGCTCGGCTCCCATTTAGGGGAAAATTTTCCGCAAAATTTAGCGGGGAATATTTTCCGCTAGATATAGTGGGGAAATTTTTCCGCTAAATACAGCGGGTAAAATTTTCCGCTGGATTTAGCGGGAAACATTTTTCGCTAAATTTAGAGGGTAATTTTTTTCGCTAGATTTAGTGGGGAAATTTTTCCGCTGATTTTAGCGGGGAAAATTTTCCGATAGATTTAGCGGGGAAATTTTTTTACCAAATTTAGCGGGGAAAATTTTCCGCTAGATTTAGCGGGGAAATTTACCCATCATGCACCGCGCGGTTACGCCGACGGCGAGGGCGACGCCGACGCCGCTCAAGCCGGAAACGGGTGCCTAAGAGCTGTGCTCTAAAAAGCGGTTAAGTCACTGATAAACTATGCCGAACAACGTCCCCTCTAGTTCACGTGCAATTTTGTAATAATTTGCCGGCAATGACATGGGAACGGCGCCCACAAAAAGCGATGCCGAAATCGAAACCCACTTCCACGCTTTCTGTGGGGAGTGGCAGCAGAGCTGAGAACAGCGAATGATCCAAGCGCTTAATCTCGGCGAAGCCAGCGAGAAGAAAGCGAGCCGCCACGGCAGCCGCGTCATGGCGCTGATAGCACGCACCGGTCGACGGTCCGGCGTTTACCTTCATATCGCCTGCGGGTGTGCTTCGGAGGATCCTTGGGCGGTTTAAGGTAGACCCCCGTCGTTATTGCGTGCCAGACAGTGATTTCCCTACATACCCCCTAGGTGGGGAGGGCGGAGGGGGGTGTACACCTCCTCTGATTTTCCTAAAAGCACCCTCTTAAAGGGGTACTCCGGCGTTTTTTGAGCTACCTGAACTAACAATATTTTCTGACTCCCCGGCCTTTACCCTTTCTGGTATGCTATTTAGTATCGTGAAATTCACAATAGTTATTGCGAAATCGGCAAATGAAAATGATGCAAAAACCAACATTCAAATATACCCGCCCTTTTCAGTGCCGTGACATCAGTGGAAGGCAAGCTTGCCAGTCGGGCGAGCAGTCTCAAAAATAGAATATGCCAATCATTTGTTCCGTGCTGGAGCGGGGGGACTGGAGCGAGCTTCCAAAGCATTCATTTGACACTATGAAACTGCTTCGAATCAGTTGGGAACAGATTCTACAGTCCAAAGAGTGAACCACTGCACTTCTACTGACGTCACTTTTTCGTTGTTGCCAGTAGAGACTTTCAGTTTGAAAAACACGGTGAGGACTAAAATTGTAAATTCAATAACTTCGTGAAAAAAAAATTATTTTGACCTAATATTTGGGACACTATTTTGACGATGTTGTTTGGCGAGTTTAGCAAAATTTCAAGCAAATCGGGCACCATGAAGAAATCGGCGGAGTGCCCCTATAATTCAGAACGACCCCTCTATTCTTAATGCCCGCCCCCTATCCCCCCCCCCCCCCCCCCCCTAAAAGTTTAGACACCCCTCTAATTTCAATTCCTGGGGAAACCCTTGGTGCCAGACGCCCTCCGCGTCTTGTTGCTCGCAGAGCAGTCGTGTGATGTTATGGTAACACATTGACGAGCTGCCAAAAGGCTTTTCTATGTCAGGGGATGCAAGCTAAACATCGTGGCTTTTAAGTCACGCTCACACCGCGAATACGTCATACAAAAAGACAACCTGTAGGGCACTATCTGGGGCAGCTTTCTTTCTTTTATGACTGTCCTGTCACACCGGCAATATAAAAACTGTCTGCACACATGATCGAAGTATACACATTTATGAAAAAAACGACATGCTTAGAGCACACTGCATATGTTTCCGCAGATGCTTCATGTCAACATGCCTGCAGCGATCCTCGTGTCCTGTGTATAATGTACGCCAGCGTGACTGCGGCTTTGGGATCTCTGGAGAATGCAGATAAAATGAACGCCATAAAATGAGAAATTGGAATCGATTTATTGAATACTTAAATAAGTATCTTAATAGCAAGTAGGGTTATGCAATAATGCCTTCAGTAAAAATGGACTAATGTCTAAACTAATACGTTTTGACTAAGCGATGTGCCAAGCGGAGAGCATCGTGAGACGAGAGATCAATCTTCTTAAATGGGTATCGACCATGGCTGGAAAAATACCAATGACCCCTACAATTGCGTGGAGACCAGATGCGGTACATACCCTTATGCTTATTGCAATACAGGTGTCGCAATGTAGCAGAAAAGTAGAGTGTGTATACATAAAAGTCTCAATTATTATCGCTAAGGTTTTCTACGTATTAACCTTACTTGCTATTGAAAATATTTATCGATATCTGGCATTCCAATAAAGTTATAAAATAGGCGAAGATACCAGCATCATAGCGCACTTAGTACGCATGACAGGAAACAAGGCGCACAAATAAAGAGTTCAAACAAGTCTGTATCAGATGATCTTTGACCTCGTTCTTTTTTTTTTTTTTTTTATGCAGCTGCAAACGCTTGTTAAAATACCCTCCGTTCTCGCCTAAAGTATTTTTTTTAAACTAGATGAAAATTTCTCGTGATTTATCCCAGTAGTGAAACAAACTCAAGAAGTATCGTCCACCGAGAGAATTAAAGAAACGTTTTAACGACCCGAACAAGATTTTTCAAGGCCTAATCACATAAGATATTTTGTGGTCCCTTAGTGACGACCAGACCTGAACAAATTTTCTAGAAGTTGTTGACGTCTTTTCAAACAGTGTTTGTTGTTTTTTCTAGCGTGACATGGGGTACAACGCCAGAAAACCAGGGTGGAGAATAAAATCCAAGCAGAATTAAATCATCACAAATATTATGATTTATTTCCTAATTTAAATCGCCCGGTTCTAACGAGGCGATTGGAATTAAACATTTTCCGCCAAAAATAATTAAGAAACAATTTTGATTCACTGCGCGTGTATAAATTACTTTTTCTAAACGCTTTCGTTTAGTATACTAAAAAATAATCATCAAGGAAGAAAGATTTATAGCGGGCTGAACACGAACAAAAAGTGGTGCACTTCTGCGCAAATCAAAACGCTGAGCTTTCTTCTTTGCACTTCGTCCATTATGTCACTTAATATCCTATTATATAGCAAGCGAATTTGTGTGCCAGAAAAGCAGGTAAGGTTTTCTCACTGTGAGGTTTACTTCAATAAAAAATTAATGACGCTGAACTTTGAAATATTAAATTTACAATAATACTTTCTTCGGCATTGTTTTCAGTGATCGGAGGACCTAATCAGTCATTATGCCACGTTTCAAAATACAAAACAATCATTTTTATCTAAAGTGATATAAAGTAGCTCAATCTGATTTTAATAAATTTGATTTAAATGAAATAACTCTGGTCTTAATAAAATACTTTTTAATAATTTGATTTTTTTTCGTATTATTTCTTTTACCACAAAGGAAATTAATCACCACTGCCTTTAGTGAACTGAATACCGAACAAGAATCCAACAAATATTACAAGAATTTAAAAAGTATATATTTGGTAATAATAATCTTTTTATTCACTTTATAAATACATAGAAATAATGCGAAGTAGCAAACCAGTCCAACGGGCAGGGTTGACCCCGCCGTCCTCCTGATAAACTTAATTCTTTTTTCTCTTCAAATTTATCGAATGTAAGAATGCCAGAATCATACGTAAAAACTACTTTAGTCAGTTAGACGCCCCCAGAATCCGTATTTCGTTGCTGGAGCGTATATACTACATATTCTATACCGTTTTACGAGAAAACTTCTGACAGGGTGCCTCACTGCATTACCGAGCGAAACGCACGCATGCTCTTCTTCAAAGGGAATAAGTGTCTATAGGTTCACCTGTGATTTTGGGGTCCGTGCGACGTTCGCCTGTCGAGAGGATCGCCTATCACAATTTTCTTTGTTTCAGAGACCTGCGAAGCACCGAAAGGTTGATCATGGGTACGAGTCCACGAGTGGCATGCAGCTGCTTAGACACACGCACTCACCACGCGTTCCACGAATTGCTCGTGTATGGATTCCTCAACGAACAGTCGCCCGGCCGCGATGCAGTTCTCGCCCTTGTTGAAGAAAACGCTGTTCATGCCCTGTAAGAAGAGAAAGACGGCACGAGATGCACTGGCGTCCCGTAGCGGGAAGCCCTTACTTTAACAAACATCCCGTACCATTCCTCAAATACACAAAAGGCCGCCACACTAATTGAAATCGCGGAATGTATACTTTCACGCAATACACTCGGAATAGTAGGATGTTGACAAAAGGCCTTGAACTAAGTTGTGAAACTCTTGCAGTGCAAGAACATAAAAGCATATTTCGCTAGTGGCGTCGAAAGCTCCGGAAAGCTCCGATATCAAAACCAATCTAAGCAAAACGCGAAGCAGTGAGAAAACTCACAAAAATAAATACACCTTAAATGTGATATATCCTAACAAAAAGGTTTGCGTTTTCTCTAACAGTTCTTTCTGTCCGCTTTCATAATCTTTTTACCTTGTCAGGAGTGGCACAAACGGAATTTTTTTTATTAACTGACAAACAACATCACTGTTTGAATTCCTAATCAGACCATAAAGCTTCAGGTCACTTTATGGTTAATGAAGCATAAACTATTGACTGCGCACCGAAGACCAGTACACGCGTCACCTATAGTCTTCGCATACAATGCAACCCCGCGTAGTCTCCTAGAGCCATACACTCAGGCTAACTATTTTGCCTTTCAATCGTTTTCTTAATCTTTCTATCTCTGTACAATAAAGAAACCATCGAGGTGGTTTCGGGACTGCAGGGCCGATGTTGGTGTCAATTCTGAATAAGCTGAGCCCGTCACGAATTTCCTAATACGTTTAGGTGAGCGCTACGTCTCATCGTACCTGGTGGCCTTAGGCCACTCCAGCCCACAGTGTGAGCTTTCTGCTTCCAGAATTTTTCTTATCGCACACTTCGGCTTCGAGTGTTCAAACGCCACGAAAAGACACACACAAAGAAAGTAGCAGCGTCGTTTTGAAGGAGCCACCGGAAAAACATCCACGTGGTCTTCACCCGGTCAGTGGCTACGATAATTTCAAGAGCTCACAGAACAAAGTAGACCCTTATGATTGCTCAACCAAACCGTGATTGCTCATTCCGAAGAGTCGTTATTCGAATTCGGCGCCGAATGACAGAGTAGAAAGAATTTGTCGACTCACTGAGACGTGAAAGATAGGGATCATTGTGCTTACAAAAAGCGTACGGCTCCCGGGCTTCCGTGAATGTTACACGAAATAATTCGTTAAATTCGAGAATATACGTTAATAAAAGCGAGCTTCTTTGCGAAGTGAAATGTAATTAGTCAAAAACTCTAAAAATATAATGTGCATTCACGTTCTTGAAGAACACGCAAGAAAAATTTACTGAGAACAAACAAACAAAAACACTTAAGACTGCCTACGTGTAGGAATGCGGAAGTATTCCTACATGCAGCGCATTCCTACAAGCAGCGCGCCGCGTCTTCCTTTTGCACACGGCGCTCCGGCGGTGAGATGACGGTCCCCCACTGCGCAGGCGCGGCACCCCCGCCGGCTCCACGGGTTCCGTGACGATGCATTTGCGTTGCTGTGCTTTTTTGTGTGTTTTATTTCTGAGGCACGTCCACTTTGACCTAGAACGCCTCGCCGGCTCCCGTGACGAAGCATCTGCGTCGCTGTGCTTTTGGCCAATTGGAATTCAGGTGCCGCTTTCGCTGCTACAGACAACGGCTACAGACAACGCCGGCTTCGCTCCATGGGACCAGTTAATGCTTTCGTATTAAACAATTTAGGGAAGAAGGAGCCCACAATGAATTAGACATGCAACACGTGATGTGAAAAAGGAGAATGTGCATGACATTTTATTTGCTTATTGTCTCTAAGTGTATAAAAGTTTTCATCTATTGGTAGTCGTATTTGGAGCTTCGTAATTTCTTAAAGGGATTGTCCGGTAATATGAAAAAGTTATTACATTTTTGCGCTGGTCACATAGAAAAGACCTAAGTACAAACATATGATTTTTATTTTATCAAAAAACCCACAATATTTGTTAAATCAATTATAAGTAGTAATACAAAACTTCCCGCCAATTTTTGCAAATCAATGGCTTTCGGCAAAGTACCGGACGTTAAATTACTTTCGTTTCAAATCAACATGTTATGATATGTACAAAGAACATCGTCGAAGAAGTGAGCTGGCTCCGGAAATCTGGTCTTTTTGAGGAAGAAATGATTTCGCAAAAAATATCAGACATAATCAAACTCGGCGCGGAAAGAGCTTAAATTCATGAAATTGTTTCGCTGCAGAGAACTACCTCGCAGAGTCGCAAGTCGCAAGGAGAGGACCTCAGCTGTGAGAGGAAATAATAGTGTCAGTGCTTTACACAGAAGAACACTGAAGCGGAGCAGTCGAGGGCTTTGTTTACACTCTTTGCATGAGATGACGTCAATGCTACGGCTGTTTTCCAACAAAAACGTCGTTTGTTTTGTGGACGCAATTTGGACAGTGGGACGCTGTTTAAAACGGAATTACTTATGCGGAAGAGGACAGAAAATCCAAATACTCATCGGAAGATGTTTTTGAATGCAATGGAAACTAAGTTCAATTATTCTCATGAAGACATAATTTTACTGGACAATTCTTTTATGATCCTCGCGTTGTTCGCGGTTATATGCTACCAGATCGTCCTGCAGGACAATCAACGCACAGGCTGTTTCGTTGAAGGGCATGGAAGTGCCCGTGGTGTACATGATTTTGTAGAAAGCGAGTTTACGCATGCTGGGAACGCAATCCATCGAAAGCTAGATGGAAATAGTAGTACGCTGAGGGCGGCCAATAATATGGCACATATATTCCGAATATTCTTAAATTACCGTTGTCCCTAGAGCCTATAGTTAAGCAATGCACAGGAGTGACGTCACTCGAGCCATTTGGCTGCCTAGAGGCTGAACTCCATGGACCGTATTATGTGACGAATAACTGGCGAACGCCGCCCGACGGCACGCTCGTTTTGCGCGCGACGTAGCAGCCACTGTGTTGATTCCACGCGCAGAACAAAAGCCGCCGCAAAATTCGTCGGTTTTTCGCAGCATATTCGTCCCATGGAGTTCAGCCTTAAAAGAATATTGTTGCAAGCACTGTGACGCTTTACCTGACATGGCATGAAAAGCAATCCGGTCCTTCAGAAAAAACACGAGAGTCCGCAATAAATATCATCTGCGCTTCCAGATTCCTTATTTCAACCTCAGGAGGTCGTGTTTATGAAACTTAGCCATCGCCAGGGGCTGCACAAGCTAACAAGCTAGCAGTGCACTCGAGGCAATCGAGGAATACTGACCGCTGAATTCCAGAAACCTCACTCAAACTACACTCAAACTGAAGGGCCCCTCTACTTCCTCGAGGAAGGCGCGAGGGCCGGCGCTGGCCAATCGCGACGGCGGATCCGTCCTCGCGATTGGCCAGCGCCGGCCCTCGCGCCTTCCTCGAGGAAGTGGAGAGGCCCTTCAGTTTGAGTGTAGTTTGAGTGAGGTTTCTGGAATTCAGCGGTGATACTCGAATCGTGCTTACTTAGTGGATCCAGTTGTCGCTAGTCGTGGTTGACAAGTTAAAATATGTACACGTTACGGAATAAGACTAACTAAATCCTCTTACTCGTTACTGGCTTAAAAAGTAACCCGGTGCGTTACTCATTACTGAGACTCAAAAAGTTACAGTCCCATTTCTCGTAGTGTGTTGTTTTTCTGAAGCAGTAGTCACCTGCCAACATTTTACGCCCCTCGTCGAGTCTGTTTGTTTAATGCCAGAATGAGGGGACCGTTCGTCGATAGAGAGTTAAATGAGAGTTTTAAGCCACAGTCTCCTGATGATTCAGCAATAACTGAGGCTCTAATGTAATACTTTGTGCGTATATCTATTGTCTATATAGCGCTTCCTTGCCGCAAAAGCCACAGGCGCGAGGGGGGAAGGGGGTAAAATCTCAAATCAAGCACCTTGTAGTGTATACCTGCTACTCTCCACAAATAACAACATACCGTTATGCGCCGTTCACACGCTTGCAACCGTGTAGGATGGAGAGAGACAACATCGGAAAGGGCGCCGTCGCAAGGGGCTTAAAAACCGGTCTTGTATCTCTCGGTCTTACTTGGCTGCAAGTGTGTGAACGGCGCTTTCCTCGCTACTCCATCAAAACGTGACTTAAACACGTCACTCAGTCCTCATCTCGATAAGTAACTAGGTCGTTACTTCGTTACAGAAAGTCACTATATACAAGTAACGCGTTTCGTACAAGTCTGGGCCGGTTACCTGTCGCACGGCCATGTCCATGTCGCAGTCCGCGAAGACGATGAGCGGCGACTTTCCCCCCAGCTCGAGGGAGCAGCGTTTGATGTTGGACACGGCGCAGCTGCGCATCACGTCCCGGCCCACCTCGGTGGAGCCCGTGAAGCCCACCTTGCGCACGTCCGGGTGGTCGCACAGCGCCTGGCCCACCACCGTGCCTGCACGCGCGGCCCCAACATGAACAACCAACGTCCCATTTACTGTGCCCGCTCATGTCGAAACCTCAGCCAGCGGAATTTATGCCTACGAAAATTCGACATAGATCAAACCCTCGGAGGCTAATGAGAAATTAAGATACTCCAAGGACCGATACTTTTTGTGTACTTATTTATTAATTAAATTGAACCTGCAGCGCCGATGGGCATTATTGTGGGAGTGCGAGGATGCGTGCCGAATTGTTTCCCCCATTTACGTCAAAAAACATCCCATATTCCTTGGTGGTCTTAAAAAATAATTCTTAGCAAATTCCGTCCTGGTACCTGGATCTTGCAATTTAATAATGTGTTTTCTTCGTTCTGAATCATAATCAGGAGGTAATATGTTGTGCTGTTGCCAGATGGTGACACGCACCACCAAAGTTCGGAAATATGGTGGAAGTTCGAAGCATTCCGTGTCCTCTTTAGTAAACCACTGCACCGAACAAAATCTGGCAGAATCTGGGGGAAATGCCTGGTGACTTCAAGCAACTGAAAGCGCTGCCGCATCTGCAATAGTGTAGACTGTGCTTTGTTGAGTAAGCTAACGCTCGATTGAAGTAAAGCCGTAGTGGCGTATACAGGTAGAAGCTGAAAGAGAAGAGAATATATAGGAGAGCGGGGACTTCAGAACAGCGAACTCTCGTCGCAATTATTACTGAGCAGCCGCAAAGCCAGCTGCTTTTATCCTTGCTCACTCTTCGAACGCTCTCGAACGCCAGACGCCGGCGCTCGGTGTTCGGCATCCGTGTTCGAACAGTTAGTAGAGAGAAAGGCAGCTGGCTTTGCCTCTACTCACTGATCACTCGAATCAGAGCTCATCGCTATGACGTGCCCGCGCGCTCTCGTCTACGTTATTCATAAACTAAAGAGACCACACCGAAAAAATTAGTGTAGAAAAAAGTAACCAGTCAGAGAGTACACACGTTAGGAGAAAACACAAGAAATACTCTCTTTCATACAACAACCAGATTTTATGTAAAAAAAAATCTATGGCAGGTCGCTAGTTTAGCCCACGTTGCAGTACAAGACACTTCGTCGACATTCCAACGATAGCGTACTCTTTGTGTAAGGTTCGACAAAATATTAGACACTGGATAAAATAAACCATTTTCGATAAGTGCTTACTTCGAGCTCTTTTTGTTCACGATCCGCCCATTGAATATCACGGTGAAAGGGCCCAAGTACGCACCTGATCTCGCCACCCTGTCGTCTCCCTCCGCATGATAAAGTTCGTCTGCTGCGGTGAGCGCCATCATGGCAACTTCGAATCAACAACTTACGAATATGGGTTTTTAGTTCGTCTTCCTTTTTAAAGGACGGTCATTTCTGGAAACTTTCGCGGAGTCAGTCCCCGATAATAATAAAAACAAGCCGTAAAGCTACATTATTTGGTAAGGTCCCTACCGAAGTTAGTCACAAGAAATCCATAACTGATAGGGAATTTAATGAGCGCATTTTAGCTTTCCTCTGTTCCCCGCAAATAATAGAGCGAGCGAATGATATAAAAGTAATGCGACCGGGCTCTCCGTGCTGGGAGATAAAAAAATTGACCACATCTCCACGTGGTGAATGATGTTGATAGGGGCGAAGCTCTGGTGGTACTTGTCTGCGTAGACGCTGAGCCGCAGCATGCCGAGCCTTTCGTTTGTTTTCATCCATGTCAGAAAGAGAATGTGTCGTATGAAACGTGGTTATATACGCATTTGACCATTTGACCGCAGCACCCTCTCGTCTATAAACGTTGAGCCAATGCATGCAGAGTTTAGCGCGATTATATGCGCATTTGACCGCAGCGCCCTCTCCTGTATAGACGTTGAGCGGCAACATGCAACGTTTCATCCATGACCCTTCCCCCCCCCCCCCCCCCCCCCCCCCGCCCCCCCCATCCCCAGCTCTCGATTTACTACCACATCTCTGAGCGCCCCCTGCTCTTCCCGCAGTCGTGGCCGAGTGGTTAAGGCGATGGAATACGCCTCGCAAGTGGGCTCATTTTCGTCTTCTGCGCATGAGAAAGGAAGTAGCGGTGACGTCAGAACGCCAAGTCCTGATTGGCTGATCGCGACCCCCTATCGAGCGTCGTCTGCTCCTTTGCAACGTCGTCTGCTCGCAACATCGTCTGCGTCTGTCTTACCTTTCCTGCGACTTTCGGAGCGAACTCGACTTGGCCTTTAAGGGAGGGCAGACGAAATAACTCGAGCGGTACGTTGTTTTCGTCTAACAACTAGCAGACGCGCATCAAGGAGGGAAGTCAAAGGATTCACTGGCGAGGTGTCCCGGGGCGCCGAGGTTTGTTTGCTTAGTGTCCGCAAGTTCCCTCCCAAATACTTTTTACCTCCATTCGTGTGCGGCGAGACCCCTCACTCTTTAACGGCGCCGGCGGGTTGGCGCAGTTAACGTTGTCTGCTTTACGTCTGCTAGTCAAAGCGATGGCTGCTTTACCTTTCCTGCGTCTGTCGGAGATTCGCCACTTTTTCACCGGCGAGAGTCACCGTTGCCTCGGGAAAAAAGGAGATAACAAGAGGAAGAAATTGACCTCTTAATCTAAAATTGAGGTCAGCGATCAAAGTATAACACGGGAAGGGTTCACAAGG
Source organism: Ixodes scapularis (assembly GCF_016920785.2). Lineage (NCBI taxonomy): Eukaryota > Metazoa > Arthropoda > Arachnida > Ixodida > Ixodidae > Ixodes > Ixodes scapularis. Next base: position 28,844,022 of record NW_024609883.1, on the reverse strand, counting down.
GTCGCGCGGGCATATTCCATTCAGCACGTCTGCCGGTCGTGGGCAGACGGTCGCCGAGTCGCGGAGTGCCTGCTAGGCCTAACTGCCCAGCTCGTTTGGTCGCGTTCGGTGGAATCGTCGCCGTTGGAGCTTTTCCCCGGTGTCTGTGGATCCAGCGTTCTTGTTCGTCGTGCTCTGTTTCAAATAATTTTTACTTTTTTTTTGCTGCTTGAAGTCAGGACGCGCGAGAAGCTCACGTAGAAAAATAAACGTCCGTGGGTCGTCGCGACCGCGACGCTGTCGGCCATGCTGACTTGATCGTAAGAAGTGCGTAACAGCTTTGGAGCTGTCGTAGGATTTCGCCGTAACCTGCGCAAAACTTACGAAAATTTTGTTTCGTGAATACGAATTTGTTCTTAAGTTTTGTCTTACGCACGTTTTTGGCGTAAGATCGTTTCGTGAATCTGGCCTCTGCACTCCCGAAAGTCGCAGGAAACGTAAGACAGACGCAGACGACGTTGCGAGCAGACGACGTTGCAAAGAAGCAGACGACACTCAGATAGGGGGGCTCGATCAGCCAATCAGGGCTCGGCGTTCTGACGTCACCGCTACCCCCTGCGCAAGGAGCAGACGAACTTGCCCTCCGCATAGAAATCCATTGGGGTCTCCCCGCACAGGTTCGAATCCTGTCAACTGCGCAAGCATTTTTTTCGTCATTTTTTTTGTCCACACGAGGACGTGACCACGTGAGCACGTGAGCACGTGAGCTGACGAGAACGAGCACGAGAACCAGCAAGATCGATGTGAGCACGGACGCCGGACGGACAAGGCTAGACCCTAAGGAGCTTCGCCCCTAAAAACTGCACTCATTTAGCCAAGGGAAATGCAGTTGTCATGCTGGGGGCCAGTGGCGTACCAACGGGAAAGGGGAAGGGGGGTTTAAACCGAGTGCGCACGCAATGCGAGGGTCCAATTTATGAACCGCATTCAAGTACCGATACTTGAATTACTGTGCCAACACTGCGACCCCCACGCTACGTCATCAAGTTTTGAGAAGAGAGATGGATGGAAAACGAATTGCATGTCTTTTGCGTGTTTCTTTGAGGTAACATAAAAGTAATCGAGTAAAGTGCCGAAGTAATTAATCGATTACTTTTTATAGAAAGTAATTTGTAACGGTAATTCACTTATTTTTAGGCCAAGTATTTGTAATTGTAGTCAATTACTTATTTTAAGTAACGGACAGAAGACGTACCGGTTCCAGGGCGAGGTACGGAGAAGGAGAGGACACTTATTTTCCACTTTTCCTTTTTTTTTACTTTATTAATTTTCTCGTGCCTCTTTATTTCGCAAATAATAAGTTCAGCCTCTTCCTCCGAAACAACCTCACTTCCCTCCCTTCACGGCAAGGACTGCGTGAAACCCATACATAACTGGCACTGACAGAACATCAGCGCCATTATGTCGGCCTTGTTGCTGAACGCGTGCCTTCTGCAGCAATCATTTCGCCCCATCGATTTTGCTTTCCTCGGCTACGTCAGGTAGAAATATGCAGCGGTAGGATGCGATGCCGTCACGCGCGAGTCATGAACAGGACATTAGACTCCGATTGGAGGTGGACGCCGTAGCTCTAGGGACGAGTGGCGAGCGAAAAAGAAGCTCACCGGAGCCCGGCAGCACGTTGAAGACCCCGGGTGGGAAGCCCGCGTGGACGGCGAGCTCGGCCAGCTTGAGCGCCGTGAGCGGGCACACCTGAGCGGGCTTGAGGACCAGCGTGTTGCCAGCCGCCAGACAGGCGGCACTCTTCCACGACACCATCATCAGTGGGTAGTTCCAGGGCGTGATGAGTGCGCAGACCCTGCCAGGGGACGAGCCCCTCTCAGCAAAGCTGCACTCGAAACCGCTCAGACATCCCGCAAAAGACACGCTGCAGACAACACAATGCGGCGCGCAAGTTCGTCTGCTCCTTTTGCAGATGGTTAATTGGGGTGACACCAGGACGTCGAGCTCTGCTTGGCTCTGATTGAAAGATGAAGAGACCTCAAGGCAGCTTACTTTGACGTCTACCCACTCTCGTTCAATCAGAGCCAATCAGAGCTCAGCCTTCTAACGTCACCAAAACTACCTGCAAAAGAAGCAGACGAACTTGCGCTCAGCATTATCTGCGGAAACGCCTCGTTTGAACCATCGTGCTTGCTTTGAACATGTCTACACACTCTGGCCTATAGACGCTTTGCAGCAGCTGGTGCATGGACGCCGCCATAACTGACCTTCAGTTTTCGTTTCCTATCATTTCGTTTATTTCACTTCATCTTTACCATAGCAGGCTAGGTTATTGCCACATTAGATTCAACTGTGTCCATTTCTAAACCATCGGCCTTTGTAGAGGATCGTCCACTACCGTTTCAGTTGCTCGGCATCTCAGTAAGACAAGAGAAGGTCAGCAATGGCGGCTGTAATTTGGCGCGTGTGTAAAGCGTCTATATGACATCACGCCTTAGACAGTGTACTCAAGACTCTTTTTTTCAGTTAAAAAAGATCGTACCTTTTTCCAAAAAAAGGAATTAATTGAAGAGGGACAAAGGACAAACACACATCTCCAAACACAGGTAAATGACTGATGCGCGACCGAAAAAAATCTGCCTGGTCCGGGTATTGAACCCTGGACTTCTCCATTTCCAGTGGAGCGCTCTCCCAACTGAGCTAACCAGGGGTTAGACGGTTTATTTCATTTAAATCACTATAGGCAATAGGGGCTCTTGACCAGTAAATGTAGTTCCAAGATGTTAGACTGACCGATCAATCCGTTCGATCGCTGGAAACAGTGGAGAGGAATGAGTGTAAATCTTACAGTTGAATAGACCATTTTCCAAAAGTCAATCGGGCAACATTGGCAGTCACCATTTTTCGGACACGAAGCGCGTGATTGGATCCGAGTCCTCGCCGAACGCTGACGCAGGGCTCGTGTCCAATACAAACCGAGCCGACTTCGCGCCGAGTGCTGACGCGAGCCTCGTGTCCAACACATGCTCCGGGTATGCGACGGAGCAACGACGGACGGGCGTTCCCATACTAAAACAAAAAAAGCTTCATTTTTTAGTTAATAGCAAAGCTGCTTTTCCTTTCTTATTCGCGTTCTAAATCCCTTTCAATGTGACGTCACTTTTCTCGTTTTAAATGTCTTCTCTTTCGCAATCTGATTTGCTTAGAGCAGAACATTACGAAACTTACGAACAAAGTGGAAGGTAGCAGGAAACTTTAACGCACTGATTTAGTACCGCTATGCATTTAAAACATAAAAAGCATCATAATAAACAGAAAAAGGAAATATAAACAAATTGTTTTGAATTATTTTTGCCCAAATCGTTTGATATCATTTACCACTGCAAAACCGCTATGATATAAATCGTGATTTAAAACATCGTTGATTTTAATTTTGCAACATGGGGTTTTGTATGATATTGGCCTCGAGATCGACCTAGAAGTGGCGCTACGGTCGCGCTATCATCATCACCAAAGCGGGGATAGGAGAACGGCCGCCCCATAGGCTCTCCACGTTCGCGCGCGAGACGGCGTAGATTCTTGCGTTTATTTTGTCGCATACTATCAGTGGGAAAACAATTCTAGCGGAAAAGAATGCGGTACTGTTCGGTGCTTCAGTGAAGATCGAATCGTGTTGCCAGTGTACGGCCTAAATTTATATAATCGCTACTGTGGGTGCGTCGTCTGCTCTAGGCAGACGTTGGAAAGCATGGATCACCACGACTGATGCCTGTCTCCGGGTGAACTGGAATATTTATGTTAAATATTTGTTTCTTTTAAAATGGATGTATCGGTTCATCAACGTGGGAATTAAAAAAAACAATAAATTCCAACCCAGATAACATAATACTGATACTGTGGGTCGTGAAATCGCAGCTGTTAAAGGAGCTGTGCAACAATTTTTGTACTTTGCGCAAATACCGCTTAAAACGGACCCCTAACGTTAATGACCTATGAAACACGCGTTCGTTTTTCACCCCACGCAATAGAAGTCCCAGAAAAAAAGTTAAGAAAAATGAGCAGCGTTCACCTCCTCAACTCGCAGCCAGAACAAGCGGCCACGTGATCTGGAGCCGATTATATGCCGCCAGTGTTGATCATAGCCACGCGCTGGGGTTGGCAAAGCGCAGGACACGCGCTGAGTTCGAGACATTGTTATGGCTCGGCTGTTGTCGTCGTTGCAGCGATTGGACACGTGTCACTACCCGAATGCTTCTCGAGCTAGCAATTGTCACGAGCCCAAGTCGAGTGCCCACGCAATGCTCGGGTCCAATCTATGAACCGCATTCAAATATCGTCACTTGGGTGTACTGCGATCCCCGAGTTACGTCATCAAATTTTGCAAAGGAGAGATTGAATGAAAATGATCGCTTTTGTTCTTGAAATTACACCGCAACAAAGGAGTTTCTTGGCCAATGGCGTTGCGTGTGAGTATCCTTGAGTCCAAAGTGTGCCAGTAAGCTCGTGTAGAGAGAAAAACATTCCAATTGAATATCGTTGCACAGCTCCTTTAAGGCCGGTTCACATATGCAGCGAAGCGCTGATGTAGCGCTGCTCACGTGCCGTCAGCTACTTGCCGTCAGCCATGAGCAACAGTTTTGACGGTGCGATACAAAGCTGGTGAACGCTGCCGTAAGCACGCGCTTAGCGCGAGGTCAGCGCTATGCTTGGAGCGTTCCGCTGCATGTGTGAACAGGCCTTTATGCTTTTTTTTTTTTTAACTTCTAGCTTTTGCAGTAATATAAATATTTATAAAGAGGATAAGTTAGCGCTGTATGGGAAATTACCATGCTATTGAGTTCCTCTGCCCTTTTACTGTGCCATAGTGTGGGTAAGTGTTTTGGAGTCTGAACTAGGGTGACCACCTTCCTGTTAGCGAAATGCGGGACACGCTGACTCGGAGGTGTGTGTGTGTCTGTTTGTGTGTGTGTGTGGGGGGGGGGGGGGTTGTGGTTGTAGTTGTAAGAGAAGAACGGTATTATATTTGGACTGTGGCAACTGCAAAAAAGGACTTGGTGCGCAGTCGAGCTGGTAGACGTCTGCCATGATGTTTTAATCCGAGACGAGCAGAAGGAGGAACATTCCCCCCCTCCTGCCACAGCTTCAGGTTAAAAATCATCATGCAAAAATAACTATTCGAGGACATTTATTAAGACATGCCACAAAATGTCGCTCTTCTCACACATTCAATATCATGTCTTGTCCGAAAGCATATTATACAGCTGCAGATTGTATTGTGGCAATGAAGCTCAAATAATTTTCACTCCCAGGGATGTATTTCAAGTTTTAATGCTACGTATGTTAATAAATATATGTAAGTTGAAAACATAAAATCGACTGCAGCAGAACTCAGTGCATAAAAAAATAAAAAAGAGAAGCTGTAAATCTTTTAAGGCCCTGTCACACTGCGGAAACAGTCGGAGAACTTTGTCCTTCAACACGAGGAAAACATGTTTTCGGGGACCCTGTCACATTGCGGAAACAGCAACAGTCCGGAAACATGTTGCTGTCGTCCGAAAACCATGTTTCCCAACTTGTTCTCCGACACTCGGGGAACATCCTGTCACACCGAGAAAGCGTGTTGGAAGAACACAAATTGCCTCCTGTCCTGCGCGCTGCATCCGTCTCTCTCTCGCCCTCGTCTGCCCGGCCGGCTCGGCTAAGCTACAAGCGCGAGCTCCGGGCTTTCAGCATCCCTGCCAAGCACGCGCGCCCGTGCAGTGCAAGCACTGTTCTGGGCCAGATGCTCGCGCTTGTAGCATGGGCTGCGTCTGGACCGAAGCTGAAACGAAGTATAGGCGGCTAGGCTCAGATCCGCTGGCTCCGCTCGCCCCTTGAATCTTTGCCATTTTGGATCGCCGTCTCATCGACGTCGCTCTACCGTAGTCGGTTCATCAGCCGCGCGAACCATCTCGTGTTCTCTGGATTTGGCGGTTGCGTTCTGCTACAGGGCTAGACCCTTGCTCGATGGCATACGCGCCGGCCACAGCAGCAGCTTCTGCTTTGAGGCCCTTTCATATTGAGGAAACACGGCGGAAACATGAACAAAACATGTTTCTCAACAGTCGGGGAACATGTCGGCTGTCGGCTCTGTTGCCCGACAACCCTGTCACATTGAGGAAACAGCAACACAACATGGACGACAGCGACAATGTTGTCTCGGTGTGACAGCTTTTGGCAACGGAAACCTCGACAACTTGTGTCGGACGACACGTGTTGCCCATTTTGGTGGCTGAGCGAATTTTTTTCCAGCAACACGGCAACATCTATATTTTTCTGTACAGATAGTCGCACGAGAATACTTCAATAATTGACGTCAAGCGTGAAGGGCCATTTTGAACGCGGCTTCTTGCTCGGCGGCAGCTGATCGTCAGAATCATCTGAATCGATGGCACAAAGAAGCACCAAAGCAGAAGCTGCTGCTGTGACCGGCGCGTATGCCATCCTGCAAGGGTCTAGCCCTGTAGCAGAACGCAACCGCCAAATCCAGAGAACACGAGATGGTTCGCGCGGCGGATCAATCGACTACGGTAGAGCGACGGCGATGAGACGGCGATCCAAAATGGCAACGATTCAAGGGGCGAGCGGAGCCAGCGGATCTGAGCCTGGCCGCCTATACTTCGTTTCAGCTTCGGTCCAGACGCAGCCGCGCGAGCATCTGGCCCAGAACAGTGCTAGCACTGCACGAGCGCGCGTGCTTGGCAGGGATGCTGAAAGCCCGGAGCTCGCGCTTGTAGCTTAGCCGAGCCGGCCGGGCAGACGAGGGCGAGAGAGAGAGGGAGGCAGAGCGCAGGAGAGGAGGCAATTTGTGTTCTTCCAACACGCTTTCTCGGTGTGACAGGATGTTCCCCGAGTGTCGGAGAACAAGTTGGGAAACATGGTTTTCGGACGACAGCAACATGTTTCCGGACTGTTGCTTTTTCCGCAATGTGATAGCGTCCCCGAAAACATGTTTTCCTCGTGTTAAAGGACAAAGTTCTCCGACTGTTTCCGCAGTGTGACAGGGTGCTTCTTTGTGCCATCGATTCAGATGATTTTGACGATCAGCTGCCGCCGCGCAAGAAGCCGCGTTCGAAATTGCCCTTCACGCTTGACGTTATTGTTGAAGTATTCTCGTGCGACTATCTGTACAGAAAAATATAGATGTTGCCGTGTTGCTGGAAAAAAAATTCGCTCAGCCGCCGAAATGGGCAACATGTGTCGTCCGACACAAGTTGTCGAGGTTTCCGTTGCCAAAAGCTGTCACACCGAGACAACATTGTCGCTGTCGTCCACGTTGTGTTGCTGTTTCCTCAATGTGACAGGGTTGTCGGGCAACAGAGCCGACAGCCGACATGTTTCCCGACTGTTGAGAAACATGTTTTCTTCATATTTCCGCCGTGTTTCCTCAATGTGACAGGGCCTTTACGGCTTCTTGTTTCCCATCAATTCTTATTTTTACCAACATGCTCCTACGAAAATTTGGAACCTTGTGTAGTTGTTTTTTACTGTTGTGAGTTTCGTTTTGCCTTGTGTGGTCGTCCTCACTAACAAATTAAAAAAAAATAAAGAAAAGAGCTTTCAACAGCAACGTTTTCGCATTGACACAGCACGATTCATTACAATAATTTATTTCTTTTTACTTTAGGTGAGAAATTTTCTCAAGCAATATTTTGTCACCTAGGGAAGAGAGGCGCACGGCGCATGCGCGTCAGTTCTCCTGCAAGAACCGCAGTCGCAACCCGCAATGCTTTGATAGAAAATGGTGTACCATCACGATTCACACGATTGCCAGCGACCTCTGCGCTTCCCCGTGCCCCGCTGTCCAGCAGCCCCATGAGTTGCAGAGCAAATTTTACGACAGTGTGAAATGCGGGACATTTTGAAGATTTGGGAACTTCTTGTGGGACGCGGGACACGAGCGCTCAAAGCGGGACAGTCCCGCGAGTCGCGGGACGGGTGGTCACCCTAGTCTGAACAATTCTACTGCGTTGCGATGAGGAAAGTGTGTCTCTTCTATAGTTAAGTTCTGCAAACTACACGGTTGGCAGGACAAGTGAAACAAACTGTTCTAATATATCTGCCGTGACTGTAATAAACGAGTGTAACCGAGCAACACAGCAGTGTTCCTGTTATTAAATGCTTTTCTCGGTAGTGTGGGTTCACCCGCTTCAATATGTTGGGAAGGGCCGCGGATGTCAAGAGGCTACTACTATAAATTTCTGGCTAAATAATCTTGCATCCAAACACAGTAGACTCTGCAACACCGACAAACGACGCGCACCACGACACAGACAGCATCGGCCGCAGTGATACTCTTTTACTGATGAGGCTAGCGACCTCCACGAGACTTTCCGATCACCTTCCGCCCTCATCTAACGTATATCGGGAGTGGACAGTTAATCGATTAACTTTCAGATTATTCAAGTAATGCTATAATTGCAATTTTTTTTGCCGGTTAATTGGAGTCTTGTGCTGGAGAAAGTCAACAAGGAGTAAACAATGCCTGCTTTTACTTTGACGTCTTTATTTCCTCTCTGACACAAGCTTGCACGGTAAACCCCTTCAGCGTGCTTGTCATTTCACCGAGGGTGATTATACTGTTTAAATAATAACTTTAAAAAGTACTTCATTTTAAAAGGCTTTCTGTGTTCATATTTATGTAGGACTCACAACGTGAAGTTTACAATGGGAATGCAATATGCCATTTATGACATAGTAAAACCAGTGAAAAAATGTGTAGTTTTAACGTCTTTCACGCAATATGACCAGGCAAAAAATCAACATACGGATTTATTGATTGATTAGTCTATTAAAGGATAGCGATCAGTCGGGTTAATTTTCTAATCAAACCACATACCCACTCAACGTTCAATGCTTTATGAAAGCCACGGTTTGTGCGAGATAATAAAAATACGTGGGACCAGCGATTGTATACAAACCAACTCACTAAAGGCGCGTTCCCACCAGCGATGCGATCTAGTCGCGCGATAACTTTCATCGCAAAAGCGACCATCGCGGGCAAAAAGCGACGCGATTTGAGCAGTCGCTTCTCGACCCGACTTTTTTGCGATGCGATCTAGTCGCAGAGCGGCTGAGCCAATCAATGGCGTTCGGAGCGAGAGTTTTCGAGAAACGACTCGCCAACGAAGGCGCTGAACTCGCTCATTGCACACGCCGGTGTGACCATCTAATTTTTTTTGCGATGCGATCTAGTCGCCTCCCGCGACTGCTTATATCACCGGTGGGAATGCGCCTCAAGAATATGGAAGCTTCCGACTTAATAATAATCGCTTTGCTAAATTTATACGCATCGGAAAAGATACAACACAACCTTTAGTAAAAAGAAACGGCGAAAAAAACCTAAAACATTTAATAAGTAACGTCAAGCTCAGCCTGAAACGGGCTTGCGTCATCGAGATCCATGGTTCTGAGCGTGCGCCCGTAGCAGACGACGCACGGCGGTATCCCCGCTTTCGCGCGTTTCTAATTTCGGCCGCACGGTGGCGACACGGTTCGATCTCGAGGCGAATACAGGGTGACGCCGTAAAGGCTAGCACATACGGCCTTACGAAATTCGAATTCCAAACGAACCTCCCCCAGCAATATAAAGAAAAAAAAAAACCTCATAGAACTCATTTTAAGTTAAATCTGCCGAATTGACTTTGACAAGGACAACGTTTTCTTGTACGAAAAAATAAATTAACACTTGGTTTTTCGCCTTCGTGTGTCTGACATTCGTGGAGTTAAAGGGGCCCTCCGGAGCTCTCTGCGATCGTCTGTTTATGTTGTTATATTGCGTAGTAGGTGCAAGTTAATATGTATACAAAGTTTTAGATTACAAAACCGTTTATTAAGCAGATGGCAGAAGAAATATATCGGGACTATTTTCTCTTGGAAGACAATCCCCCACTCCCTGCCCATCGCTAAAACTTGACCGATGGAAATGCTGCATCTAGCGGTGAATGCGAACGTTATATTGAAACACTTTTTAAGCTTGTTGTAAATTAGAGTTTGAGAAAAACGTAAACTGATTGTGGTGCGGGGAACACAGTCCGGAATTATCGCACCAAAACCAGCGAACTATGTTTTCTCCCCGCAAGCTTGTTGCTAGGGGGTGATGCGTCGGCGCGTCGGCTCGTCTGCTTCCCGGGGCGTCTGCAGGCATGCGTGTGCGGGCCACATGTTCCTTCTTCTCGTGGATGCCGACTCCGAAGCCAGCTTTGCGATCCTTTCACGTCAACGAGTCAAACTTTTCCTTGTCATCTGTGGGATGCGACTGCGTATTGCAGTAGCAGCGCGACGTTGCGGTGCGACGAACGGCGACTGCCGAGCACAAAGTTCGGGTTCCTTGACGACGGTCAGCGCGTGTGCGAGAGATTCCTCCGCGGGTCGGCGCTCGGCCGCGTTGGTGACGCGCAGTGACGCCGGAATCCTCCGCTTGCTATTGGCTGACGCGTAAAGAGATGCCCCTCCCGTTTTCCGGGGTCATCTCAGAAAGGGGGGCGTACCGGGGACTTTGATAGCAATTTTAGGAGGGAAATCTGCCGCGCATGACCGTAATTTTATGATTTTTAGGATCCTTAGGGCATGTAGATTGAGTTACCGCCATAAATAGACCATCGCAGAACGCTCCGGAGGGCCCCTTTAACACCAACGCATGAACTGCATAGGCGAATGGGTCTTTCACATTCCAGGGGCTGCACATACCTTAAACTGGGCATGCGAACGTCCTTTCCCAAGAAGTTTCGTCAAATTTTGTTAGAGGTCAACCCAGAGTTGGTGAAATATTTGAAAAGAAGCAATAACGACGGCCGCATATTTTCTGTCCGACACCAGACTGTTCGTTGTCTGCTTACTGGTTTGCGAGTTCGCTCCCGGGTGGCCTGCTAAACACAAAAACGACGAGAACGCCTAGTAGAGTCAGGCGACGGCCAAGATAATCGAGAGAAGTAAACATTTTAAAGAAAAAAAACATGAACGATGACCATCTATAGCAGCAAGACAACCAGTGTTCATACGACGACCATCCGGTGTAGAACACAAAAAAGCACGGCCGCTGTTTTTGGACTATTTTTAATATTTCACCAGCTCTAAGTCTAGCTCCAAAAAAATAGACAATTTCTTTTTTTTTTTTTGCAGAACGGCGTTCGCGTGCCCAGATTTAGCTGTGTACGATTAGAATTCAAATTTTGGAAGACGTGCCAAATGTGCCGGTCTTTACGGCCTCCCTGTTTTAGCGCCCTGTCCGCGGCTTAAAGTGATTTGTTGTATGGAAGTTAAGACAGCAGGAAGTTACTCTGGCCCATGGGGCGTCCGATGTCTCCGCAGTAGATGAGAACTAGCTATTTTCCAAAGTGAAGCGCCCTCCGTGGCTCCGAAAGGATTGCTGGGAACATCCTGTAAAAAATCGGCTATAGCAGACAAGGGAGGCGACGTTGGGTGCGGCGGATGCAACGCAGCCAAGTGGGCAAAGGCAGGCAAGCAACTGTGCTATACCATGTCTGTCTCTGCCTCTCGTCTGTGTTACTTGGTGAAAATTGCTAGAACAAAGAGGAGTATACAGGATATTTTTATCATTTATTGCGCGCCCAGTGCGCGGTTTCTCGGTATATTTGCTAAAGATATAATTGGCCGGTGCAGTACGACCACTAACCTACGGTCGACCACATTGACGAAAGACGTTGGTTTACGTAAGATACGGCAAAAGCATTCAGTACCTGAGCTCTTCATGAAGGACTACGAGTTACGAAAGTGTTACATAGTTGCAACTACTGGGAGTGCTTAATTAAAGGACGAACTCATTTCGGAATTTGTGGGAAACACGGAACACGGAATGTGAACTTTCCCCAACAGGTTCCGTTCTAGCATGGTTTGAAGAGAATCTTGCAAACGTTCTCAAACAGCAACAACGTTGTTGTACAGTTACAATTGTTTAGGTGAAGCAAACGTTAAGCCTACTGTCATATTCAAGTAGTTTTCTATGGGCTCGCATACTAAGTGTTTGCGCATTTGCCTAATTTATGTTGTGTTAATATATAATATTTTTTCAGTGCGCATACAAACAACCGGTGATATTATGCTTTCAGATTTTTTTTTTCATTTACATTTACTTGCATGATTCAGTTATGTGCATGTGTGATGTGCATGCCGCGATAAGCATATCTTTTCTGTCCGCGCGCAGGGCGGTTAACTGGCCATTGCAGCACAAGATGTGAGGTTGGAAACCGTAGACTCCTGCATACATAGTTTTAGTGTGAGACTATAGCACAGCACAGCTCCATAGAAAGGTCCCTCGACCAGGGTTGTTCACTTATCCCTAATTTCAACTACAAGTCCTAGTGCAGTACTCGGATGTCTGTTTGATGAAGACGTAGTCACTAAATCGAAATTCCAGTCCATGATTGCCTTGTAGACGGCGCCATTTTGTTGCCTATTACAAAGCGGTAACAATTGTCGATTGTCACAATTCAAAAATGTCACTTTTTAAGCTTTAAACAGATCTCAAGAAGTTCAGGCAATATTGTTTTTCTTTGTACGAGGGCCGTGTTAGCATTTCTGTAGGACGAAAAAGCGTTTTCTTCGATTTCCGATCATGCTTAAGATAACTGGCAAGGGCGAATTTAAGCAACAAGATAGCTCAAGTGCCATTATTCTCAACCGCAACTTATTCAGTGACATTATGTAGGTCCATTCACGCCTGTTGTAGGCCAATGTCTATTTAGTATCCAACGAACTGCAAACTCATCACTGTGAAACCAAGAAAGCCGAGGTGTCACCGACAAAGTGTGTACCTCTCAGCCGCCGCTCACCCGATGGGCTCCTTGCGCGTGAAGCTGAGGTTCCTCCTGGGCCGGGCGTGGCTCACGGGCACGGTGCTGCCGTGGATCTTGTCGCACCAGCCGGCAAAGTAGCGGAACGTCTCCACGGACATGCCGATGTGCGTCTTCAGCGCGAGCGTGTACACGGCACCAGAGTCCAGGGACTCGATGGTCGCCAGTTCCTCCCGATGCTGGTCCATCAAGTCGGCCAGTCTGTGTGCGCGGTACTAATCAACGACTGATACGTAAACGGACGGTCATCGTATGTAAACTTCGCCCACTTTATACTAAAGCCTAAAATGCTTTATGACGCCTAGTAGCGTTGACGAATGGGCTAGTTTGCAGTTCATTTTAAAGGGGAACAAACAGCGCAGGGACATGGACAGAGTAAACTACTGACTTCCGGAAATTTCCCCATTTGCCCGTTGTTGCGTTGTGCATACCTCATAGCAGTGCATGACAACAGAATCGTTTGGTTATCATGGAAAAATAAGCAAAACAATGTACACAAGCACTCACCAAAATAATTCAATAGAAACTCATCCCCACAAAAAAAGCGAATCTAGAACTTCTCGGTCCACAGCCCGATCTCGACCACCTCTGCGACAGCTGAAAACGTTCTACGTGCACCGGCTACGACGCTGCATGCTTTACATCTCCAACGTGCCTGTTGTCTGCATAGTGCATACCGATGCTGCAGAGGAGGGTGATGGCAGTAAACAAACAGTATAACCTTCACTTACCGAAACGACTCTGTAATATCTTCTAAAAAGGTTTAGACGATCACTCCAGCGGTGCGAATGTTATAATTTTTTTCTGTGTGTTTTTCATGTTTAGCTGGCGCCATTCACAAGGAATGAACCAACTTGCGCAACTTAAGCCCGTAATACGATCGCTCCTTAATGCTCGCATTCCACGCATAATGCATGGGATGGATCATAAAATGGAAGGGAGTGAAGAAATAAAAATCGCTGTCATTTTTGTGAACTAAAAAAACGGGCTCGTTCAGATGGAACAAACTGCAGCGATCATGGCACTAACAGACAGTCACCCACCTGTACATCAGCTTGCCGCGGTCTCTCGCACTCATCCTACCCCATTCGCCATCTTCAAAGGCCGCCTGCACATCAAAGTTACAATGCAATGCAACATAAATTCGAAATTCTTGGCAATTCTAGGTAACGCTCTGAGTACTGGTGAGTTTCATCATATGTTTTCAAATGATATTCATATCGAAATCTATCGTTGTGATTTATACGCGTGTTTTTTTAGCGCGCGCCTAAAGTAGTATCAGTACTCCGAATATGATTTGTTGAAACTCCTTCCTCTCATATATGTGTGAAGATACGCACCTTGGCCGCTTGAACAGCTCGGTTGACGTCTTCGGGTGTGGCGCAATGCACTTTGCAGATCACCTGTAACAGTTGATGGTTGCTGCATTAATCCACATTGCATAGAAATTACGGGTTCTGTACACAGCAAAAGAGCACCTGTGTGGTAGTCAGGCAGACCTTCAACAGAAAAATAGAATATCTTTCTTAAATTAATCCTTGCCTACTTAAAGCCCTCGCTTAAATATAGACATTTTTAAGATAGAGTGAGTAGACAGGCAAACTGGTGCATGTGCAACATTTTGGAAAAACCGGAGAGGACGAACGATTGTGGACAAACGAAAAACGCCTCAAACGTACCTATATACTAAACTTTATTGGCAAAGTCGTATTACATTGAGCTTCCGGCTCAGCAACACTTCCTTTGATTTCCTTGCTCTCAAGACTCTGACTGACTGAAAGTCGTATTTATACCATTTCTCACTCACGTCTCTCGGAAATTTTTCACACGCCGTCGTGACCAGCAGCTATACACCAGCGCAGTGTTTACGAAGAAGCCCGCTTTGCCCACACAAGGTGTGGGCAGTGCGCTTGCGCAGAAACCAAAATCGGGAGGAGTGAAGCGTTTGCGCATGCGCAGTAGCGACAGCAGCGCCACCGCAGTGGCGTGACGTCAGTGAGTTGACTTGGTCCAGACGCAGCCGACGCTATGAGCTAATGAGACGAATCAAGCAGCGTGAAGAGCGCAAGTCGCAGTGCCATTCTGTTCGTGATTGGTTCAGCGATAATAGAACACGTACACAAACATGACGGACACTATGATGGGGCTCTTTTGATGCTCCCTGATTGGCTCATCAGCTCGTAGCATCGGTTGCCTCTGGAGAACCTCAACTCGTACAAAGCAATAGGAACCTTCCCTCCCCCACACATGGTAAAAAAGCAGCGCGCAAAGGACAGGACAAGGAAGACACACATAAGAGAACACACAAGCGCTGACTCGCAACTGATATTTATAAGAAGCAAAAGAAAACGAAGTTTATAAATAAAAAAGAAAGAAAAGGACGACGCACAATACATTCGCGCCATGATTATTTACAAAAATGTTAATAAACTGCGAAAACTTAAAATCTACAAGAGCACACATGCAGGATATATCTCAGGTCCAGGTAACACCTAGTCGTTAAAAGGACTGTCTAGAAAGAGCACTTCCTTCTCATACAGCGTTATCGATGGCTTGCTGACAGAACACGTCGTTAATGTTGCTATATGGTACGCTTAGAGGATTTCTCTGATAGTCCGATCTGGAAATTTTCCTCAAATTGTCGTTTGTTCAAACGTTAGTGTGCATTGGCAGGTGTGACAATGAGGTGGACGGTGTCCTCCTACGGTGGCATGAAGGGACTAGCAGTTACAAATTTGACTAAAAACCCCGACTGGGACGAGAAGCGATGGACAAACACAAAGCCTCAAACATGGCTGAAATTTATTCGACAACGAAAGGGCTTATATAGGCATTAACTCCTGCACAAAACACTATAGTCGGTGACAGGTCAAGAACGAAGTGGAAGCTAGCTCCTCCCACCTCTTTCCACTTCAGCAGAGCGTACGGAGGAGAGGAGGTCGCCTTCTCTCCAGCGTCCGCTTTGCCAAAGGGGAGAGGTGGGAGGGGCTTCCACTTCCTTCTTGACCTGTTACCGACTATAGATACGAGAAAGAGAGAGAGAGAGAAGTGGGGAATCCCGTGCCACAAACACTACAACAAAGCAACCTTTGCGATAGAACTGAGAAACAGTGACCTCCTTTTTACAATAAAAACAAAAACAAATCAACCTTTACAATAGAGATGAGTTGCAGTGACCTCCCTCATATACTAAGAACAAAAGACAATTTTTTTTAGTGTCCCCATAAAACTCAAAAAGGAAGACGTTTCAAGGATCACTCGAAGCTTACACTTTTCTGGCGGAAGCCGGAACACTAAAACAGAAAGGAGACAACGCACCAAACGACCAGGAATCCAACACAAAGTGAATTGGTCTCGATAAAACTTAAAATCGGACAAAAGCAACCAAAACCCCTTAGGACGCAACAAAACACTTGACCCAACGCGCCAAGGCATCACATTTGTAGGAACTTTCTCTGTTCTGTATCCGATGTGAGGGATGGATTATTTACCGCTTCCTATGATTTATGATTGCTATAGATTCTTTTATCAAATGTTCCCGGTCATCTTTATCTGTTAGGACGATTGTGGTTGAATCCCAGCTAGGTAGACAAAGATTGCATCCAACTGGATGTTTTGACACTTCCGAATATGGATCTTTGTTTTTGACACAACGTTCGTGTTCGGTGAGACGATCTTTTATATAGAGCTTGGTATGTCCTATGTGGCATAATCCGCAATCAAACAAGATCCTGCACACTACTCCCGACACGGAACTGACTTCTATTTCCCTGTGTTTCTTAGCGCAACCGGCTCTGGCGGAAGCAAACTGAGTCATTCGAATCAGTCTGTAATCAATTACTGCTTGTGGCACGGGATTCCCCATTTCTCCCTCTCTCTCTATCTCTCTCGTCTGTAATGTTTTGTGTAGGAGTTGATGCCTACATAAGCCCTTTCGTTGTCGAATAAATTTCAGCTGTGTTTGAGACTTTGTATCTGTCCGTCCCTTCTCGTCCCAGTCTCGGGGTTTTTAGTCGAATGTTTAACCACCAGCAGCTCGTTTGCCCCCTAACCTTTTGCTCACTAGGACTAATCGTGTTCTCGGAGGCGGTCGTTGACACACGGGCTAGACTGTCCTACATAACTTCTACCACACGTAAGGTGTAATTTATGCACAACACCCTCTGTGCATGAAACGAATTGTCGCTGATGTCGCTTCGTGCACCCGAATTTTGAGCGCTTTTCTATGTTTGAGAGCACTTGAGGGCAAATTCTGGCCATCTTTTGGGGGACTGAAAATACCATCGGGACCTCACAGCAATTGGCCACTTTTTTTTTCAGATTGTGGGACATTTTGTGGACGTATGCAACCACCACCAGGAGACTCATCCGCTCTTTGGGGTTGTTTTACAGCGCATGCTATCAGCTGCCTGTTTCCGGGTTGAGTGGAGTCGCCGTTGGCGTCGGCATAACCGCGTGCGTTGCATCATGAAAATAATGCAACCGGGAGTAACCGATCGTTGTATTATAGGAATATTTTCCCGCCAAACTTAGCGGGAAAATATTCGCAAAATTTCCCCGCTACATTTAAGGGGAGATAATTTCCCCGCTAAGTTTAGCGAGAAAAGTTTCGCTTAATTTTCCACTAAATTCAGCGGGAAAAGTTTCGCTCAATATCCCGCTGAATTTTGCGGGAAATATTTCTCAAAGTGTCCCCGCTAACTTTAGCGGGTAAATGTTTTCAAATTTTAGTGGGAAATTAAGCGAACATTTCCAACTAAATGTGAGCGGAGGAGGAGGGGGATACCCTCCCCTCCGTACCCTCCCTCCTCCTCAAGGGCTAAGCTCTAATTTCGAATTACAGGAAATTGTAAACGCATTTTCTTTTGTCTCTTCTCATTTAACCATGCTTAACAAGGACCCCATAACCTCAGTTAAAACTTGTGGAAATCTTGAAGGCAGCAGGCGCTCCAATTAAGCTTTAAAACTATCTTTTAGTTTGTTGGAACATCATTTCAGTTTTAAAGTTGGTTTTAAACTAGTTTTAAAGCCGTTGATTGCCAGGTTAGTGTAGTGTATGATATTCCGACGACCTTGGGTTATCGTATATGGGGCAGACAAAACGGCGCTTAAATGACAGGCTTCTTGGTCATATCAGGGCTGTTAAGAACAGGTCTCTGAACTCTAAGATTGCTAAACACGTGAAAGAATGCAATGATCACTTGCCTGATTGGGGTTGCACTGTTGTGTGCAACCCCAATTGTGCAAAAAGAGTCATAAAGGAGACGATCAGGGTTGCTTCGGTAGGCAATTGTGTCAGCTAATCGTTGACCACACTGGATGGGGCAACCCAAAAGTTTCTTTGCATTTGTATTTTTTTTTAAGGAAATGATTTTATTGTTTATGTCGCCTTATCGAGCATCAGGTGGATCCTTCGTACCGATTGCGAGGGTCACGCCGGGTTGGTCTTTGGGTGAAGGTAAACCAGCAAATAAGCAAGACTACAGTTTCATTAACGGAATATACGAGGGCACAATATTCGATAAAGTGGCAGAACAAGAAGTTTTGGGCTTATTGCTTTCTAAGGACCTACCATGGAATCGCCATGTAAACAAACTAAAGGCTGATTTATCCCGGGTAAGAGGATGCATTTATAAATACAGAATTTGATATCTACTTGGTGAAAACACACATTGCATTATTCTTTATTCTACTCCAAAATTAGTTATGGTGTTCTGGGCTGGAAAACGACGACAGCGGCGAATTATATTAAAATTTTTCTTTTGCAGGAAAAGATCTTACGAATATATGAAAATTATAAAGGTGACACCCAGAAATTTCGGGGCACAACCACTCTTCATCACAGTTGGTCGGCTTAAGGCAGACCAAGTATATTATTTAAGATTTCAACTATGGATACATAAAAACTGACTTTACACCACACCAGCAAACAGCCTAAGTGCATGTCCGATGCCGTCCATAAGAACCAACTATGGTCAACAAACTTTAATTTTTCAAACAACTAAAACTCTAAATGTAACGGATCTGGACCTTACCTTTAACAACACGTCCCCTGGTTTTAAAAGGGATTGCAGAAGTTTCTTGGTTGGCAATGAAATCGCATTCTCATTTGGATAGTGTATTGCACTAAGAACATAATCACTAGGTATGGCTAATTTCACACATATATATTTTCATTGTACAACTTCATGTGAACTTGGTGTTGATGCTGATATGTCGGAGGCACAAAAGATTGCATTCTAGTTTTTTTTTTTGTTTGTTGTTACTGACTTCGGTTTTTCACGACCAACACTTACTGACGTTTATAGTGTTTTTTATCAAATGAATGTAGTGTTTATTTCCCCTTGTTTTTTATCTTGTTTTATTTTAATTGTATAATGTTTTGTAGAATATGTTACTGCCTATGTAACTATTTTGAGCTGCTGAACTTTAGGGGGCAGAGGCTTTGTCAGGCACCACGCCTTTATCTCTGCCCCCTATGCGGCGAACCCTCGAAACAGATAAAAGAAGGAAAAAAAAATGGAGGTCAAGATCTACCGTAGCTGACGGTCACGGGGTGCTTGCAAATTTGCCGAGAGACGTGAGTGCGAGATAGTATAAATAAAACTTTGCCAATACATATTGGTAGCTGCACTTGAGATGTTCTTTGTTCGTACCCTTTTTCATCCGTTGTCAAGGCTTTTCAAAAATCTGTAAATAGTTTTGGCTTGCATATACGTTTCAATAAGCATTGGTATATTCAAACTTGACACCATGAACTAACGAAACCAACCTTCAGTACATAGTTTAATGTACTTCATAGTCGGTTTTAGGGATCTATCGAGTCTTATGGATGAGTCATGGGTGATCTCGTATAATAATGCCATGTTTTTAAAGGCTGAATACGGTGCAGAACGTGAACTCGAAAAAGATGGTTACAAAAAGTTATTATAAATGTCTACTTATTTTATGACTGTTCAGTGATAGCCAACTCCTTGACAAAAATAACAATATTAATCATAACTACTCATTACATTCAGTAGACTTAGTACTTCAAATGATGCCTTTTCTTTTCTACGCTTGACTTTTTTTAGGATTTGTAGACTTCCTTCCTGAAACCCTACTCAATATAGTCGTGTCAAGGTTTACAAAGTGAGTTTAAATAAAGAAAGTTTTAAGCCCGAGAATTCGAACGCCAGTTCCGAAATATTCCATTCGAGAATATTAAAAGTTTTACACTTCAGGCTTACAGATAATAGATTATCTGCATTTACTCACATTCTAAGCCTAATAGAATCTGGGGCTTCGGACTGCCTACCGAAGGCCCATCCAAATAGGATACTTCAGAAATCGTCAGACGACACGACTCTGACATAAGTCGTGCGGCAATCCGCTTCTTTCCGTTTGTTTTGCCGGGGGGGGGGGGGGGGGGGGGGAGTTCCCTCCGTCAAATTTTATGAGTACGGTCATCACATGGGTTCGGACAGCCACTCACAAGCTATGTTGGCTGTCGGTCAATCGCTCGTGGCCTGCTTTGTTCTTCAGCTCCAAAAAACGGGAAAGGGAAGGGCCATGTTCGAAATCTTGCCCAAATCGATCCGAGCTACTCCGGCGGGACGTGCCACGTGATGAAACAGATAGAGCGACGCTGGACGCGGGTAGGTTTTCGAACGCAAAGCTACAAAACCCTTACCCTAGAGTAAGATCGAGTAAACTTTGGAACACGTCCGAGGATACGAGGGCCCGCCAGACAAGATGAACGACAATAGCAGGTGGGTAGGACGTCAAGTCTGTCGAACACCGAGGTCACCAAAAAGCGGGGGAACCGAGGAGGAAAATCGTGATGTTTGCTCGGTAGTGTTCAAACATATATCGGACTGCCCGACTGCCGAACGCTTCAACTTCCACGATTGTTTGACGGAGTCGTGTCGCTCGCCTCTCGATTTCTGAAGTGTCCTGTTTGGGCAGGCCTTAACACGGTCAAAGAAAAAAAAAAACAGATATGCATCTTTCTTGAACTGAGAAAAAGAAAAAGAAACTCACGCTTTCGTCCGTTGGGTTTACGATGTCCACCGTTTTCCCCGAGGAGCTGTCCACAAACTGGTTGTTGATGAAGAGCTGCGTGGCAAAGCTCACGTCCATGCCGTTGGCTTTTACCACCACCTGATCGACACAGAAAATCAACAGTGGCTCCATCAGCTGCTCGTTCGCGTTAATACCCTTTACTTGAAAACCAACCCTATTGCCCGTGACTAATAAAACAATTAATGAGGTTACAGGTCTGTGGTTCTTTTTCGCCTATACTGCGCTCGTTAATTATTCCCCACAGACTGTGAGGTTTTCTACTCATCTCATTCTGGCTATAGCGGGACGGATTACGAAGGTTCGACATTGAGTAAACGTTTTCTACACACTTTCGGAGAAGAAAAATTATAGCATTTTTCGGTCTATGAGTCAACCGTTTTATAAGTCGTACCCCCTTTAGACGGCCGTTTTTCCGGAAAAGTTGGTATATAAGTCGAATATTTTTGAAGACGCACTACTCTCAACTGTCAGTGCGACAAAACTGCATTAATAAGCCCACATACACGTATTATGATCGCGATATACGGACAAACGTGAGCTGTAGTGTCTATGTTCTCACCAACGAATCAAACGAGAAATATAGCTCCTGTGGCAAATGTCCACCGTTAATGTCCATGCTTATTTTAAAAGGTAGCACACAGAAGTCGCGCCACTGTATAAACCGCACCGATGAAAATCCGGGAAAATAATACGCGACTTATGCACCTTTAATTACGGTAGGTGAGACATTTCCAACTAAAAGTCAAGAGAATTTTTTCTTACTTTCTACTAATCCTGACAACGAAACTATTAAATAAAAAAAAGAAGTTAGCAGAGTCAACAAGCAAGCAAAATCTCAAAATTAAAGGTCTGAAACTAAATGTAGAACGGGACGCCCTAACAGATCTGATACAACGATGGAGAAGACCGTTTATCCTTAAAAACCCAGAAAATAAAAATAGTGCCGCACATTTTGTGCCACCCTTGCAACCAAAACATTTTTATATGGCCTATAGATCCACTAGATAAACAAAACACCAACACTGCTCACTAACTTAAAAAAACGGCTTCTTGAGAAATACAGCCATCATTGGCAATGCCGCAAGTTCACAGGCATCCGTTTTCCGCCATTTTGGAAGAAAATATTTCACTGGAGAAGCGTTTGTTGAATGTGTCTTAGTGGAATTTTACCATTGCGTAGCATTTGTCATTTACGTCGTTTTTGTTTCTTCAACAAATTTCTACAAAGATGAAATGAAGTGGTCATAAAGGCAGTAGTTTCTAGCTATTATATTAATTCGAGGTAAAGTTATTCAAAGCGAACAATTCTAATAATTAGTCAATATATTTTATTTCTGTGCAAGATGCAATGCACCAGCAACGCACGGCCGCCCCAAAAAGCTGCAGCGCTTATAGTTTCTGGAGTTGTAGCGATATTGAATGCACTCAATGCGCACGTTGACACCGGTCTTTATGCATGTGCTGTCATGGTTAAAAATAATATAAGAACTACTTAGCTGCGAACCAGGCAATTTTCACGGCGCCTCGTTTATCTCATTTATCGCGATAGATTTTATATTTATGAGTCGTCACAGATGGCACCTTTCTTACGCGACCTTTCTAGTTGCCATCTGTGAAAATAATTTTTGTGCAATAGTGGGCCTTCTCACAGTGCTAGCGCTAGTTAAAGGTCAAACACAATATTGCTACAAGAAAATATTATATCACACCCTGCCGCTCCTCCGGTGAAATTATTGGCATCGCGTCGACTCTCCTGAATTTGTAGAAGGGGTCGCCACTCTGTGATAAATCGTTGGCAGTATGACTTTCGCGTTATAACTGCAACCATGGTCTTCTGATAACAGGCAATCTTCATTTATTCATTCGGTAAACATATAACATAATGCAGCGGCCAACTAGAATTCTCTAGAAGTTCGCACTGCAAATGACTAAGGGTAAGTGTTTCATGCTGTCATTCCCATGCAATTGCCACGGGTCATTTGTTTAATAAGAGCAACGATTCAAAAGATGCGCCGTCCACCGAAGGGGCGAGTGTGTCACCACGTCTAAGCGGGGGCATACATAATATCACCCCACGAAATACCCGTAATAATCTCGCCGGGGCAGTACCACCGATTTCCGCCAAATGGACCAGCAGGCTCCGGAAGACACGCGTTCCGTTGTTCTTTGATACTTATTTTGACCATGACACAAAACCAGAAGCCAGTGCCTTTCGAGAGAGGCGCTTATACACGTACGGGGTCGAAGACGAGCGTGGGAGTGCCCGAACCTCCGCGGCTGCGCAGCACCGCCGTCTTGGCAAAGTCTTCGAAGACGGTGGACATGTACACGTCTTCGTTTTCAAGAGCCAGGCCACAGCTGTCCTTCACCTCCTCCACAAGCCTGCAATGATATTAGTGAGTCAACCGCGTATCAGCGGCGATATACGAAGAGACAATATGTGCCTTATTTCCCAGACATCCCGAAACCCAGATATGCTCAGAAGACTCTTCGCACATCCGGGTAACTTACCTCTTTCCGCCCGAGTGCCGTGGACACTACTACTGATTGTGGGCCCAAGTTCGCTTTGTTAAACACTTCTTTTGATTGTAATTTTAGTTTATTTGTCATTATGTGTATTTTACCTGATGACGTCCATGGAACCAGCGCCGCATTTGAAGAAATCTGTCTCCTGGTCCACATCGCAGCGGAGAATGCCCTTCCAGATGCCCTGCCAGAAGGGAAACGCGAGAGTGTGTTAGAGTGCAATAAACTTTCTGGTTCACTTGGACTGGTAATTGGTAGATTCCTTATGACAGGGGAGGCAGTCTCAGTGGAAAGAAAGGTCACAGGCGAGTGAGTCGACCCCCTCATGAATCAATAAAGTAGTCGGTCTATCAATTAGCTTATGTAATATTGAAAACAAATTTATTAATCTCAATGCCTAGTAATCTACCGGAGACCAGCACTAAAATTGTTACAATATTGTAAGAACAAATTGATGACGAGTAATTGATTCACTCGTGATGTTGTTTACTCAAGATAACAAAGAAAGGTATAGTTCAACCCCTACGAATCGGTTGTACGATAAGGGTCTTTATATCACTGGCTGAGCAAAAACCAATACTGCTCACTGACATAAAAAATCAACTTTTTGACGACCGAAGACATTAACATTTAAGCGCTCTGAGTGTGCGCACACTGGTCCCCGTTTTGTTTCTGTTTTATTTGAAGATTAGCAACTCATTAAACCAGCTTCATTCTTTACTTTAACACTGCTTCAATGCTTACAAAATCAAAGCTAGTGTGCAATCTTCCCAGCCCCGCAGGCGCCATATGCACGAATACTGAGCAGGGCACAGGCCGTAAGCTCATTTCTGCAATGAGATGTACTGTCTATACACCATTCCAGTACCTACAAGTCCTCAGCTCAGCACACGCATGTTCGTCGCTTCGGAAAGCGAGAAAATCACGCGCCACACTCACGAAATCTAAAAATAAAAGCGGCTAGGAGGCTTTTTTTTCTTTTTTTTTTTTTTTGTTTAGAATTTTATATGCTGTAGTCGGGAACAAGTTAACAATTCAATAGAGGCCCTGCCTCCAGCGCTATCTTCCAGCCTTTGAGACCGTGCCGCGCACACGCGTCCGTGGTAACAAAACCGTCGTTTAAGGCAATATGCGCGTGCTTACAGCTACGGCTCCGTTCGCGCTTAGTCTCACCAGAGCGACAAACAGCAGCCGCCGACAACGACCGAACTCAAGCCTGTGCACCATGCACACAAAGGCAACGGTCAGCATCAGTTGGCAAGCTGCGTAGAACGCCTGCAGTGGTGCATTTTCGTGGCGCGTCCGCTCGGTGGCATACGCAGGATATCCAGCCTAAAGGGCTGGATATCCTGAATTATCCAAGTGCCGCCGTCGTCTGATTGTGCCGCGGGCTTTCCTATTGGATGCCGGCGACGTGTCGCCATTTTGGGCTTATGGCGCATCCCACATCCAAACGCGCACGCTCATAATGCTCTGCTGTGGCTGCCGGTGACGCGCCGCCGTTCGCTCTTATTGGTTTAGCCTCCACCAGATTCCGGCGCCGCGCCGCCGCGCCAGACTGGATTGGCGGCGGCGGTCCGCCATTTTTTGGCTCCAGTACGTCCCATCACGCACCAGCTTGGCGGTACTTGTTTATAAAATCCATGCAGCGCTTTATATCAGCCCGCCCAGTGGACAGAAGCAGCAAAACCGGTAGAACGTTGGATGCACATTGCTTGCGGTCGAAAGTGATTCCATTATTGTGTTTCTGATATATATAGGTCCCAAGTCACCTGGCTCGTTCCAAAAAAAGACCGTACAAATCGACACCTGCACGTAGCAGTCTAAACTTTTCGTCAAGGGTATATTTCACACGTCGGTTTTTTTCTTGTAAAATTACAAAGTGTAGCTCTCTTTCTCTAAAAAATAGGGCCAAGAAACTTGCCAGGGTTAACGGCGGAAGGCGACGCAGACGACCCAATCGAGTATCGGGGCGGGTTTGGCGGTGGTATTGGTAGATGGCGCTACCTCCTTAACAAGACTGCTTGCGACCACCATGGTTTATTCAAATGAACATAATATTTCTGTAATCAATCTTCGGTTAAAAAATAAATGCGGACAATAAAAGCAAAACTGAAAGAAAAGAAAAACGCATTTGCATAACGACGGCGTTTTTTCTACCAACGTATTTCGTCTGCGTGTCGAATGCTTTGTTTCGTTAATCGGCTACACCTTCGGACGCTGCTCACGACGCCATCCATCAATACGCGCGCAAAACGCACCCCGCAACTCGACTTGGTCGTCTGCGTCGCCGCCCGCCGTTGAGCCTGGCAGGTTTCTTGGCTCTACTTTTTTACAGAAAGGGTGCGATTCTTTGTAATTTTACAAAAAAGAACCTACCTGTGAAATACACCTTTGACAAAAAGTTTAGATTGCTACGTGCAGGCATCGATTTTTACGGTCCTTTTTAGATCGAGTCTAATGACTTGGGACACCCTATACATAGTCTACGCTAAAGTTCGTTCAAGAAAAGCATCGTCCGAAAACGCTCCCTCTCCGTGGCCCGTAAAGGCGTTGTCGCTGGTGGCGCTAGGAACGCTATTCGCCCTTATATTCGACCGTAAATGCTCGCGTGCGTGCAACAGAGAGGAACCACTTACGAACGACGCTCTTCCATGGAGCTTGACAACTGATAGCTCTAAGAACGTTGCACGAAGGTGCACGTATTGTGGCAGGCTTTCAGTCTCTCCCGCTTATTTCACGAGTACCGAGAAATCGCGAGTCTGCCAAAGGTAACTTCCCGTGTGTGCTTGAGGTTGTGCTTGAGGTTGGTCCTTGTCGGGTTTTGCAGTTTGTCACTGTACACAGGGAGTATATTTGTGGGTTC
This sequence comes from Ixodes scapularis, assembly GCF_016920785.2. NCBI lineage: Eukaryota > Metazoa > Arthropoda > Arachnida > Ixodida > Ixodidae > Ixodes > Ixodes scapularis. Next base: position 28,817,733 of record NW_024609883.1, on the reverse strand, counting down.
TGTCGTTAGGCGCGGGCTCACAGAAAACAATGTCCAGATTCATTTCGCACCGTCTCAAATATTGATCATTGCTAACGATAAGTGGCTTTGCACACATCTCGCGATGAGGACCACATATGGATACCTCCTATAATCTGGTTGCAGCAGCTGGTGCATGGGCGCCGCTATAACCGACCTTCAGTTTTTGTTTCCTCTTATTCTGATGACTTCGCTCCACCATACCACAACAGCAAAGGTTATTGCCATTTTAGATCCGACTGTGTCCTTCTCTCCAGCATTGGCCTTTGTGGAGACTCGCCAAAGCCCGTTTCAGTGGTATCTCGGTAAGACAAGAGAAGGTCAGTAATAGCGGCAGTAATATGGCGCGTGTGCAAAGCAGCTATACCTTTCTAATCTTCACAAAATCATAGCCCTGTGAATGATCACAACAGCCCAGCACCATAGGCGTAGACTACGGGGGGGCATCGGGGCTCGTGCCCCCCCCCCCCCCTGGTGAGATCCGGGGGGGGGGGGGGGGGGGGCAGAGCCTCCCCACCTCCCGGGGCATGATTTTTACCGAGACACTTTTTACGTGCCATGTAACGAGCTTTTAGTAGTGGCATGTAAACAAAGTAACGCCCCCGTTGCCTTTATTGACAAAATACATGGGAAATGGAATCCCAGCGTGCTTTCGTTAGCTTCAATCTCCAGTTCTGGCGAGATGGTAACGCGGCATCGATCACTTTTACGTCCGCTTGGTCTGCTTCCACAGCAGCCTGCCATTTTGCAAAATCCCACCAGAAAAAAAAAAAAAAGATAAATAAAACAACCGGAAATTCATATAGAGGGCGCCTGCTCCATCCGGAGCTGTTCCAAAAGTCCGTTCAGGAGCGATTCCGACGGAGTTACCCGAACCGGAGTCGTGGAGTCACAACTTAACGCGCCCGATGAAGCAATAGATGATACAGTCGTCCGCGGAGAGCCGCATGCGTGAGAAAATATTTGTTGGCAAGTCGTTAATAAAAATTAGAAAAAGTAATGGACCAAGAGCACTGCTGTTACAATCATAGCTGAAGTGCAGCGCCCCGACGTGGCGCTGATAGTTGTGTCTTAGCTGCACCACGCCTGGCAACAACGGCAAGTGGTCGCGTGAGAAGACTTGTGCTCGCCAGCGCATGCGCCGTGGTACCGGCGATGAACACACGACTACGCTTGCACGGTGATTGACGTTGACACACAGCGACGGACACGTAGCGATATAGATACGCTGTAAAATGTACCCCCTAAAGTAAACTACTGATAATTGCCGGTGTAAAAACAATTGCGGAGAAAATCACCCCCGGAGAACTTCTCAGCCTGCACCCCCCGGGAAAATGAAAGGTCTACGCCGCTGCCCAGAGCGCATATGTTCTCCGCTTCGGAGAACGAGCAAAGCACGCGTCATAAAAACGAACGCCGGAGATAGCACCGCCTAAAGGCTCGTTCTTGGAATGGTGTATAACCAGTGCAGAGAACGAGAAGGACAGGGCATCCACTTTGGACGCCGGGCCTGAAACGCGCGGGTGTTACCTTCCACCTTTCTTTGGCTGCGTGTGCATGCTCCGCTGCTCACAAAACGCCGTAGTGTTATCGAAGCTGTGAAACTCGCGTTGGAAGCGGGACAACTACAGGCTTTCCTACTCATTTTAATCCAAGCGACGGAAAATTTAATCCAAGTGCCACCCAATTTAATCCAAGCGCCACATAATTTAATCCTGGACGACGACGTCACAGCTTTGGGTTACCTTCGTCTGTATCTCATAATTCCAGCTAAATAACTAACTGTATAACGATCCTACTTGCTGACATTCCGAGGTTTCCTACAACCAGGGAGAGATCCGATCGCAGTGCATAAGGGGCCTCCTCCGAGGAGGCTAGGATATTTGCAAAAATGTCCACCACGGCATCGCTCCTACCGGCGGCCCTCGAAGAGGACCAAGGACAAGCATGTTCCGCCACGCTCGTAAAAGATGGGTACACAATTCCGCTGAAGGAAGCTCTCACCGGTACAATCAGCAGCTCCTCATCGACGATCATGTCTACCCACGACAACGATCCCATGGAATCCGACGACGGAGAATATGAGGCCGTTCATGGGAAAAAGCGACGCAAGACCTGCCCGAACAAAACGCCAGCTCTCCAGGAAGGGGCAAACCTTCAAGTCGGATGCACCGTACTCTATGCCCCACCTGACAACCAGAAAATTGACTCGCTCAGTAAGTTCAGACTCACAGACTTTCTGAACAACGTTGCGCCAGGCATGGTCACTGTTCTTCGCGTAAACAAAGCTCGGAACATCCTTGCAGTCGACGTAAAAAGACCCGCGTTCAAAGCCGAGCTCCTCAAGGTGACCAAGCTTTGCACAGTGCCGGTGAGAGCCTACCTACCAAGAGAACACTCAGGCAGTTTTGGCGTCCTCCGGATATAGACCCGGACTATACCGAAAATGACATAAAGACACAGCTGCAGTCATCCATCGGCATAGTTGAAGTGAAGCGACTCGGCAAAACATCGCCAGTGGTACGCGTAACATTTGCAGGAGAGCAGGCGCCCCAACACGTGAAAGTGGGCCTCGTGAGAACAGAAGTGATTCCCTACAGAGCACGCCATCTGCAATGCTACAAGTGCTACAAGTTTGGCCACATCGCAGCTGCATGCACGACTATGTCTCAACTGTGCCATCGGTGCGGCAAAAGTCATGACGGCATGTGCGAAGGCGCCCCGTACTGCGTGAACTGCGAAGGTGACCACGCCTCTAACGCAGCGGATTGCCCGGTTAAAGAGAGAGAGACTGAGATTATAAGGTACAAGCTCGAGCACAACACCACATTTCGCGAAGCGAAAGGAGCCGTACATGCTAAGAGACAGGTTAGCAAGAAAACGACTGCTAAAAACACGCACTCATCTAAGAACACCACCAACAATGTACCTCCGCTGATTGCTGAAGAGTTCCCTCTGCTTAAGACACCGGAGGGCGCAATTGACAAGTCCGTGGACGTAGCGTCCACCACAAACAGTTCTCCAAAATCATCCTTTTGGGAACAGCCGAACATCAAAGACATCACCTCGCACACGGTTTCTGGGGGGCATTTGCCGACATCTAACCAGACAAGTGGAATGGAACATGGTTCTCCTTTTAAAGCCATAATTGCACTTGCGATCACTGCGCTTCGTAGACTATTGAACACACTCTCACCTTCGTCAGCGCTTCATCAAGTGATCGGGGCAATCCTTTCCCTAGAGCCCATTATTATGATGGCATTCTGAAGGTCTTTTATGCTTTCCTTACTCGTGAGCAGAATAACTGTCTCTGTTTTAGATTAGTCACCTCCGAAATCATCATTTATCATTCATCAAATGCCTCATGGCGTAGCTGGAAGTGTATGGCTAGTGCCCCCGGAACGACCTATTCATGACAGCACACAATAAAACGACCAGAACAACCCAAGACACCGGATGCCCGACAATTCTGCAGTGGAATTGTTACGGTCTAAGACAAAGACTCACGGATCTCAAAGCGCGGCTACTGGAACATCCATTTGACATACTACTGCTACAAGAGCCACGAATGGAACAAAAACAAATCAAGATCCCTCAGTACACCGCTTACGCGACCAAGCAGACAGGTAAATATCCGTGGGCAGTGATACTGGTGAGGAACAGTGTATACCACCATCAGCTGGACCTCACCAAATACTGCTCAGAGAGGGCGGACTTCGCCGGGGTGCAGGTGCGCGCACGCAGAAAAGATATCGTGATAGTTTCGGCATACATACATCCATTGGGCAAGTGGCGACCACGTGTTCTGGCCGAGATGAGAGCGGAGCTTGGCACAGACAAGGATATGCTAATCGGCGGCGACTTCAATGCTCACAACGAGTCCTGGGGAGACGGGAAGACAACAGCCAGAGGTCGGAGACTGCAGAAACTCCTGGACACAACAGACTTCGAAGAAATTGGCACAGGGACCCCAACATTCCTTAGGGCAGACACGCAGCAAAGTGTGATAGACCTGACATTCACGGCCGGGACACTCAGACTGCTACGAGCGGCCCCTCAACCCGACGGGTGGGGAAGTGACCACACACCCATCATAGTGGGAAACCTCCCTAAACCGCCCTCGAAGACTTGCAAAGTTGTTGACTGGGCTAAGTACCGGTGGCACCTCTTCAGCTTGCGTGCTAGTGGTCAACCCCTCACCACTCAGGCTATGGCCGACGCACTTCGACTGGCGACTCACACGGTAAGCGTGCCGACCAACAGGCCAAAACCAGACCTAGAGTGGCTGGAGCTTCGTGCAAAAAGAAGACAAGCCCAGCGGCGAGCCAAGAGAACAAGGCTACCCGAGGACCAGGTCACGTTCAGGAGACTTGACGCAAAATTTAAAAGGCACGGAAAACGGCTAGCACGAGAACAATGGCAGCTCAAGTGTGAAACACTGGACGGAAGAGGAGGGAGCACAAGCGCATGGAGAATGGCAAGGAGCTTGACATGCAGACCGGGACCAAGACACCCCATCATCGGCATGGCCATCAAGCTGCATATTACCACACAAGCTGTGATAGAACTCATCGCGGACGCACTACTTAGTACCCCGTTTCTCTCTGCAGGACCGAGGAAACCACCCAAAGGCTGGATCCGATGGAGACCGCGGGAATTTCAGGCGATGACCATAGGACAGGAGGACCTTCATCTCCATGAGCTCAAACGCGCCCTCGCATCGCTGCCTCGAAAGAAGTCGGCTCCCGGACCTGACGGAGTAACAAATCAAGCGCTTCGAAACCTCGAAGAGGACGCCTTGCCAGACCTCCTGGCATACCTTAACGAGGTATGGACAACAGCATGCCTCCCGGAAGACTGGAAGAAGGCCATCGTCGTGCCACTCCTCAAGCCCGGCAAACCGTCAGACCAGCCCAACTCCTACCGTCCGATAGCTCTGACGTCGTGCGTCGGGAAGCTCCTCGAGCGAATAATCCTCTGCAGGCTGGTGCACCATCTCGAGACGGTAGGAGCTCTGCCAGAGTGCTACGCAGGATTTCGACGCGGCAGATGCACAGCGGACGCCATCGCTGACCTGGTCACAGCGTTGGAGGACGGCAAGGCCCGACACCGAACAACAGGTGTAGTTCTCCTCGACATCTCCAAGGCCTTCGATGCCGTTGAACACAACAGCATCGTGACAGAGCTGAAAAGACTGGGAATCGGTGGCCGAATGCTTGCCTTCATCCGCGCGTTCCTGGAAGGCCGCGAGGCACAAGTGAGCGCTGCAGGTGTCTGCGGCACAGTGAGGCGTATGACACGAGGGGTACCGCAAGGCAGTGTACTGAGCCCGCTGTTGTTCAGTGTGGCGTTGGCGGCACTCCCGCAAGCAGCCCGGATAGGCGAGCGGACGATCCGCCCAGTGCACATGGCGGTTTACGCAGATGATATTGCCATCTGGGCGGCCGACCGAGGCTGCTGTAGGAAAAGCGTCCAGAAGGAACTGCAGAGAGCTCTGGACAACATCTACCATTTTCTAACGACACTGGGCCTCAGCCTCTCCGCGGCAAAATCGGTAGCCCTGCTCAATGCGCCACACAGGACGTACAAGTTCACATTGTCTCTACAGATTGCAGGGGCCCCAGTATCAATAGTAAAGCAAGCAACATACCTGGGCCTGAAACTAGATAACAGAGTCTCGTGGCAACCTGCTGTGAGCACAGTCCTCAACAACAACAAGAAAACGACGTCCATCCTTCGCATCCTTGGAGGGGAACGAAGAGGCACCTCACAACGCATGATGCTTCAACTTTACCATGGACTGATCAAAGCACGAACGCTCTACGCACTCCCACTCCTGGATCTCAACCGCAGGTAGTGGGCAAGCTTGGAAAGGGCACAAAGAGTGGCACTGCGCATATGTCTAGGCGTCCCACGGACGGCATCATCGCGTCACACACTAGTAGAATCGGGAACAAACACAGTGCAAAATGCAGCGACAGAGCGGGCTCTACGACATCTCATACGAATGCAAGAAACTCCCAGCACAGTATCACTCGTGAAAAACATAGCGACTCGCCGTGCACATCTTGCGACACTCGTCAATCTCCTTGAAGAAATTTCTGGGTGCCCAACCACCCACCTTACACTTCCACCGCCGCCCAGTGAGCCTCCCGCAGTGAGGATCGAAATGAATATCGCGCAGATGGGTCCGAAGAGAGTAACACCAGCGACAGTAGCGTATCAACACACATCACAGTACATCGAAGAATTCTACCACGGATGGACACGGACATTCACAGATGGATCAGTGAAAGCACAACGAAGAACAGCTACGGCTGCGGCGATCTCGGAAGGACACAGCAGAATGGAGAAGCTGAGCTTTCATGCGTCATCCACAACAGCCGAGCTGGCAGCCTTCCGCCTGGGACTGGCGATGACGGATGGGAAACAACCGGGGAACCTGGTTTTGCTCACGGACTCTAGGGCGGCGCTAAGACTCCTGGAGAAACCCGACAGGGCACCTGCACTCGCACGGGAGGTAATGGCCAAGGCTCAGAATCTCCAAAAGGGAGGATGGACGATCGCCTTTCTGTGGCTTCCATCTCACTGCGGGATTGAGGGCAATGAAGCAGTTGACGCCCTCGCGGACCGGGCCCACGACGAGCCAAACTGCACCATTTCTGAGGTCCCCGCTTTCGCAGACGCTCGCCTATTGACGCGGCGAATTATCTCTGCACGTAATCCGGAGCTCGAGAATGGACCCTTACCCGCTAAAATTCCCGGACGCCTGACGAGAAACGAGACGGCCGTCCTTCACAGGTTACGCACCAGAAGCGCCTTCACTCCCGCATACCTGGGAAAATGGAAGGACCACCGAGATGATGCATGCGGTAAATGTAGGGTGACCGCCGACGACGAGCATCTTCTATGTGTGTGCCCCCTGTACAAACAAGAGCGAGACGAACTAAGACAAACCTACTCCGCCCTCGGATGCCCTAGTGACACCCTGGAAGCGCTGATTAGGCCCACAGCAACAGCTGCCAAGGCGGAAAGAATGCTAACAGCGCTAGCCAAATTCTTGAGTCGCACGCGGCTATGCGACATAATATAGCGACACTACTGACGTTCCAGGATGGTCTAACCGCCTAGGAAGATGGACATAGAACCTCACTCCCGAGTGCTAGTCGCCATACGCAGGGACAGTCCGGCTTTTCCTCCGCCTAGGCGAACAATTGCACTGCAGCCCATGATACGCCTGATCCATACACGACAACGATGACGACACTATGACTGTCACACTCTCTTTTTCATTTTCTTCATTTCTTCTCTTCTTATATCCTTTTCTCCCCCTCCCCCTCCCCCCTCAACGGTGACCTACGGGCCTGCATGGTCGCGCAACCCATCGTTGTTTCCTACAAAATAAGTAAAGTAAAGCTAAACAATAATTTAATCCTTGCGCTACCTAATTTAATCCCGGGGTCAGTCAATTTAATCCACAATATGTATACGCACTTATTGACTTCTGGAACGACTTCAATGATGATGCCTGGAGGACGACGTGTAGGACGACCCCAAGGATGACGCCTAAGACGACTTGAAGGATGACTTTTGGGACGACCTCGAGGACAACGCCTAGAGGACGACGTTTAGGACGACCTCAGGGACAATGGCTAAGACAACCTCAAGGACGACTTCTAGGACGATCTGGAGGACAGCCTTGAGGACGACGGTGTAAGACGACCTCAAGGATGCGTTTAGGACGACCTCAAGGATAACCTCTCGGACGACCTTAAGAATGACGTCTAGGACAATCTCAAGGAAGACGTCTAGGACGACCTCAAGGACGACGGTTGGGGCGACCTCAAGGACGACGTCAAGGGCGACCTCAAGGGCAACTTCTAAAAGAAGCTCGAGGACGACATTTTCTAGATGTTGTCCTCAAGGTCGTTTTAGAAGTCGTCCTAGACGTCGTTCTTGAGGTCGTCCTAGACGTCGTCCTTAAGATCGTCCCAAACGTCGTTCTTGAGGTCGTCCCAGACGTCGTCCGTGAGGCCGTCCTAGAAATTGTCCTAGAGATTGTCCTTGAAGTCGTCCTAGACGTCGCACTTAAGATCGTCATACGCGTCGTCCACGAGGTCGTCCTAGACGTCACCCTCGAGGTCGTCCTAGACGTCGTCCTTGAGATCGTCATAGGCGCCGTCCTCGATGTCGTCCTAAACGTCGTCCTCTAGGTGGTGTTCGACGTCGTCTTAGAAGTCGTCATTGAGGTCGTCCTAGACGTCGTCCTCTAGGAATCGTCCTAGACGTTGTTAAAATAGCTTCGCTGGTCTCCCATCTTCACGTGAAGTGCCTGTGAAAGGACTCTACATTTTTTCTGTTAATATCCGAATCAGAGATCGTTTACCTCGGAACCTCGGACAAGGAGAAGGGCTCACTGGAAGGATGGATGGATGGATGAATGGATGAATCCGGCTGAGCCCTTTGGATCGGAAGGTAGCTTACGCCACCTAGCCATTTCTGGTCCGATGCTGCCCTCTGGTGTCCGGGGCAATTGAAGTGAAGTATAAAGTAACTCAAAAGTAACTATAAGTAATCGAAAAAGTAATAAAATCATCAATATAGCATATAATTATTGGCTGTATAATGACCCAAAGGAATCAAAATATTGGGTCCAATAGTAGCTCAAACCATTTTAGAGGGTAATCATAATGCAAATTTTGCTCATAAGAACGCAATTGGTTCGATATTAGCTCAAAGTAATCAAGAATAATCAAACTGTCCATTAACCCGAATGAACGTTCGTTGGGTCAATAGTAACTGGAAATAATCAAGAGTAATTGCAATGAAACTTGAGCTCATAATAGATGAATTGGTAACGCAATGACTCCAGGTACTTAAAACTCTCACCAATATGTTAATTAGGGGGATTCAAAGCCCATTTGGTTAATAGTCAATAAAATCATCATCATCATGCCAATTATGCCCACAATAAATCAATCCGTTGAAAATTAGCAGAAACTAATCAAGTCTCATTGCAATGTCAATCAAGCCGAATCAGGAATAATTGGGACAAAAGAGTAATAAAAATGTGAATCGAGCTCTTAAAAGACCAGTTGGTTGAATGTGACCTCAAAGTAATCAGAAGAGTTACCAAATTGTGAAATAGGACAAATCCATTGGGTTAAGGTACTCAAAGTAATCAGAAGAGTAATCATAGCATACATTTGGCTCATAACAAATAAGTTTGTATGAAGATAAGCTCAAAGTAATCAAAGAGTCATCCCAATGACATTTCGGTCGAATTCAAGTCCACTGAGTTAAGAGTAACTCAAAGTAATCAAAAGAGTAATAATAATGTCAACTGAGTTCATTACATATCAATTGAAGGTATAATAACACGAAGTAATCAAGAGAGTAGCCAAAATGTCAGTTAGGCCGAATTAAAGTCCAGTCAAAGTAATCAAACAAGTAATTGTGATGTCAATTGAGCTAATAATAAATACTTCTGTTAAATATTAGCCCAAAAAATCAAAACCGCCACCGCAATATCAATGAGGCCAAATTAAAGTCCTTCGGATCGAAAGTAACATTGAGTCATCAAGACTAATAATAATGAATGATTGAGCTCACCACCGATAATTGACACTATAATTACACAAAGTGAACAAGAGTTGCCAAATGTCACTTAGGCCAAAGTAAAGTCTTTTGAATTGAGAGTAACTCGAAGTAATCAATAGAGTAATCATAATGTCAATAATCATCACATAAAAATTAAATTCTTTGAAGATTAGCTAAAAGTAATGAAGGGTCATCACAATGCCATTTAATTCGAATTTATGGCCAATGGGTCAAAAGTAACCCAAAGTAATGAAAAGAGGAATAATAACGTGAACTGAGTTCATTATAAATCAATTGGAGCAATAATAAAACGACGTAATCAAAAGAGTAATCATAAATTGCAATTGTACTTGTATCATCTGAAGTGTAGCAATGTTAAGTCGAATAATAAGAAAGGTTAAACAAAACGTCCATTCAGCTAGTATAAATTCGAGCGCGCCACAATAACTTAATATTACAAAAAGAGTAATCAACACATCAACTAAGCCTCGTCAATAGTGGTACGAGTAACTCCAAGTAATCGCAATAGGGATCAAATGATCAGTTGTCCCCCAAAAAATATAATTGTATAAAAAATTATTCTAAGTTACCAAATGTGTAAGCAAACACGACCGCCGAAGACAATAAGTGCATATATATATTGTGGATTAAATTGACTGACCCCGGGAATAAATTGGATAGCGCAAGGATTAAATTATGTGGCGCTTGGATTAAATTTGATGGCACTTGGATTAAATTGGCCGTCGCTTGGACTAAAATGAGCGGGAAAACCTGTAGAATAGACTCGTTGTTCTGGGGCAGGGGGCACGAGCGCGTCCTCAAGACGCGACCATGTTATGTTGGCTGCACCACCTACGTGGCGCTCTAACGTTCGATTTTGTACGTGCCGTGTTCGAATACAAGCATATCTCAGTATCTTAGATGCGCGATCACAAAACGTCTAAGAAAAAAAAAAAAACAGTTTGCGGCCACTGCGTCTTATCAAAGGAGCGGTGCAACAATATTCAACTGGAATGTTTTTCACCTTACACGAGCTTCAACGCCACTGGCCAAGAAAGTCCTTTGTTGCGGTGTAATTTCAAGGACAAAAACGATCATTCTGATTCAATCTCTCCTTTGGAAAATTTAATGGCGTAACGTGGGGATCGCAGTACACCCCAATGACGATATTTGAATGCGGTTTATAGATTGGACCCGAGCATTGCGCGGGTACTCGATTTGGGCTCGTGATAATTACTAGCTCGAGAAGCATTCGGGTAGTGGCCCGTGTCCAATCGCTGCAACGACGACAATAGGCGAGCCACAACAATGTCTGGAACTCAGCGCGTGTCTTGTGCTTTGCCAACCCCAGCCCGTGGCTATGATCAACACTGGCGGCATATAATCGGCTCCAGATCACGTGGCCGCTTGTTCTGGCAGCGAGTTGAGGGGGTAAATGCTGCTCGTTTTTCTTTAATTTTTTTTTTCTGGGACTTCTATTGCGTGGGGTGAAAAACTAACGCGTGTTTCATAGGTCATTAACGTCATGGATCCGTTCTAAGCGGTATTTGCGCAAAGTACAAAAATTGTTGCATCGCCCCTTTAAAAGTTCCTTGAGCTCTAATATTTGTATTGTTTTTTGTTTTTTTTTTAATCTTCCGCAAGCACATGTGTTTCACTCAACACGGTAGAGGTTTCAGTTTACGTGATAGCGATGCCGAAGCTTGCAAAGCACGTTGCCCTGAACGATGCTCGCACTGCATGAGCGCGCGTGCTTGACTGACACACTGAAGGCTTGGAGCTCGCTCTTGTAGCCTCGGCTACGCTGGCACGTACCATAGAACAGCGTACGAAAAAACTGAAGTGGGGTAGCGCAATGACGAACGTTCGAAACGGGAGCCAAAAATATTCTACTTCCTCGCCTGAAGCGCTGCTCAAAACTTGAGAGCTACGGGCCTATACTTTCCTGTCGTTCTCACATTGTTGGTCACCATAGTTAGACTAGAAAATGATGATGAAACTAAGTATAACACTCTTTTACAAACCCGTTCTTTTGTCACTGGAAGGTGACAGTCAAGTGTAAGAAAGGTATTTACCATGGTGTGTATATGACATGCCAGAAAACGACGTTAGTTCGACATTTGTCTAGTGGCAGAACTTCAGGAGCAAACATGAGCTAACAAAAACATATACCAAAGAAATCTGATCATCAGCTTCCCAGCGGATGGTCAGTGGTCAGTACCCTTAATTGTTCGACCAGTGCGTTTTCGCTCTCGCTGAGTTCCAGGTCACCGTTCTCGTCGGCCTGTCCGTACTTGGCGGCGCTGGTCATGCGTCCGGTTTCTTCGGACTGCAACTTCTGCACGTTCACCAGCACGTCGTCGCTGGCCCTGAGGAGCAGGCCTCCCGCATGAACTAGACCGGGCCCGGACATGCCCTCGACGCACACCTCGCGGGCATCCGAGGGTGCAGGACCGGACCACAGGCTGGATCCGAAGACCTTAGTGGCCTGCGATTGGCGAATGAGGATCGTCGGCGTACAATACCCCTGTCTCACGGGGCATTTCAAATTGCATTTAAGCCGTAAGCTTGCGCCTTCCACTGTCCGTGCACTAGTTCACCGAATATCCCACGACCTTCGGCCTAAATGCCTTTCAAATGCTCCCAGTCAGGGAAATAGGAACATAAACGACTTTAGCGAGCCCTTCGGACGAAAGGTACCATACCGGTTCGTTAAGTATGCCATATAATGTTAACGCTTCTCTCAAATACGACGTACCCGTATAAACGAGCGTTTTTGCGAACCCCTCCCGTCAAACTTCTAATATGGTGCTCTGTCCAATCGATTAGATAGAATTATTGAATATTACTTGGACTAATTGTCGAAAACTCTCCAAGTAAGCAGACGGCGCCCAAGAAATAATTGTAGTGATTTTAAAGAAAACAATTTCCCATCATTAATATAGGGTAAAACAAAAATATGACGTTATGGTGTCGAGCTCGAAATGCCATCATCCTATGTGCATGTGTGCGTTGTCTGCATAACGCTCCAGAACCGTCTCTAATCGACTGCAGTATAATGAATCATTTGCAAAGTGTTGGTATCTGTAGTAGTAGTATCACGATGTGGAATGCAATGACGAAGGAACTTGACTGCATAATAAGATTTGAGCCTTTTCTTAATGTCTAATTATATTCGTTGAATAGGAGAAGCAAGTGATCGTCGATTTCCAACTTTGGCCCTGCGGCCACCCTCATGGTTGAAGGGCGTTTATACCGCGCCAGACTGATAGGCCCTGAGACAAGAAGTCGTATTCAACCTCCACCAAGTTCCCCTGGGCACGCGTACGCAGAAATGATTAGAGCAATCTATAAATAGCACGCACCTCGAGGGCCTCAAGGTCGACGACATTATAGCAATGTGCACGCCAGGGCAACACGAAGATCCACAAGGACGCCCTAATGAGCCGTGTTCTTGAACCTCACATAACTTCGTGATGCACGTCTCTCAGGATGATGGAAGGCTCCTTGTTCGCTCCTAATCTTCAAATTAAAATCTTTACTCCATTGCCCAGTTTCTGTTGCAGACTTCATCATCTGAGTTGCACCAATAGCTCTACTCTCAGTGGCTTTGGTATAGACGCTTTACACACGCGCCAAATTACAGCCGCCATTGCTGACCTTCTCTTGTCTTACCGAGATGCCGATAAACTGAAACGGTAGTTGAGGATCCTCTACAAAGGCCGATGCTTTAGAAAAGGACACAGTTGAATCCAATATGGCAATAACCTGCCCTGCTATGGTAATGATGAAGTGAAATAAAGGGAATAAGAGGAAACAAAAACTGAAGGTCAGTTATGGCGGCGTCCAGGCACAGCTGCTGCAAAGCGTCTATAGGTTCACACATGGTTAAAAATTACGGTTGGACTTTATGCGAACAGGAAGGTTGGTGAACAGATGAAACAGTGAATGCCTTGAGGGCAGGCTGCGCTCACCTGGCCGTCAAGCGTGATCCACGCACCAGGTACCTTGTCCATGCCTCGGATAAAGTTGTGTAAAGATGCCCCTGTCAGACGATCGAATTCGATCTGGACACGGAATAGAAAAGTGACACTTCGAGTCATTTTCATCAAACCACATCTCAGTAGGCCAGCCTAGTGAAGTGTCGGTATAGCCATACATAAAAGCATATCAAACCCATTTATTGTTATATCAAGATAGCAAGCTGCTGGAATTGGTAAACAATTAAGGGAATGTCAAACAGTGCTACTCATTCAATGAAGAATAAAAACGAACACAAGGACCTGACAAAAAAACGCACCCGACGAAGTGCTGGTGTCATGTGTGATTATTGCCTTCTCCCTGCGTGATTTCTTTTGCAGTTCTTCTAACCAAATTCAATGCTTCTTCTTCCGGCAGACGTAGAAGGCGTCTAATATTATAATAAAATAATAACTGGAAAACAAAAAGAAGCATTGAAATGCAAACTCTTGCTAAGAGTTCGTTTTCGGTTTTGAAATACTGTCCTACGATCTAAAAAAAAAACTCACGAGTGTTAACTTTCCTGCCGCACAAGCAGGCAGCCAGTCCCTTTGGACCAAGAAATATTAACCACGAATGACAATGCTGAAAATACAATTAGACCTAAAAAAGCATGACGCGCGATGGCACATGTGCACGACGTTTTACCGACACGCTGTACCTGCGCCCATCGCACTCATTGGTCTAACGGTATCCTGAGCTCCTCCATTGGCTGGGATCACTCTGTCGTTCGCAGTGATGGGCTACCTGCAGACTCTGTATGGTTGCTCACAGGCAATGCAGTAGAAGCTCGGACTCCAGCACGCGCTCATTGCCTTATTCCGCATGGCTTCGGCTGAGTGCGACGAAGTGCTACCAAAGGGAGGATACTGGAGGCCGATCATCTACTGCATTCTTAACCTGTTGCTGACTACAGGAAGGGGGAAGTACCGCCTTTTAAGGGTGTACCAATATTAGTGCGGTCACAAGTCGAAATCAAACGGTAGATCTTCCTCAAGATGTACGGTCAAAAGAGCTAAATTTATAAAATGTCCAGTCGAGAAACTTTCGCATTTTTACCCTCATGTTTTTACATATAGATTTATTTTTTATTTATTTATTAATACTGCAATTTCTCGATGGAATTTTTTTCAGGGGGGTAGAATGATAAAATGTACAACATTATAGCAAAAAGAACAAAAATGCAAACAAGCTATAGTACACTGCAACGAAAATTAAAGCAAGTTATAGTACACATGAAGAAACACGGCACCAAAGGAGCTAACTTAAAAAGGGCAACTCCGCTCAATTCCGAAAAATTAAGACTTAATTGTGATTCCATTTCACAAAGCAATACTAAGCAGCTCTACATCTTCGGATTCGCGAAATGTGAAATATTATTTGTGTAATCTTAATTTAAACATCAGCTGATACCGAAACCGAAACTTCGATTGCGTCAGGCAACATTGGTCTCGTGTCGTCAGAGTCATAGCCACGTCACGTCGAACCACGTGGTCTTGTGCCTTTTGTGAGGGCGAGGTACAGGACACGTGACGCGGGCAGGTCGCTTCGCATGGCGTAAACGGTGATGGCCCGGGGGGAGGGGGAAGGAGAGAAGACAAAACAGACTGCTCCCAGCTCTGAGAAGCGCGCAGGGCAGCGCCAACTAGCGCATCCGCGTTACGGTGATCACGTGGACGCCGTTGAGCCAACACCGGGAGGAGAAACTCATGACGTCATCGTTCAATTTCGCTCTGAGAAGTAAAAACAAACAAAACGTGAGAGTGACGTAGACATGCCTCTGACGTAGTGGCTCAATGTTGGCCGCTCCTACACCGTGGCATTGACTGCGCTGATGATTGCGCCTCACGTCGCACGCTAGAGTAGGCAGATTTCGGCGGCTTGGCTCATTTGAAAGTTTGCTGGCCAGTTTAATAAATATATAGATAGAATTAGATCGTAATATTTGACATGTGGTCTTCCTATATGATACTGAAGAGGGCTGCATAGTTTCCTAAATATCAAAAATGAAGCGGAGTTGGCCTTTAAATTACATGCGAATAATGACAATGATGCTGCATAACAACATAGCAACAACGATGTTTGCTTTTCCACGTGAATTTTTAAACAATCTTATGCTCGAGCGTAGCGTTTGTGGCGACCAACTACAGATAAACCCCGGTATACTGTCAATATGTCGTCTATTTTGAATGTCTAATCCTTCCAGAGCCGGTAGCATTATACTTATCAATATCAGCCCCAGGCACGTAGCCAGGGTGTGTGTGTGTGGAGGGGGGGGGGGGGGGCCGAAATTTTTCATTTTGTTGGGGCCTCCTCCCCCCTGCCCCTCATACATAATTTTTTCATAAGCGCCCCCCCCCCCCCCCCCACCCCTCCCCCCGAATCAAAATCCTGGCTACGTGCCTGATTAGCCCTCATGCTGAGTCCCTGGTTTTTTGCATGTTTGTTGAAGGAATAAAACACTAGCATCAAAGCTATTCGCCCAGTGAGTCGTTTTGAACGGTCTCTTCGAGCATGAGGGGGAACCCCGGCTAGGAGAGAAGGTGATGAGGCGCGGCGAAATAGGGTGATCAAGTGTGCGACTGACTCCGCCCTTGAAGCTGCTTGCTCCTCGGCCTGGAGCAGACGACTTACGACCTGCGGCCTCTCGGCCTTGGATACCTCGCTTGTTGGAAGACGCCTGGAAGTTTCTAGTGAACACAAACAACGTACCCTTCCAGCTATTTCTTCTATTTTCTCTCGGGGGCCACGCCGTTGTTTGTAAAGAAGCGGTGGAATTCCTAACGCAGTAGAAAAGGTGAGACAGTCATTGCTAACGACGCCAGCGTTCGAACGTCCGACCCTGACTGGAGGGAGATGGTGGCTGGAGATAAAAAGAGCTTTTGCGTCTACCCTCTATCCTTCCAATCACAGCTCGGCGCTCTGGCGCTAACGCACCCTCTGTGCAGGAAGCCGACAAGCTTGCGCGCCGCATTAGTTTGGTGGAATGTGGGCGGGCGATGCATAAGCCAGAGCGACAAAGAGTAGTGCCCGACGACTACCTGTGCCATTAAAGTGCGAAGAGGCATTGACCCCGAGCTCGTTGCAACAGCGTGGAGTATTGCAGATCATTGTGCATTACATACTTCATTGCGTAGTTTCCTAACCTATATGTTATTTTTTTTTTATTTTAATTTAGCGCGGAATGATTAGGGAAAGAATCACCGCCTAAAATGTCACAGACGAATTTAACGTGATTGACATATGTAAAATCACGGACTGAGAACACATGCCAATAAATTTAGTGGAGGAATAATTCCTGCTCAATTTGGCGAAGAAGGTTTTCCAATAAATTTAGCAGTTAAATTGTTTCGCTGCATTCCGCGAAGACGTTTACCACGTCAGGTTGTGTGACCACGTGACGTAACGTCACGGTGTTACACGACAGCGTGACACTTGTGAACATATTCTACGATCTCCGGAGTTTGACGAGAGCTTAAGCATTATTATATCAATGTTTGTTTTTGCGTGCTTTGGAGAAGTGGGCCTTCGGCTTATTTTTCGCCCCATGCATATTATAATATGAAACGATCTTTGCAACACTTTGCTGTACCCATTCATACAACAAATCGTCAAGAATGTCTTCGCGATAATTAACTGAAGCTAAACTAAATGTTGTGTTTATGTACTCGTCTCATCTAACCAGGGCCGGATTACTAAAAACAGCGCCTCAACTGAGACGCTGTGCTAGCAAGTTTTGGCATATGTCATCTCTATTAAAATATTTTTCATTACCTGCAGTGTCATGTAAACACGGTCCTTTGTTGTCCGAAGTTAAATAAACAAAACCAACCACTATATAAACAGTATTATTGATTTTTTATTAATTTATTTTATGTATTTATTTTGTTTATTTTATTCTCAGGGCGTGAACATTACAGAAGGATAAGTGCTTCCATGAATTATTGAAAACACAGGCACACATACAGGGAAAGACAATCAGTGTAGATTAGGGAAAAAATATATTCTAAGGCCTTTCTAAAAGGGTCATGATTTATAATACGGGCCCAGCAAGGTGGTTCCATTCACAGGATCTATTAGATGGTATGAAAGAATTGTGAAAGACGTTAATGCGAGCCTACGGCACGCCACCGTACTGTTGATGGTCGTGTCTAGGTGGAATATAAATGAAAGTTATGATCAGCTTATTACGCAGCGTGTCGTTAGTGAATTAAATTGTATGGAACAAACTTAGACGGGCTATTCTTCTGTGAGTTGATAATTGAGGGAGAAAAAGATTTGATTTCATAGTGCTTACGCTGGATGTCTGATGGTAATTTGAAAGCATATATCTTACGGATCGATTTTGGACAGCTTGAGTAAAATCAGTTAATATACAACGACCATATTGTAAATATTATACAAATAATCTGCACAATATTCCGCAAAGAAAAGAAAAGAAGGTATTTCCTAGACGTACTGTTTGGCAACTTCAACGCCAATTTAAAAATTATTGTTTTTATGGCTTTAATAAATAGCTATAGTCTTCGTAGTCTGTAGGGTGCCAGTAATAGCCACTCACCTTGCAGAGCTCACGCTTGTTGAGCATGGCGTCGTAAGTGGCGCCCTCTGTGGGCTGCACGGTGCGCGGTGCCACTCCTTGTGCAATCAATTCCACGGCTTCTCCCTGCAGACGGGAGCACACAGTCAGTGCCAATATGGCATCGGGGACACAACCCAATAACAACTACGCTCTGATTTCTTTTTTTTCCAGAGGTGACTTGACGTAAAGTCCCGAATTAGAACATGCTGTTTAAAAAAGAAACTTTCAACAACTCATTTACACCTGAGCGTGATGCGGTGGCGGGGAAGATCACAGGCACGAGGGCCACGCTTAAAAAAGATACGAGTCAGCGATCCCACATGTAGAAGTTTGGTGCATGGTAAGAACATGAATTAGAATATCTTATAAAGGAATCTTTTATACAAAGATCCTTTTTATATGTGAGTTAGAATTTATATATAATTTTTTTTATATGCCAAGGAACCTTTATATAGAAACTTTAGTGAATTTTTCAGCATCTTGTGTACCTGCAAGGGGGCTGGGGACCAGTCAAGCTGCTTGGGCGGATTTCTTCCCTAGCCCCCACCACATATGCATCTACGTAGTATATGGTGACGAGAGTTAATAAGATTATTAGTAGTATTAATAACTTATCAAACTTTCAACTCACATTTTATTTTTCACGTAGAATGTCAAAAAGCGTATTAAGCGATATCTGACAGTACCGGCGACCTATGCAGGGTCAGGTTTTATTAACCTGTATCTATGATAAGTAAATTTTCTGAAGAATAGTTACGTGGTATATCACGAAAAATATGAAATTGCCTCATATCTTTATTCGAGAATTTTTAATGCAGGAATGACACACTAACACGACGGTCCAGAATTGTAGAGGAACGCTTGAAACAATCCCAAAGTTTTTTTAATGCAATAAGTTCTACAATTAAGGATTGGAATTTGGAACACACAACTTTGAAAACGAACCGAAAGTTGTATAAAAAATCTTAGTTTGAAAAAGAGTTCCACACCACTGTTTGAAAAAGAAATAGGCGTGGGTATTTACGGTTTGAAAATCGCAAATGTGGCTTGAACGAGACGAGAATTAGGCTTTTCGCGCAATAAAAAAAGCTCGCAGCCAGAACAAGCCCCTACGTTGTCTGCTACTGATTGCTGTAAACATCTTTCTCGCAATTCTTACGTACGCGGAATTGGTTAAAACATTATATTGCTTAAGTTGCCAAGTGGAATGCGATATAATTCAAAGCTTCAAACAGAATTTGTGTTCTTTCCCAGCAATTGTTTTTCGTCGCCCAACCAAACCACTTCAGAATTCAATATGGTAAATGTCACAGGAAAGTTGTCCATTTTGTTTTTCATTGTCATGCGCCAAGTTTGGCAGTAAGACGGGATGTATTCTGCCAAGGACATTGTTAGAGCTTGTCAATTTCTGATACCAAATACACGAGCTCAGATACCAATACTTCCCGTGTTCCCACTTTATTTTGTGAAAAATAATAATTAATTGATCGATTGATTATTCGTCAAGGCATTGATTGTACTTAAACTCAAACAGACCGAACGCTGAGTTACTATAAAATTAACTTTATTAGATGTCGTACTTTTTGTAATGATCCCAACGATCGTGTCAGCAAGCTTTGCAAAAAGTTCTTGCCTCCACCACAGAGAAAAGGCAATGGCTTCTGACTATGTAAAGTTGCGTTGTCGACTACTTACGTCTTTAATCAAACTTGAGGAGCAAAACGAGAAGGGACAGAGTTTAATTATCCCTACCAACCCGCTCGTTCTGCCCTTATTTACGTCCTTGAGCGTCTTCATGGTCCTGCAAAATGCGTGAGATTCTTGCAGTGCTAAGTGAGTCCAGGTTAACCTTTCTGATCATATTCATCTATGTGCAATGAAGTTCTTGTAGTTTTCATTGCGTCCAGTTAAGCCCTCTGCTGAAGCGAAGTTCTTGACATGATAAATGCATCCAGGCTAACTTCTCTGTTTGCATTCATCAATATTTTATTAAGTTCTTGAAGCGTTAAATGATTCCAGACTAACATATCCGCTTACATTCATCTGTATGCAATAAAGTTCTTGTAGTTTTATTTGCGTCCAGGTTAAGCTCTCTGTTGAAGCGAATTTCCGCGTGAACGTGTTGCCAGGACGATAGCAGGTGGGAAGGCAGAACCAGTGTTGGAGACTCCTGCGGACCGATCGAGACTTTCGCACTCTCCTCGCGCCTTTACTGCAAACGCGGCTCATGATCCGGGTTTCGTGTTTTCATTCTATATCAATAAAAAATCGAAAGTAACCTCCGAGTCGGTTTTATTGAAATCAAAGAAAAACCGCGAAAAAAAGAAAAAACCGAACGCCGCTTCGCCTTTAATAAAAGCTCACAGAATTTCAGTGAAAAAACTATTTACCTACAGCTTCAATATACGTTTGTGTAAAACGCAGCCCGCACTGAATTGGCCGCGAATCTACCTTTCTTCGGAGGCCACACTCGCTGTCTTCTTTTCCTTGCCTAGTCGGTTCCGGGACATTTTTCAAGCATGCGGTTCCCCGAAGGATAAGAAATGCCACGCCAGCGTCCTGTTTTCTTCGACTTAAGCCCCTCTAAAAACTAGGGCTGGGCGTGGATTACAATTTCTAACCCGGTTAGTCGACGACCTTTCATTGATTTATATCAATTAATCGGTTTTGTTCATTCCCATGCATACTATTTTTTTTTTTTTGCCGGATATGTGAGAAATGGCGCAATGTGCAGTTTAGGGTTTTAAATCAACTTCGATGTATTTGCGGCGAGAAGTTTGGGTATCACCGCCTGGTGGAATGGTTTTACAACCCAAAATGAGGATACTTCAACTTCATCTCTGCTGGTGCAAGCACGCGCAGTGCCAAGCTCCAATGCACTATGAAAATTAAACTTAACCGTGTGAGTAGCACGTGCACCATCCATAGTGAGGAAAACAGAAGCGCCCCTAGCGAGCTTCTCACCGCCAATAGTTGAGAACAGTCAAAAGACACGTACACTAACAAATTATTGCTTCAGCCAGGCAAGGAGGTTCGTTGATATCCTCCGGCAATAGCGAACCCCTTTGATTGTTAACAATAGTAGCTGCTGCGCTAAACAGAAACTCTAACTGCATTCAAAAGCCCGGGACACGTATAAAGGTGCATCCACACACTTGAAACTGCTTACGACCGAAGAAGCTAAAAACAGGTATTTAAGCCTGTCGTGATGGGCCCAATTTTTTAATAATATCAAGCGAGCGTCGACCACCGGGACGGTCAGTGCCGTGTCGCGGAGGCGTGCGGCGATACGGGAGACATTAAGCGCGTGCGGAAAAAGCCCTTTCTAGGGGGAGCGTCGTCTGCTAGGCTATTCCGTTGGTCGCACACAGCCCCTTATCCGTACCAAAGGAGTGCAGGGCGCTTGCAATGTCAAACTGCATCGCCGATACGCCCCACCTTTTGGAATGCGTTTACCGTTCACAATCCTATTGACGGTAGCCTGAATAATCCCGACTCGTCATGCCGCCCATCAACACTCTCTCAACACGTTCCCGTGTTTTTATGGGCACTCGAGGACACAAAAAATGTGCGCGCGCCCTCTGGACAAAGAAAAGTGTGACTACCAGGCTGCATAGGCTAAACGACGACAGCAACAACGCAGTTGATAATACAAAACACCCAAGCAAAAATCCTGTCACTAATCCGTTTCACTTTGTGTTGTACCGCAGCCGACGCTACGAGCCATCTTGCCAGTCGATCGCTAAAAGTGTGTGACGTGGCCTTTCCGCTGGGTGCAACTGCACTGGGAAGCACAATGTCACGTGGCACAGTGAAAGCAGTGGATAGGTTTTGATTGCTCGTAGCATTACCTGCAGTACATAGTTAAATGCAGCGTTGCATTCAGTTTGTCGCGTAACCGTATTTTTCATTTTTGTGAGTATTCACAGAAGTAAATAAAGACATGAAATGAAAAGAAAATTAAATTAAACTTGAGATGACGCGCGGTGTATGCCACGCCTGAGCAGTATTACGCAAGCAAGCGTTGTTCAGATCTTTGCTTAAAGGCGGTTAGCTAAGCCAGCAGATAATGAACAGGGGCTGTGTGCGGTCCACGGAATAGCCTAGCAGACGACGCTCGCAACGAAAAGAGCTTTGTGCGCACGCGCCTAATTTCTCCCGTGACGCCGCATTTCTCCGCGGCACAGCGCTGGCCTTCACGGCGGTCGACGCTCGCGTGATATTATTTAAAAAGTAGGCCACTGTACTTGTTCACGTCTGCGTGATGAAAGCGTTAAATTTTTACTTTAACCGTTTATCCAAATTTTACCGATCAACTGGTAAAAACATTATACGCGATTACAGTCTTACTCGATTAATTGGTAGGTTAGTCGGTGAAGTGCCTAGGCTTGCTACAAACAAATGTTTTGGTTCAACACAAAACACTGACTTAAAAAAAGTCTAATATTCGCGAAAAAAATAAATAAAACACCATCGAATTTGAAGGTAAACAAACTCCGAAACCACGGTACCTTACCCATGCACCACGTGGTCGGACAGATGGAAACACTTTCAAACCTGGGGTCACACTAAAGCTCACCATGGCCTTGACACCCTCTGGGAAGAGGAAGCGCATGTAGAGCGTGTCCACGGTGTCGTTGGGTTCCACGGGGCACTGCCTTTGCAGCAGCAGCGGACCGGTGTCCAAGCCGTCGTCAGCCCAGAAGACACTCAGGCCTGCCGTGGTGTCCCCTTCCATCAGGGTCCTGAGCGAAGAGGTCGGAATGGCTTCGCACCGCCCTAGCTAGAGTCCCTAAAGAAAGCTGCGCTTAGAGTATCGGCATTCTATAGGGTCCGATCGAGAAAAATAAACCCTACTTTTCGGCCCGCGTAAAAGAAATACGCATCGCAGAACGCTCAAACTCCGCCAGAATGTAACCCTAGTGGTCCAAGCAAGATGCCAAAGTTTCAGCCGATCCGATAACTTAACCAAAAGTTATAAGTTATTTTCTGAAAATTTCAAATGGGAAAATGGCCGCCGACGGAGTTTTCGAACACATGGGGCTCTATGACACCAGAAACCGAAAACGGGCAAAAATGGGCTCCATTTTCCCATTGAAATTTTCAGAAAATCACTTATAACTTTTAATTATGTTATCGGATCGGGCTGAAACTTTGGCATCTTGCTTGGACCGCTAGGGTTACATTCTGGCGGAGTTTGAGCGTTCTGCGATGCGTAGTTTTCTTACGCAGGCCGAAAAGTAGGGTTTGCTTTTCTCGATCGGACCCTGTATTTCCCAGACTGTTTCGAGGGCTCCCGCCATTTCGATACCTAGTGCAAACGCTGCAGAGTGAGCGCGACTGGAAATAGTTACTACTCGAAAATTCCACATTTTGACCTTTAAGCAACACCTACGCTGCTCATACATCGTACAAAAGACACGGTACGCGGAAAGCAAGTCGTCTGCTGCTTGAACAGGAGTTCCGGTGACGTCAGAACAACCCCGAGCTCTGATTGGCTTTGAATGAAAGGATAGTGGGCAGACCTCAATGCTAGATGCCTTGAGGTCTACCCACTATTTTTTTTTTTTCGATCAGAAATTAAGAGTTCGGCGTTCTGACATCATCGCAACCCCTGCGCAAGAAGCAGACGAAGTTGTGTTCCGCATTCGCTGCAGAAGCGATGGCAGAAGTATCAGCAAACACGGCTCAAGCGTGTTCGAAGCACGTCTGCTTCACGCAGGCTTCGAGAATGTCTGAAGACAGTTTCTGTATGACCACTGTGACCGTCATGCAAGGAGCGCCTCAGACGTTACCTGCAGACCGTCTCTTGTAAGATTTATTTGATGTTTGACCACGGTTTTAGGTACCATGTCAGGAAGCTCAACTAGGCGATATCGATTTGGTCTGTCCCCGGACTTTGTCTAAGATTTCCGAAAAATAAAAGCATTTTTTGAGATTTAAAGTAATTTCAACAATGATGTTAAGCAACAAGATGGCTCGAAGGTGGCTGCTCGAAAGCGTGGCTTACTCAATGGCTCTAGTCTAAGCCAAGAAAACACCACCGGAAGCCGGCACAATGATTTTTTCTTCCCATCGAGAAGCTCACGCGGACATCGGAAAGGCCCGTACAATCTTCTTTTGCTCGTGTGCATGACTACATCTTTGTAGATTAGTGTTCCCGAGCACCCTGCACAGTGGCGGACGTGCAGACGCTTGCCGAAAGATACTGTGTCCTAAATATTATCGGGGGTGGTTAGGGTTCTCCGGGTCGTCGGCCAATACGGAGAGAAAGCCGCTGGAACATGCCAACAGTGCGGCTCTCATAACGCTTTGCTCCAGACACGATACGTGTTCTGGTACACTGGGAATGAAATTTCAAATTTCCAGATGGAGAGTGTTCTAGCGCGAGTGATTACTATGAGTATCATCAACAGCTGGGCTGGACTTAGTCAATCAATATACACGTCGATAGCTTCAGAACGAAAGTGTGTGACTAATGCCGTGTGCGGCGATTCAGCGATTTTCAAAGCTCTCAGAATGTAAACAAGATGCCAAAAAAAATTCACAGCTTTTTTTTTTTTAATTGCAAAAATAAACTAGGCATCGCCGAACGCTCATTTTCCGCCCAAACCAAGCGCTAGAGGTCACAACCAGATTGCATAATTTACAGTACAATCCGATAACTTAATCAAAATTTATAAGTGATTTTCTGAAATTTCCAATGGGAAAATGGAGCCAATTTTTACCCATTTTCGGTTTCTGGTGCCATAGAGCCCAATGTATTAGAAAAATCTGTCGGCCGCCATTTTCCTATTGGAATTTTCAGAAAATCTTTTATTAGCGGCGAGATGTTTTGGAGGCGCGCTCGTATGGTTCCCCCTTGTGACGTCATAACCTTGCAAACAACAAGTTCGATGGTGTTTGTAAATAGCATGATGGAAGCTTGAAATCATTGCGCTCTCAAAGGAACACTGCCAACACCGTCAAAATTAAAGTTCTTCCATTCCTCTTATTTCCGTCGATGATAAATCCTTTTCTGACGTCATATTCAGCGTTCGGCCAATCGTGGAAGGCCGACCACTGCGACGCTTTCGGTCGCGCACGTCGCCAATAGCTTTTGAATAAGGCATCGGATGGGGCTGAGAGTTTTGGTATCTGATTGTCCCCTCTAGAGCTACCTTTGGGCGAAAAATAAACGTTCGGCGATGTCTACTTTTTGTTTTTTCGTCAAAAGACACCGCGTAATTTTTTTTGTGACATTTTGTACTTTGCCCGCGGTGACCTTCGAACCCCCATCACTAATTTACCGCTAGTCAGCACCGTCAGTAATATTGTGGCGACAGAAAGACGTTTGACGGTTGAAAAACAAACAAATCTTTAACACCACAATCACCAAAGAGAAAAAAAACAGGAGCTGCTGAAAATCCACCCTGCTGCCGCCGTGATCCCAGCCAGTGTCGACGTTCGGGCAGGGCTCGTGATCTGCGTCTGGTACGCGTCACACGTGCGTCACGCGGCGTTGCATCACTGTCACGCGTCTTGGCATGGCAGACATTCCTATGGCTATCGCTTGTCAGACGCTTTGCAGCAGCTGTGCATGGACGCCGCCATAACTGACCTTCAGTTTTTGTTTCCTCTTATTCCGTTTATTTCACGTCATCATTACCATAGCAGGCCAGGTTATTGCCCCATTAGATCCAACTGTGTCCTTTTCTAAAGCATCGGCCTTTGTAGAGGATCGTCAACTACCGTTTCAGTTGCTCGGCATCTCGGTATGGTGGCTAGAAGGGGAGGTGGGAGCTTCACGGCGGGCAGCGAACGGCGGGGCGTGTATCAGTTATTCATGCTAACGATAGGTGGCGCGCGTGTAGCTTCTTAGATTTGTTTCGAGCGGCAACGCTGCTATAACGCTGCGACTTGTTGCGATTCTGAACTGCTTTTGTCGTGCCTATTTCGTCCAGAGCACGTTCAAAGTCACTTTCATGCGTCCTCACGACTCAAGTGAGAATGGACAAACCTCCCAAGCGTCAGACACACTGCTTTGCTCTCGGTTGCACGACGGGGTACGTTTCCGCCAGGAAGAAGGGCGGCAAGGCTTCGGTTTTCGCCGTACCAGACGACGAGGAACGGCTACGAGCATGGCAGCGAGCCATTCCGCGAGCAGACAAGCCTCTGGAGAAAACGTCGGTGGTCTGTGAGTTACACTTCGAACCCAGATTCGTTGTGCGACACTACACTCACGTCGTAAATGGAGAAGTCGTCAAGATTCCTCGCGGCCGGCCTTGCCTCAGCGAGTACGCAATACCGACGCTGTTTCCGAACGTCCCAGAATATCTGTCGAAGAAGCTGCCCAAAAAGCGGCAGTCGAGAACCTCGAGTGGGGAAGTAACTGGGAAAAGAACAAAGACGAGTGACGGTCCGACACGTGAAGCTGCTTCGTGTGATGACGACGGCTCCAGCTTCACGGCGGACGGCGCAGCTACTTCCAGCGCCTGCACGCTGGAAAAACTAGATTACCTAAAAGACGAGAAGCTTCCCAGTGGTTATTGGTCAAGGCACCTGCTCGCAGAAGCAACGAAGGCCATCGCATTTAGTGTCTGTGCTCAAGCGGGTGACAGTGTATCCTTTAAAAAGCTGGTGCTCTGTTCGGCGGATGATGTACATTATCACTGCTCCGTGTTTGTGCAAGGCGTTTCACTTGAGACAGTAGAAGTATTTGACGCCCAGTCTGTGGAAAGCCTACTCCATTCAATCGACCAAATGATTGCACGCTCCAGGTTTGAGGAAAGTTCCCTTCCAGAAGTGCAACGTCAGAGCTCAGGTCGGACAAAGCAAAGAGTGCATGGGAGCAAAGTGCACAGTACCAGCTGTCCTGGAGTATCCCAAGACCAAAGGCCATGCATTCAATGCAGATATTTTAGGAAGCTTCTCGTGAACCAAGCGTCCTACAAAAGAAAGAAAGCAAGCTTGACTCCTGCTCTCAGCACTTCAAAAAAGCTGATGAAGTGTGCCAGGCAGTTGCGTCGCGAAAAGGCGAAGGTCGGTAACCTGAAGACAACGCTTGAAAGAATGAAGAAAGAAAATTCTTGTATTTCTGCGTCGAACCTCGAAGCAAGTCTCTCCGGGCTGCCACAAAAGCAGCGGCAACAAGTTGAAACCTGCTTTCAAGCATCAAAAAGAAAAGGAACGCAAGGAATGGGGTACAGTCAGGAGTGGGTGTTGGAGTGCATATTGATGAGAATCAAAAGCCCCAAGTTATACGAGCACATCCGTAAGCACAAAATAATGGTGCTCCCCAGCAAGAGCTGCTTGCAGAAGTACGTCAGGAACTACAAAAGCAGTTTTGGGTTTAATGACAGTGTGTTCGCCGCAATTGCGGAAAAGACCAAAACCATGGACGCGTTTCAGAGGCATGGAGACCTCTTGATAGATGAGATGAAGCTTTCGGAAAACCTCAAAGTGACAAGCAGTGGGTTTATCGAGGGCTTTGTTGACCTGGGTGCGTACACTTCTGTGGACCAAAGCACGGAGACATGTGACCATGGTCTGGTTGTATTATTCCAACCATTCTCAGGGGATTTCCAGCAGATCCTGGGAGTTTTTGGCTCACACAGCAACGTCAAAGCAGGCATGCTTGCCAAGATTATCGTTGACGCAACATTAGCTGCGGAAAAGTCTGGCCTTTTTGTGGATTTTGTGACCACGGATGGTGCCTCCTGGAACAGGAGCATGTGGCGGGGCTTCGGCGTCAAAGCAACCGCGGAGAAGACAGTCTGCAAAGTGAAGTACCCCGCAGACGACAAAAGAAGTCTCCATTTCTTGTCAGATTTTCCGCATCTTGTAAAGTGCGTTCGCAACTCCATTGTGTCGACAGGCCTTCGGGTACCTGAAGGGAAGGTCAGGATGGACGTGGTGAGGGAGGCGTGGAAATGCGATAACAGAGACACCGTCAGGCTGAGAGCAATGCCACATGTAACAAGAGCTGTAATTGAGCCAAATGGCTTTGAATAAATGAAAGTTAACTTTGCTTTTACTTTTTTTAGTGATGAGGCGCTAAGAGGCCTGTTTACCTACAAAGATGACATTGAAAAAAAATATGGCACCGGTTCCAGCACAGCAACAATGTCTTTCATCAGAAGGATGGCTAATCTTGTTGCCGTAATGACATCTAGCTGCAGCCGTGATGCTATGCGCCCGAAATCACGAATCCTGAATGAGGTGCAAGATTTCCTTGCTTACTTAGATGCTTGGGAAGCGGAGGTTGGCAAGCTAGGTTTCCTCAGTCAAGGTACTGCAGAAGGGCTTCGTGTCACTCTAGCCAGCACAGTATCCATTCTTGACTATGTCACAGGAAAGCTTGGCTATAAATACCTGTTAACTTCACGTCTAAGTCAAGATCCCCTGGAAAATATATTCGGAATCTTAAGGCAAATGTCTGGCAGTAATGATCATCCTACTCCAACACAGTTCTTGCTTTCAGCAAACTGTCTTGCTTTTTGCAGTTTAGCAAAGCCCCCTGCAAACGGGAATGTCTCGCCCGCACTGATAAAAAGCCTGCTAAATGGATCCAGCAAGAACCCAAAAGAAAGTCAGAAGAAGCTTGATGAGCTCATGGACATTGGATGTCTGAATGAAGTCCACGAACTGCTCGTGTCATGCGATATCTTTGACGATCACAGCTGTTCCGTCTCATCAAGCAGTGACTCTCGAATTGTATACTATGTCACAGGCTATGTTGCCCGCAGAATGCTGAGGAAAAGCAAATGCGACGAGCGCTCAAGAGTGCTGCTTCTGCCAGCTGGCTCGGAACTTCCCGCAGAAGCTTGCTTGACGCAAGAGGTCGACAAGGGAGGGCTGCTCTACCCTTCTCAAGAACTCCAAGCCTTCGTTACCAATATGGAAAACGCGTTCACCTATTGTTTCAGCTTTAACAAGCTGAAAGCAAACAGCGTAATGGACCTGATTTTCTCTCTGACAAGAAACAGGCTGGTTGCGATTGGTTGCAGTGAACATAGCACGGAGGTGAGCAACAGCCTCATCAAGTTTTATACGCTAACAAGGCTACATTTTCTGGTCCAAGCGGAAAACAAAGCAAGAGAAGGAAGAAGGCGGCGAATGCGCTATTTGAAGCTTCGTCGCGTTACGTAGCTCATACGCTTTAAATATCTCCCTAGGCCTTTTTTTAGAGTTCTTGTTCATTGAATAAATAAGCATTGTATTTAAGCCCAGCACACCATGTCCTTATTTTTGTACCTTCCTAATACCCATGCCATCTTACCACGTGCGATGCTTCGAGATAAGATGTAGAACGAAGCAGTGTGCGGGTATTTTAAGAAATTCCCTTAGTAGGTATGTTGGCACACCTTATCAGAGCAATATGAGAGGCTAGCTTTTCAGAAAATGAGCATCAACTGACAGTATATTCACGTGTTAATATATTAGCAACTATTAAAAAAAATCGACCCTTGTTCTACGAATTGAACCCGTATTTCGCGTGAGCGTGCTGTTTCTCATATCTGCCGTCATTGTTTATCTAATTATTTTCTTAATGTTTATGTAATGGTTTGTCTTATTATTTCTCTTATCCTCAAACATTGCGAGCCTCTCTTTTTTTTTTCTTCTTCTTTTTTTACTTTACATATAGTGTGCAACGCTGTCTAAGCCGACAGAGCTACTGCCGAGCGCGTGCCTTGCCTGGCACTTCATTCGCGCGTGCACGTGATGCGCTGTACGCTTGCGTGTCCTCAGCGTTATTTTTGTTTTGTGCGTACTCATTCACAAATAGCGCTTTGCTATCAATGTAACGAACAAATGTCCCACAAACACCAAATGTGGTTCTTGTGCGTATGAAATGCCACCGACAAAGTCCGAACCGCCGGCCTTGCAGCGCGTTCGCGGGCGGTCGCCCGGCAAGCCGACCGATCTAAGTGTCGACAGCAGCGCCGCCGCTGCTAGCATGATCCGCCGCTACACTCCGCAGCGACCAATGCTGCCACCTCCCCTTCTAGCCACCATAATCTCGGTAAGGCAAGAGAAGGTCAGCAATGGCGGCTGTAATTTGGCGCGTGTGTAAAGCGTCTATAAGCGCTTGCACGCTTGATAGTCACCGAAGTGTTGTCTAAGGTCTCGCGCTGGAGGCGGAACGCCTCAAATATCTCCCTACTACTCCTTCTCTGTCAGAGACTAACGTAGAAGATGATGAGCTGTGTTCCGCAGAAAGATGATGCGGGCGCGAGCTGCACGGTGTTTCAGCGGGAACATACCAGTTGATGGCCGAGGCCCCCCGATGCCTAGGCAGCAGCGACGGGTGGTACACGATGGACTGGTGCTTGGGCCATGTGATCACCTCCATCGGGATGAACTGGCTGCAGAAGGGCATCACGTTCAGCTCGGCGCCCACGGACTGGTACGCCTCCAGGACCTCGGGCAGGGCCACGCCCTTCAGGCGCCAGCGGGGGAACTTGAAGACACGGGTGCCGGCCTCGGACGCCGTCGTCGCTGCGTTCGAATGGAACCCCGGTCTGGTAAACATAAGGCCTTACCGCTGGATTTTCTCCGTCACCCAGTGTCGGCCCTTCTTAGACAAAAAGGCCCAAAATCCAAATTTTTCTGCGTAAATAAACGAGGCCGCCGTAGCGCACAAATTGGACTGCTGCGTCAGCGTAGGGCTGGGATTCATGTTATCTCCTCATCGAGCACGAGTCCGAGCAAAACGCTGACGCAGCTTTTGTGTTGCGTCTGTGCTCCGAGCTGGCCTCCGGTCGGTGACGTCAGAGATCCACAACTACGGCCTTCTTTTGTTTAGGGGGTGTTTGTTTTGCACGACTAAGCTGATGACAACGACGTCACCACAGAACGTTTGCTACAGAAACTGCGTGAAAGACCAATTCAATTAAAAAACGACGCAGTCGAATCGTCTAGTTAATTTAATTTGCTATATTGTAAGCGCAAAATGAAACTGCAACAACAAAAAAAAAGGAATGCAAAAACAAAACAAAAAAAAAAAAAACAGCCGCACACTTTTAAATGTAATTATCGAATCTTTTTTTCGGCTGTTGCACTTTTGTCTTCGGCTTGTGTTAATGCACGACGTGAAATCACAAGAAAATATGTTATAGCTACAGATATGTTCTTGTAGTCACTCACAATAGGCGCGAAGCAATCAGTCGGAAGGCGTTACTTCGCTGCTTTTTATCGCCCTGTAATTTCGTTTCTGCTTCAAAATCCGAAGGCATTACAGAGAGGAGTGGATATCTAGCCTTGAGCTGGGAAACTAGTGTGCCTCATTCTCGCTTGTATCTACGAAACACTCGGAAAAAACTATCTGCCTTTATTTTCGGCTCCCATTGCAAGCAGACATGTAATTAATGAAAAACACTTTGTTCACTAATAATTAAAAAAAAAACTTTAAATGGCTGACCAACTACACGCTGTATAAATATCCCCACAACCACAATTATTATTTAAAAACAAAACAATTGCTGGTCATGGTCATGGCTAAATAATGTAGAACCAATATAATATTTTTTATGGGATACCTCTTTGAAAAATTCCTCCAAATCAACAAAGAGATACATTATACTCTAGGTGGTTTAGTGTGTTGGTTTCTAATTTACGATAAGGAAAGAGGGCCATTCAAGACAAACAAACAACACAGCTTACCTGGTCTAAAGTCCTTCGATACTTCCTTTTTCAAGTAATGCTCCTCTTTCCTTATCGTAAAAACAGCAACATAATACTGTAAGGGTGCGGGCGCGTGCAACGGCCACACACAGAACTTAGGCGCTCGCGCGCCACACAACGGGCTCGGCATTGAGTTCACGCCTTGTTCAGCGGGTGGCACATCACGACATTGTTGCTCATGGGGGACGATGCAATGGGCAGCAGAGCGTGCGCCAGGTTGGCCAAGAGGAGAGAAGAAGAAAGTTAGGACTATAAAGGTTGGGATATAGCTCATGTGGAGTGAATTTATATAGAATAAACCCCTAGACCCTAATAATACAATAAGATGGTTTGCACTTATTCAAGGGGCATCATGGGTTATTGCGCCTTCAGAGTGAACAGGTGGTATTGGTAACTTCAGTAAAAGTCCCGTGATCTATGGTCTGTTGCAGGTTAAAAAAAGCAGTACAAGCTTCTCCCACGAATCTTTCAACTCGTTTCACTTTGGCAGAGCGAACGCTGGAGTGGAAGTGAAGCGGGTACTCGCTTTCTCTCCAGCTCTCTCTGTTGACGGTTGGAAGTAACGCGTTAGATTTTCAGTAACGTACTAACATACTCACCAGAATTCGAAATGACAAAGGAGTAAAGTATCGTTTTACCATTTTGCGCTGTTGCCTATCAAATTACGTCACTCGTTACTCATTACTTTCGATTAAAATTAGTCACATTTTTGGTCCCTTCAAAGGGACAACTCGCCATCAGGACATCGGTTCTACGAATGCGATAAACAAAGAAAAAGGATAATGTGAAATCGCTCTGTAAAAATTCAATTCGTGTCGAAGTTCGTAAAGGCGGCTTATCCCTGACGAATACTGAAACTTAAGGTAACGCAACTAACGTCCGTTCGTTTTTGGAAGCAACGGTAACGATATTTCGTTACATCGAAGGACGGTAAAGAATATTAGTGACACATAATTTTTTTCACTATCTAACGAGTAACGTTGTTTCCTTTGTTAGTATTGGTAACGTAACCAAGACTGGCCTCGGCTAAAGCGGAAAGAGGGGAGGCTTGGTGGGATGCATGTTTCCCGCGTTCTTAACGACCGAGTTAGGCCGAGAGAGACCAAACCGGTTTTTGAGCCTCTTGCGACTTCTTAGGACCAGCTCCGCTGCCGAGCATTCGGTCCTAAGAAGTCGCAAAAGGCTTAAAAACCGGTCTGGTCTCTCTCGGTCAAAGTCGGTCGTAAGTGTGTGAACGGGCCTTTAGCCTGCAACAGACCGTAGCAGAAGCAAGTCTGGTCTAAAGTCCTTCGACACCTTCTTTTACGGGTAAGGACAACCGACACGCACGACGAAACTTCTTCCGCTAGAACAAAATGAAGCCTTTCGGTGCATTCTCCTGTAGTTGGCCGCCATTCGCTTTCCAAAGCCTGAACCGCCACGCAGTAGACTCTTCAGAGAATGACGTTACTTGTGAAGCTTTAGTTTGATCCTGCCGCTCTAATCGAAACTCGGTTATTTGACAATGGCTCCTCGGAAAAACTCGGGTCGTATCAAGAACTTGGAATACATTTTAGCGCTCAAAAAACAGGGACAAAGAGGCGAGAAACAGACAGCACAGTGCGCTACTAACAACTGATTTTATTACGTGAAACAACACTTTTATACCATCCGAGTTTCTGATTTTGCTCCACCACTAGCCAACCCGGTGCCAGGCCGCGTCATTGAGGAACGCACGCTCCTTGTCCAGTAAATCAATTGAGGCCACGCTGACACATGCTGCACCACCCTTCCTAATCTCATCTGCCTCGATTATCTCCCTCACAGTTTTTTCCTTGTGCCGTGCCAGAATCTTGCTCTCGGAAAACAACGGCATACACTTGCACTTTTCACAATGATCAGACAGATGACCGTCCCGATAATTTCCTACTTTAAGTTTGTGCTCCCTCAGCCTATCATTAACACACCTACCTGTCTGACCTATATACTTGTTTCCGCATGTTAAGGGGATCTGATATACTACTCCCTCCGCACATTCAACGAAGGGATCCCTGTGTTTTACCGCGCAGCCAGAAGGGGCCTTACGAAAAGGATCTGTCATCCAACATAATCTACTAAGTTTCTAATAATCTACCAAACAAACTTAGTAGATTATGTAGGATGACAGATCCTTTTCGTAAGGCCCCTTCTGGCTGCGCGGTAAAACACAGGGATCCCTTCGTTGAATGTGCGGAGGGAGTAGTATATCAGATCCCCTTAACATGCGGAAACAAGTATATAGGTCAGACAGGTAGGTGTGTTAATGATAGGCTGAGGGAGCACAAACTTAAAGTAGGAAATTATCGGGACGGTCATCTGTCTGATCATTGTGAAAAGTGCAAGTGTATGCCGTTGTTTTCCGAGAGCAAGATTCTGGCACGGCACAAGGAAAAAACTGTGAGGGAGATAATCGAGGCAGATGAGATTA
This sequence comes from Ixodes scapularis, assembly GCF_016920785.2. NCBI lineage: Eukaryota > Metazoa > Arthropoda > Arachnida > Ixodida > Ixodidae > Ixodes > Ixodes scapularis. Next base: position 28,783,402 of record NW_024609883.1, on the reverse strand, counting down.
GGAAGGGTGGTGCAGCATGTGTCAGCGTGGCCTCAATTGATTTACTGGACAAGGAGCGTGCGTTCCTCAATGACGCGGCCTGGCACCGGGTTGGCTAGTGGTGGAGCAAAATCAGAAACTCGGATGGTATAAAAGTGTTGTTTCACGTAATAAAATCAGTTGTTAGTAGCGCACTGTGCTGTCTGTTTCTCGCCTCTTTGTCCCTGTTTTTTGAGCGCTAAAATGTATTCCAAATTCCAGAACCAACTAGCCCAACAATCGACTCTACTGGTATCAAGAACCACCGAAGTGTCCACGTCACCCTGAGGAGGCGAACGCGGATCAGACACTAGCGTCACGTCATCGTTCGGCCGAGTCTCGTCTCCAATTAGAGAGGACACGAGTCTGAGCCGAACGCTTGCGTAGCACTCGTGTCTAATCAGCGTTCGCCTCCTCACGTGAAAGATTCCGCGCTACGGCCTTTTCGTATAGGAGGTGTCGGTCGTATTCGACGCGGATAACGGTTCGCGCGCTTACCGAGGATGTCCTCCCTGCCGGCCTTGTCCGGGATGGTGAAGACGGCCACGATGTCGTGCCCGTTCTGGAGCAGCAGCTTGAACACGTCGCTGGCGAAGGCACTCTGGCCGATGATGGCGATCTTCATGGCCGCGGCTGGGGGACCTCAGCTCAATCTGCGCGCAGGAGATCAACGCAACCAATCAAGGCTGCGATTTAAGCAAAATTCTTGCCTAAGACTCCTTCATCAGCTTTCCAGCGCTCATAATCAGGGTTCTGTGTTTTCGGTAAACACCGATAAGTACCGCGACGTAACCCCCCAGCCGGTTTTAACAAAATCGGGGGAAATCGAAAAACCCCAAATGGAAGCTGTTCTTGAATACGAAACACCCACGCTTCATGGGAAGCTTGGGTTTTTCGTAACGAATCAAGTTAATCGAGTCAAAATCATATTATAAAATTTATGTGATTTGGGGTAAACTTATTTTATATAAATTATATATGAACTATTATGCAAAGAACAGTTTTAAATGATCGAGCATTGCATAAAAGCAATGCCCGACATTTTTTTGCCTCTCCCCCCAAAAAATAAAACATAAAAATTTAAAGGTTTCAACATTTATATTTTCAGTACACATGGGTGTAATTTTACGGCCGTTGCAAAATAACACAGTTTCATTAGTCCGTGAACATGGTGTCTGTGTCTGACATGCGCCACAAACAACTAGCTGTAATTGAGTTTCTGGTTGCGGAGAAAAGGTATCAGAAAAATTCATAACCGTTTCTCTGCTGTGTACAAACGTTCTACAATATATAGGAGCATGGTTCGATGCTGGGTGAAAAGAATGAAAGCTTCAGAAGGCCGAGAGATGGAGTTGGGTGACCGGTCACCGTCGGAGCTTCCTGCCGCAGCCACCAAGCCAGACATATTGCAGCGCGCCGATGAATTTATTTATGGGAACTGGCACAATGCAAGTAAACAAATGGCTTCAGATGTTTGAGTCAGCAAAGGAAGTGAATTGCCAATTGTGGACGTTATCGCCATGTGCGGCATAGAAGGAATCGTAAAGACATTTTTTCTCCAACTTGACAACGCTCGCCCTCACAAAATCTAAAATGCCCAGAAGGCAATCACAAATTTGTTAGTCTGTAATCCCCATCCCACCTCCACCTATAAGCATCATCTGGAACCGTCATATTTTCGTATGTTTATGATGAGAAATAGGAAAGATCACGCGGGCACCTTATCGCATCAGTAGCCTCGCTCCTGCCTCACGGGTGGTAAATTTAGCGCACTGCTACGCATCTCACGCGCTCAAAGTCTTTCTGAAAATTACTGACTTAGTGGTTTCGATGGCGCTCAGTAAGTTTCTAATCGAAAAGATATATCGATTTTCACTAATTGAAAAGTTAATTAACAAGTTTTACTTAATGAGCCGATTGATCTTTACGATTAGCCCCTATACTATGTCCCCCTGGTCGTATAACTGACCTGCATAAGTGTAGCTTTCACGGCTTTTTTTAAAACAAATCTGTAAAGCTTGAAAAATACACCCTGTGGATTTATTTGAGGCAAATCAAAATACCGACACCGACACGCGTGTTCGATTTCAATTGAAACCACCCAATAATCACCAAGCAAGAAAGACATCAGGCTAAACACGAGCAAGAACTGGTGGCCCTTCGAGCAAATACTACCGCTGCACTCCGTTTCTCTCCTCCACCAAAAAATAATGCGTATGTGCACTCTAGAATATAATTAAATTTGTAGAGAATTCTTTTTCCACTGCTTTCGGTGAACGAGAAGATTGAAGCAGATGGAAGCATCTTGAACATCAAAGACTAGGAACAAAAAGGTGACTACAAACACACAGAGGTTCGAGTGTGTTGTCTACATTTTGTTCTTAGTCTCGTGTGTTAAATATGTTCAAGGTTCACGAGTTCGCCGGCTTCTTCTTTGTTATTCCCAGAATAAAGACTCAATCTGCCATGCTTGAACATACTTCCAGTCAAAAAATATCAATTAAGAGGGTTGCTTAGAACGTAATGCCACACATTTGTTTTCTTGAAAACTGTTTATTTAAAATATATGGAATTCACCCCAAATATTCCCGCATGTTTCTTGCATACATGCTATCTTTTGCATAACCTCTGCTCAGTTGTTCGGCTTTACGCTAAAGTGTAACAAGGGCATGCACGTCCTTCCAGTGCCATCTAGTTTTCGGCTCATGTAGCGAAGTTCTCACTCCACAAACTATGATAATGTTATTTTTTAAACCTTGTTGAGCACCAGTGCATCCTTTACACTCTAAAAGATGTCTGCGCGTCTACTTACCCGCAAAGCACTCGAAGAGCCAACCTCTGCGATCTACGAAATCAGCTAAGCGAATCACGAGGCGCAACATCTGCTTAGACCTAAAAATGAAGTCTGGGCTGTGGCATCACGCAATGCGAGCATGACGCTTTGCATTCTCTAATGCCACAGCGCAGACTCCATTTTAAGGACCAAACAGATGTTGCGCCTCATCATTCGCCGAGCTAATTTCGTAGATCGCAAAGATGGGCTCTTCGAGTGCTTTGCGGGTATGTAGACGCGCAGGCATTTCTTAAAGTTTATTGCTCTCTAAACGTGTGCACGTGCTCGCTTTCGCACAGGGAGTCTAACGCCCCTGGAAGGAAGTGGGCGACCGGCGAGGCCGGTCCGAACGTTTACGCCGACGTAATTCAGCTTTGCACCAGCATGACACGGATCTCTCGCGAGTTCACGTCACGCGCACTCTGGCGTTGCGGGGTTCGTACTCGGGTCGCAACCATATCTTTCGGCTTCCTGACTCGCCGACCTTCCTCCGCACGTCGATCCGATTGGATATATCCGGGTGCTCCGCGGGTTAGTGCAGTGCATGGAGATCTTCCTATGGAACGGTCGGTGTTGCGAGGATCCCGTAGGATGTCCAGTGACTCGATAGTTGGTGCGACGTGCAAATCGGTAATATAGACGCTTTACACGCGCGCTAGATGACAACCGCAATTGCTGACCTTCTCTCGTCTTACTGAGATACTGAGCCACTGGAAAGGGCGGTGACGAGTCTCCACGAAGGTCAATGCTGGGGAGAAGCACACGATACACCTCGTTCGAAATACTGCCCACTCTCGGCAGCTATGGAACCTCCGCACAATGGCGGACTAAAGTCGCAATGTAACGGCACACTTTATGCGTCTGGTTGGAGCAGGCACGTAGCCAAGGGGGGGGGGGGGGGGGGGGCATGGGGCCCGGGCTCCCCCCCCCCCGAAATCTTCCATTTTGCTGGGACCTCCTCTCCCCCCCTCCCCCTCATACAGCATTTTGTCATGGGCGGCCCCCCCCCCCCCCCCCCCCCCCCCCCCCGTAACAAATCCTGGCTACGTGCCTGGGTTGGAGTATAGAAGAACAAACACACCCACACAAAATTGTGATGACCGCAGTGACGTTGGACTTTCGACGCTGTTTGATTGGCTCGTCGGCTCCTAGCCTTGGCCACTCTGACGTTGGGCACACCGAACCCAGCGTAGCGCAGAAGGTGCGCGTTCCATCGGCCGGCGAGCAGGAACTCGATATCTGCGACCAATCAGTATCGGTGTCCGCCGCCCTACACCGTGTTTGCTAATCTCCACTTACAACACACACACACACACACACACACACACACACACACACACACACACACACACACACACACACACACACACACACACGCGCGCACGAACGCGCGCACAGAACGCGCGCACAGAACGCGCGCACAGAACGCGCGCACAGAACGCGCGCACAGAACGCGCGCACAGAACGCGCGCACAGAACGCGCGCACAGAACGCGCGCACAGAACGCGCGCACAGAACGCGCGCACAGAACGCGCGCACAGAACGCGCGCACAGAACGCGCGCACAGAACGCGCGCACAGAACGCGCGCGCGAACGCGCGCACGAACGCGCGCACGAACGCGCGCACGAACGCGCGCACGAACGCGCGCACGAACGCGCGCACGAACGCGCGCACGAACGCGCGCACGAACGCGCGCACGAACGCGCGCACAAACGCGCGCACAAACGCGCGCACAAACGCGCGCACAAACGCGCGCACAAACGCGCGCACAAACGCGCGCACGAACGCGCGCACAAACGCGCGCACAAACGCGCGCGCGTTCGCGCGTGCGCACACGTGTGCGCACACGCCCGTGTGCGCGCGCGCACACGCGCGTGTGCGCACACGCGTGTGCGCACACGCGTGTGTGAGAGAGCCTTTATGGAATGACTTGCACGTCTCACGACGTCAGTTGTTCCGCCATTGTGCAGGGGCCGGCGAGCAGGAACTCGATATCTGCGACCAATCAGTATCGGTGTCCGCCGCCCTACACCGTGTTTGCTAATCTCCACTTACAACACACACACACACACACACACACACACACACTACTATGAGAGAGCCTTTATGGAATGACTTGCACGTCTCACGACGTCAGTTGTTCCGCCATTGTGCAGGGGTTCTCCGACCTTCTAGTAATCGGCCCTTGAATTTCCTAAAGGGGCCTGTAATATCTAAAATGACAATGACCGAGCATGTTAGAATAATGATGAAGTGAAGTAAACGGAATAAGAGGAAATTTAAAAAAAAATTATGTCGAAATACTAGGCAGTTGTGCTGGATATATGAATTGTCCTTGCATCAGAAACGTTTAGCGATACCCCAGACGCCTACGTTCGCGGCGCATTACGTCGGATAATTTAACGCACGCGTGTCACCTTAATTTTCTCCCTAAATTTAGCGGGGAAGTGGAATTGGTGTATAGGTAACGTGATATCAGGTCACGTGACGTCAATTTCCCCGCTTAGTTTAGCGGAGAAACTGAATTGGGTACATAGGTCAAGTAACGTCATAAGATGTGACGTCATTGTTAGGTCATGTGACGTCACAGGCCACGGATTCAACACCCCAAGTGACATCAGGTCACGTGACGTCCATTTTCCACTCCAAATTTAGTGGGGAAGCTGATGCGTTTTGTATGTCACGCGACGTTAATTTTCCCGCTAAGTTTAGAAGAGAAACTAAATTGGCGTATAGGTCACGCGACATCAGGTTACGTGACGTCACTTTCCCCGCTAAATTTAGCGGGCGAAACTGAATTGAAGAAAGGTCACGTGACGTCTAATATTGCGATGACATTCTGACGTCATGTGACGTCACAGGCCACGGCCTCACAAAATCCGGAGCAACTAGCCAAAGATCGTTTCACGCAAAAAACAACCGAAGGTCGCTTATGGCGGCGCCCATGCACAGCTCCTGCAAAGCGCGTATACTCTACCTCGTGGCTTCGCGCCACGCTTCGGCAGCGCCAGGGACGAAGTGTTATCAAATGCATCAATTAGCTCGCACCGGATGCCCAGCATCTACTGAGCTCTTAAGCCGCCACCAAGATAAGCGGAGCAGTCGACGTGGCCAGCGCCGACCTTCTGGTTATCATTGGCCAGTCCGTGATATCGCTACATTCGCCGATAAAAATTACAAATATTCCACCATCCTCCGAGCGACGAACGCCTCCAGGAAGAGTAAAGGTTGGTCTTACTTCAATCTTTATAAGTCAATGCAGAGAGCAAGTTGTCTGCTTCTTGCTCAGGAGTGGCGCTTACGTCAGAACGCCGCCGAGCACTGTTTGGCTGATTGAAAGAAATAGTACGTAGACCTCAAGACATTTAGCATAGAGGTCTACCCACTATTTTTTTTTCATTCAGCCAACCAGAGCTCGGCGTCGTTCTGACGTCACCGCCACTCCTGCGCAAGGAGCAGACGACTTGCTCTCCGCATAACTGAAAACAATATAACCATCACAACTTCAAAACACGCGTGGCATAAGTACTATGTTCAGGCTTCTTGGCTCGTGGTTTGTTGTTCGGCCTTCATATCGGCTACGGAGCGAGAGCTATAGACGCTTTACACACGCGCCAGAATATCGCCGCCATTGCTGACCTTCTCTTGTTTTACCGAGATACCGAGTCACTGAAATGGGTGTGGACGAGCCTCCACAAAAAGCCAATGCGGGGGGAGAGACAGAATAATATCTAAGATCGCAATAACCTGGCCTGCTATGGTAATGATGAAGTGAAGTAAGCGTAGTAAGGGGAAACAAAAACTGAAGGTCAGTTATGGCGGTGCCCATGCACAGCCGCTGCAAAGCGTCTATAAGTTGCGCGGTTTTCGCTTCGCCCTCTATGTCGATTACTATCGGCGGCGACCAAAGTGCCATTGCGGTCCACGTTCCACGCTTGGTCAAACGCTCACTACGACGTCTTTAGTGGAATCGATTCTGCTTTCATTCACGGATATAAGAGCAATTCCACACTGTCAACTTGACGGTGTTGTTCTAACAACGTGATGACTCCACGTTTCCACCGTGCTTTTTACGAGCATTATCGAACTTGTCGTTCGCAGCTGATCATAAGTCGCCAGGATCACAACTCGTGACGTCACGGTGAGGCTCACGGAAAGAGTCCGTAACAGAGCGCCAACGAAACATCTCGGCGCTAACATAGACGAACATAGGACAACTTCTGCTCGGAGAAATCACACGCTCGCACATAATAAAAACCCTTTTTTTTTTTTACGTAGAAATATTATTAACCGTGGACAAAGAAACATGTTCGCAAACAAGCTGTACCGGCGGAAAAATCTCCTATCAACCCTCGTATAACAAAAAACAAATGATTCCTTTCCACGAAGCGGAGCAGTTGGTTCTTTGTACCTAGGCAATATGTATTCGAACATATTCGGACGAAATTCAAAACGAGCAATACCATTGTTGTTATAGATGCCGATTATAAGGAAGAGTCGGTGTGATTAAACGAATATTGGAAGGACAAGACATAAACGATCCCCGAGGACACGAGAACGTACCAAAATACACGCATAAAAATCACTAGTGCCCCGTAACGCAGACAAACCTTCCAAACTGAATGATTCAGAAACCGGAATATTCGACCTTACGAGTAAACGCCGCCCTACATTACGTGTCCTTCCTCTCGAACGAGGAAAGGGGGCAGCCATTCGACGACATGCGCAACATATCTCTTCCCTGACATTGCATATCTCACCTCGAAGAAGTTCACTGGAGCGAAGACCGTGAGCTTTCCGCAGAAGTACGGGGCCACCCTGGTTTAACCACTGGAGCAAGCGAAGAAAGCCGACGCTTTGAATGTCGGCTTGCATTTCGCAACTGAGGGCTTCGTGTCCACGGAAGAATTGCAACTCCTTGCTTTCTTCGCGAGAGAAATTTCGCACCGGGATTCTCGAGAAAGCCGTTCATGATACATGTATACATACGCTCCTTGAAAAATGCACCAACAAAGTGGTCGGATGTCCTCCGGCGTACCGGTTCCGCTGACGGAGGACGAAGTGATCTGACGACGCGGTGGGTCGGAAACAGAAGCGTGAATCTTGAGCGGCATTCTCTCGGTCTCCTCTCATGAGTCCGGAAGCAATTTGGGCCGTTCCAATAACATTCAAGTTCTAATAAATTGCGTCGCGAAATTGTTACCTCCGTTCTGGGAAGTCCATCGACTAAAGGATCGTTGCTTCGTTGTTCTATTTAGTAGCCAATAATCGACAATTTTTCGCTTGCGAAGCACCAAAACAGTAAACCATGCTGTAAGTGAAGTTTAACATAGTGCGCGCGTTCGCCTTCTCATGAAAAAAAAAAAAGAAAAAAATACAATATGCGGAAGAGATTTCTGAAAACATAAAAAGCTAGAGGTAAATTTTAGAGTATGTTTATATTATGAATCGCTATAGATCACGTTCGTTTTCCCCGAAGATGTAACTAACGCGAGAAAACCCAAAAAGCCTCCGATCAGTCGTTACGACATAAAATGACATTTCAGCCGCCAGGCCCGTGTCGTTCGTGTGGAACGCGTGTGGAATTGCAGCCTTTGCCAGGTATATTCCTCCGCACTGACTCCAGACGTGACGTCGTTTTCTGACCTTTATGAAAATAGCGAGAATGCGCGTGCATCGCTTTGATAGCCACTGAAGGTGCGTCAGAGCGGAGATTCCAAAAACCCATTTTATGACTTCACGCTCCGGAAAAAAGGCGTTTCTTCAGCGGTACTTTGAAAATGATATTTTTGCAGCTTCCGTGCACAATATTAAAAAAAAAAAAATCTTAATAATTGTGACCCTGTAGGCCAAATGCAGACGATTTAGGTGTTTTTGCTCAAATACAGAACCGCTTCACTTTTTCTTCAAGCTAAGACTAGAAGCTCCGCCTTCAGCGCGATCTTTTTGCCCTTGCTCACACAGGTGTGAACGCGCAGGAATGCGCAACCAAAGCACTGCGAAAGTCAGCGAGCTCGCACTCAAGGTAGAGCTTATAGTCTCAGCTCAAGGGTTAACGGACTTTATACATGTATGCACACATCAAGGCAGCTTGACATCACGTGATCTCACGCTTTTCTGCGGTATTGAGGTGCCGAATGCGGTGTCACGCGTTGTCACGTCTCATGGTACTGTGTCATGTGACGCCGTGACATCACCTGCCACCACGACCTCGCACTGTGAGTCACGTGAAACCGTTCCGTTACGCGACCTGACATGGCCTGACGCCGGTCCTGGGGTAACGTCATTCGTATAGTGGCACCTGTTACGTGACCACGTGACTGAAAGTGGCACCAAGACGTGACCCATAGCCCGTTAAGTTTAGCAGACCATTATTGAGAAAAAGAGATAATCAAAGGTAGTCATATGAGTCGCCACATCACTTCCCTTTGATGGAAGTTAGACCACTTTTTATAACGGCGCGAACGGTTTGTGTGACTTTTCACTGGCGCCCACATCTTCGCATGACTGGAAATGAAGATACGACACTGAACAATTAGCGAGCCCGCTGACAAGATCAACAAAGTGCCATGCAACCGATTGAACTTCAGTGCTTCGAGTCGCAGCTTCAACGGGAGCGAACGATTCCTGACTCCCACCGACCTTCCGGTTGCCTTCCTATTCGATTATGACGGCGCAGAAATGAGCTGCCCAGAAATTATTTTGCCAATTTTTCTTTCAATAAATGTGCGAATGACTCGGCGAGTCTATAAATTTATAAAATATCGACGAAGTTAACGTGAAGTTAAACATCTTAAGAATAGGACCAAGTAAGGCTCAGGATATCTTTTTAAATTTGTTTCGATGATAAATGTTGACATTTCGATATTTAAAACGATTTCGTTTCAGTCGGTATAGGAGTACTGAAGTTATCTCATTTCTATAGTACAAAATTATTCGTGCCCGAAATGAAACATATTTCATCAATGTATGTTTTTTTTTTTTTTTTGACGCAGATACATATCGAAGAAAAATTTCTTGGTTTGCAAATATTGCTCAAAATTTAAATTAAACTTAACATCATTGATGCGCTCTGAATTCATTTTTCTGCTCATTCGTTAGTTCAAAGCATTAATATTTTAAGATCAATCTAGGGTAAACACCGTCATACCGAGAACTTGAAATTTAATCAATTGAAACTTCGATAAACGCCGAATTGGCGATAAAAATTAAACTCTAAGAATGACCCTCCGAATGTCGACAAAGATAAACTCTGAAAAGCTGGAACCATAAAGCTCGTATAAAGGGTGGTATAGAGGTTTATACTGGAGAGCATGATAAAACACACAAGTTACCGTAAGTTCAATTTCATTCATTGGAACACCTTGGACTCAAAGCATACCTTTTTCTTCAGAATGAAATGCTTTCGCAACGCTCGATTCGCTTACAACCGTCTGCTTTGTGCTTTGTGCTGGACAACAAGCATGCGCTGATAAGAAGCAGTTGTCTAAAGAAGATATGCACATATACCAAAGAAGGTCGCTTGAATGTGCGCCCAAGAAAATTTCGAGATACTCCGTGAAGATGTCTTCTTGGATTGGCGTCTCCATAATGTACTTTAAAACGATAGTTTTACGCGACCATTCAGCCCAAAAATCGCTATCCCAACCGCTAAATTCGCAGTACACGTTGGTTACCAGGCCATGCCTTGCAGCGCAGGTACCCTCACCGCTTTAAATGTCGAAAACCATGATTCCGCCCATATTCGGGTTGGCCGGGCTATGAACCTGCTGCCCACAGGGTTCACAGGAGTGACGACGGAGGCGCTTGGACGCAGAAACGAGGCAGTCTGTCTCGTTATCAACGTACGTTCCCACGGGGTCAACGCCGAAGGATGAACACCGTCCGCAGACCTCCCTGAGGCTGACCTTTCGATCTAGCCTGATCGTCGGAGGACCTCCACGGACACTGTAGCGGTGGCGCGACAGACCGAGGGAAAAGATGATGAGTCCCTTCAGCCTGTACCACGAGTCAGCAAACGCATCTCGCGGCTTTCTTGAGAGCGGACAACCTGTGCTTCTTCGCGTCGTTGCTGCACAATGAGAATGATGATGATGCTTGTAGCTCTCCTCTTTAGATGGGAGGGGGGGGGGGGGGGGGGGGGGGGAAGCCGTTGGGCCCACTTATGTAGCCCTCAGTGTTTACAATATTATTTCTCCTACCACCAATTTAGTAGTTTCTCGCTGAGACCATGGTGACGAATAGGTGTCCACCATCCACACTCTGTCTCCAGCCTAAAAATGAACGTCAGGATGGCGCAGGTTCTACAGGCCAGCGTCGATACGTTGTTGGTCTCGAATCCGAAGTCGGGCGAACTGGCCGACCTCTTCTGCCCGTTGAGTGAGTATCTGGGCATCGCCTCTCCCGTTGTCAACAGGCTCGTGATGCAGCATTCAGTAAATCATCGTCGTCAGCTTTCTCCATGCACCAGCTAAAATGATGTCACATTTCGGTAGTCTACTGAACCGCCGTGTTGTAGGCAAACGTGACGTAGGGCAACACCTTGCCCGCCGTCTTGTGCTCTACATCGACGTGCTACTAGTTCACTGACATCATGTCGGCGATGGTCTTGTTTAGTCGCTCCGTCAGCCCGTTGGTTCGCGGGTAGAAGCAGTGGTTCGAAGATGTCTGGTGTAGCTGAGCAGAAGAATCTTTTAGCGTCAGCGGCGCTAAAAAAGAACTAAAAAAAAAATGATGTTCTTCTGTCTGCAATTAAGATTTCCGGCGCTCCGTGACTGAGAAAGACTCCACAAAAAAACTTGGCGACTTGCACCGCAGTCCCATACGCAAGGGCTTTCGTTTCGGCGTATCGCGTAAGATAATATTGAGCTTAAGTATTGCGTATACGAGCGAATCAAGCGCTGTGCGTTTGCGTTAACGTTGCGTGTTCCAGACTGCGCGTGCGCGGAGCCCAAACTGCACAGCGTGGAGAACGCAACGCTAACGCAAACGCTAAGCGCTTGATTCGCTCGTATACGCAATACTAAAACTCACTAATCTGTCGCCACGATTATCCATCGGTTTCCTGTCGTCCAAATTGGGAATGGTCCAAATTGAAAGAGCGCATATACTTGGTAGACACTGTGTTGGCAAAACTCGATCACTTATCACAAACTTTGCATCTTTCGAAGAAAAACAATCTGTCTTGTCAAACGCAAAGAAACTAAAAGGTACTACAATTAGCATCTCGGAAGATTTTTCAGGGTCGGTCCGAAATAAAAGAAAACAATTTGGGACCTGGGGAAAGATCACCGTGATGATAATACTAGTGTAAACCTTCGATATAATATGCACTGTACTTAAGCGATACAAGATACGTAAATGACGAAGCACATGATCAAGTTGTTCAGACTACTCGACAGGAAAAATGCTGCTCGACTTCAAGCATATCTTTTTTTATCGTGAACTACCAGAGCGTTAAAAATAAAGTAAATGATTTCAGTAATTTGTTGTGAAGCCTACCGGGGTTCTTGCTACTGAATTATGGCAATATAGTAATAGCATTAGTGATGACTAGGTATTTCCAAGCAACTACACGTGTTACAGAAACGACAGGAACCATCATGATGGGAACGTTTTTATACTGGTAGATAATACTGTCTATTCCTCTTCCCTTGACATCACTATTAGGTCGTGCGAAGCTGCCTGGAAATCACTATCGCTCTGTCTTTCTTATAAACCGCCTGGAAGCTCTGCTGATGTCATCATTGAACTTTCTGAAAAAGTAGAAACGATTCAGACGGACTGTCTTGTTATAGGTGGTGATTTTAATATACCTGAGGTTTCTTGGAATCCTTATATGCTGCAGTTTAGTCTGGTATCTGGAGTAGGACGGGAAATTATAAACTCGACGTGCACATCTGCGCTCTCACAAATTGTAGAAGAACTAACGAGAGGAAGCAATATTTTACACGTAGTTTTAACGAACCAACCACGCCGAAAAGTCACACTTGATTCTACCTAAAATAAGTGACTACCACGTCGTTGTTCGTGAAATGAATGTATCGTACGAAAAAATTCAGCCAACCACTGGCCGGAAATAGTACAATTACGCCACTGTAAATACTGGGGATATATGTTTTACCCTAGACGAAGATTTGCAGGAATTTAAAAAAATTTTAAATTATCTTAGTGTTAACGATCTAAGGTTACTTTTCAAATCAAAAATTTCTTAAGCAGCGAGACCGCTTTGTTCCGTCTTGGTTACTAACAGCAAGACGCGCAAATGTTAAACCGTGGTTCAGTAAGGAGTTACGGGCACTTAGAAAGAGGAGACAGAGGGTGTTTACTCATTTTAAAAACAATTCATCTCCAGAGTGTGCAGCGAAACTACAGGCTATCAACAAAGAATTTAAAAGAGCAATGGGTGAAGCAAGAACTAAATTTCTAAAGTAATTCCCACCGCGATTTAAAAAAAAAAAAAAACCATAGAGTTCCGAAGGTTTTTTAAACAAATTGAAAATACAAAGTATGTGCCCCACCATTTTCATATAACGGCGGTTCGAAAAAAAAAAATAGCCTTGCACCAGCAAACTGCCTAAACGACTTTTTTGGTTCAGTTTTTTCTCCTAACACGGTAAATTCTAATCAATCAAGCCCATCCAGAATGAATATTGAAACCATGGGGGAGGTGGTAATTGACGAGCATAGAATCGCAATGCCACTACAGTGCTTGGGTGCAACCACGGCGGGATGACCGGACGGCTTGCCAGGTTGTATCCATAAAGTTGCATGTACGGTCCGTTTCACCCTTTTTGAAGGCGTTGTTCGCTAAATCATTGAGTATATGTGGCCTTCGCAGCGACTGGAAGATATAGCTTGTGTTGCCCCTGTACACAAATCTGGACCTATAGGGAGCTTGTTTCTAATTCCCGGTCCATCTCTTTAACAAGTATTCTTTCTAAGACCTTGAAACATACTTTATATACAAGCGTGATAAAACACATCAACGCGCACGCATTGTTTAATCCAAACCAGCATGGTTTTTGGCAAGGAGTATCACGTGTTACCCAACTAACAAAACTGTTCATCAAGTAATTGAAAAGTTGGATCAGCGAAGTTGCATAGTATGTGCATTCATAGATTTTGAAAAGGCTTTTGACGTCGTACACCGTAATTTGCTCGTCCGTCAACTACATTGCTTTAATATTAACTCCCGCGTAGTTCAGTGGATTCAAAAAAGTTGAATTTAAGGTCTCAATATGTAGTCGCAAATGGAGGTGCACCTCAAACTATTGATGTGACGTCGGGCGGCCCAGAGGGGGGCGGTTCTGGGCCCACTGCTGGTTCTTAGTTTATATAAATGACGTTTCAGGAAATATTACTTCTCATATAAAGGCCCGTTCACACTCTTGCAACCGAGTGCGACCGAGAGAGACCAAACCGGTTTTTAAGCCTCTTGCGATCTCTTAGGACCAGCTCCGCTCAGTGCATCCGGTCCCAAGAAGTCTTTCTCGGTCGTACTCGGTTGCAAGAGTGTGAACGCGCCTTTAGAGTGTTGGCAGATGACTGTGTCGTGTATCGAGACATTAGAAGTTTGGAGGACTGCAATAAATTACAACGCGACCTGCTCAGGATACAGGTGCCAAGAATGGAATATGAAACTAAACCTAGTAAAAATCGTACACATATGTTTTCCAAGATCCGTTCTCGAGTATGCTTGTACAGTTTGGGACCCACCAACAGCTATCGAGAGAAATAAACTTGAAAGAGTTCAAAACTTAGCAGCTAGGTACGTCTCTGGAAATTACAGCAGGCAAGTTAGCATGACAAGTATGCAGCAATCCTTAGGTAGAGAATCCATCAGTGAAACAAGAAGAAACTACGGTCAAAACTATTTAAAAACGTCTATTACTGTAGGGTTGATACACACAGTGAAAACTACATGTTCTCCCCGGATAACATATCTCATCGTGTCGCTCATGAACTAAAGATCCGAGAATGCAGATGTAACATACAAACACGTTTGAATCATTTTCTTCCCCAAAACCATTAACAAATCAAACCAATTGTTTTCGCAGGTTCTAGACATTTTAGACAATGACGCCTTTTTCCTGCATTGTGAGAAGGTTTCTCTTGTTTCCAGTATATCCTCTTTTTGTTCTTCAAAGTGTATGCATGTGCGTTTTTGTTACGTTTCTTCATATTGCTTTAATGTATCACTTGGTGTATACCCCCCCCCCCCCCCCCCCCGACTTGTAATGCCATCTGGCGCTGTGGGTAAGCGATTAAATAAATAAATAAAATCCATTCCAATCTGCTGGAACGGTGAAGTCGAGGAGCAATCGGCTGGATGAGTCCTTCCGACTTCGTCGGCGGTTTCTGGCGTCGTTGGCACTCATGACGCGATCGTGTGTACAGATGAACGGACTTTGGAAGCTTGGGCCAGTCCTACTTTCTCACGAATCCTATCGACTGTCATGATATAGCCAAGGTAGTAGCTTGACGAAGGGGCTGCAGTGACGCCACGTAGTCGCTGGTGGTGCGGGGCTCGTGCCCCTGCAGGGCACGTTCGATATCTGCGCACAACACCCCCAAGGGTGCTTCTTTTGACCCCTTGCATGAGAATCGTCAGGTTCTTCATTTCAGGAGATTCGGTATCCGCTCGGTTGCCGAGTCGAAGCACATCAACGAAGCTGACAAAGCTCACGTTGGGGCCTTAAACCCTTGCCTGTAGGAGCTCCTCATAGCGTTCTCGTTGGAGCTGGGTCGCAAACGCTCGGCGGATTTCATATTAGCATGCATCCCAGGTGGTCATCGTCGCCTCGTAGATTTCATTCCAGGTACAGTATTTCTCAAAAGACTACTGACCACAGCGCGCGTGGCCGAAGCGGGCTCGCTTCCGTGCAGCGGCGCTCTTGTCGTGGCGCTCTCTGGCTGCGAAATATTTTTAGAGCGAGGAGGAACTCTGCTTTCGCGTCGCGCTCACCTTGATAAAAAAAATGGCGCAAAATTGCGAAAGCGAGGTTCCCCCTCACTGTCAAAAATCTCGCAACCAGCGAGCGTCGACGATAAGAGCGCCGATGCACGGGAACGAGCCCGTTCCAGCCACTCGCGCGGTGGACTCTAAACTTTTGAAAAAGACTGTACGAGTCGCTTTGCAGGCATTGCTCCGGCGTCCATCCATTGTGACGGCCAACTCGCTCATACTGCTGCGTACAGCTGTCGATGTCCCCGTGGAGGTCGTCGTGGAAGGGCGTCGGGGTACGAGGTGCGACGGGCAGAAAAGCGACAGAGGATGCGAAAACAGGTGTTTCGGTCGGCTGGCGCTGCGGAAAAATCTCCGGGTACGTCGACTTTTTTCCTGGATGTTTCACCAATGGACCGAATTCCGACGGCTGGTCTTGAGTACGGCGGCTTGCTCGGGGTTTGTCTGGCTCCAGACGAAGAAGTTCTCCGGGGCTTGAGATCGATCTGGCATACGGCGGATCCTCGGGGGCGTTCGAGTAAAATGACATAAAAAGTTACCCCGCACCTTCACCATAAATTTCGCGGAAGAAAGAGGATAGACGAGAGTATAAACTGAAAACAAAGGTTTCATCAGCGACCTTGTGCCAGCAACCGAAGAAAGGATGAGCGTCGAAAGGGCAGAAGCGAACATCGCAGCGTCGGCGTGACTGACAGCGGGCTGGAGCAAGATGCGAGAAGGAGAGGGAGAGTCTCTGAGTCGGCAAAACCACGTTCAACTCCTTTTTTAATGCAGTAATTTTTAATGTACTTTTGTTGCAAAATAATTGTAACGAATTACTTTAATTACTGTTTTTTTAATATGAACATAATACATAAACTGGAGCAATATGAGCAATATAAACTGAGCGGCCATTTAATCAGCATGAAGATTGCAAGTTTAACAAAATAGAAAACATTGTGAAGAGGAGAATAACCGAAAAGAAAACACGCTTTTTCGTCGATAGGTCACGAGAACCACTCGAAAAACGTGCGAGGCACAAACGCAGATCAAGAGGACAACACTAAGTAGGAGTTGTCTTCTTGATCTCTTTAGCGGAGGCAGACACTGCATGCTACTGAGCATGCGCACCACTAGCTTTGTCTGCAGAATTCCGGGCATCATTTCCGGTTGCCGTAAGCTAGCGGGATGGCGGGTGTGGTCGCAGCTTTCGCTGCCTTCTCAGCTGACCGATCAACGGAGTGCACCTTCGTTCTTTTTATTAAATACAATATTTTATTTTCACATAGACTACCATAATGCGAGGTTATGAGAAATGGAAAGTCGTGTTGCAGAACATATTTGAAAACATCAAATCGTTCCTAAAGTAGCGTGAAAGTAATTTGTAACGTAACGAGTAAAGTAACCCGCTACTTTTCAGCGAAAGTAATTTAATCCAGTATATTTGAGGCTTGCTAATCTGTAACTGTAAGATCTTTTACATTTTTTTTTCAAGCAACGGGCAGAAGTCTGCGTCCAGTCTATGTTATATTTTCACGAATCAGAAAAGTTTTTCTTTAGCGACAGTTGCGAAACAGAGCTGACAGGTGTGCCGATGCTTGGAACGCTACAATCACTAACAGAATGAAAAAAACAGGGCGTGTCTTTGGAAGTAGCCTCCTATATACTGACAAAGCGTGCAGATCGCCAGGAGTAGCGGCCGCCGAAATGTAAAAGGTGGAGCGGCACACGACGGATGAGAGGAGAGCCACGTGACTGTCGCCCCGCTGCGGCGAGACGCCGAAACACACTTGTCCCGAGCGAACAAGTGTGTTTATGGTCCACGCGCCGCTGAAAAAGCTGTGCGCTCACGTCAAGGTTCCCCGAGAAATGGCTCTTTGATGCTCTGTGCTATCAGATCTTCGCGCTCCAAATCTGCGTCCGGGCACTGTATGACTCCGTCGTCAAACTGCCAGGCTTTGTGAGTATAGAGGACGCTATAGGGCTTTGGAACGCCGAACTTCCAACAGGCGCTTCACACCTTCCGCCGTGCTTTGGCTGCGCGCGCGGGCTCAAGGCCGGTGCACGAGGCGCAGAAGAGTTGTGGAGGGCATGAAGCTCGCGCTAGAGGCAAGACAAATCAAGCTCTTTTCTGCCGCTTTTACCGTGTTATTAAAGAGTTTTAGTACATTGTCTAGTACCGGTAACGATACCCCATTCCGCCGCCGGCTTCGCGCATACGTCGGATCGTTATCGGGTATTATCAGAGAGTTTTAGGGAACCGTTTTTGCACGTCCGATACGGTACGATGGCCCCTCCGGTACAAACTGCGCATGCGCGAGTCTTCTGCGGTAGCGCATGCGCAGTTCGTACCGGACGGCGCATCGCACCCTATCGGATGTGCAAAGACGGTTCCTTCAAACTCTCTAATATCGGAGGTATTGCAACGGATCGCAAAAGCTCCGTATGCTGATTACGCACATTCGTCACAGTTTCACTGTTGGCAGCTTGCGGTCTTTACATCTCTCCTGGTATAAACGACCTACTGGAGATAACTTTTTTTTAAAGAAGTCAAGGGCAGCCGCGAATGATAAAATATATAATCATACGCACTTGTCTTCTTGTCATCGACCGAAAAGAGCTCCTCATTGAAGAAAACATAAATTACGTCTTCCGGTGTCCCGTACACAACTGCACACGTTCGTGTAATAGCTCAGCTAAAGATAGCCTATCGTTCCAAATATCTTATCCGGGTTACCTCGTTGCCTCGGCATGAGAGCCCAAAGTGCGCCGCTTGTTTTGCTTGGGTTTCTCCGGATGGGCTTCACCAACGCTGAGGATACGCGCTTCACATCTATAAACACGTCCCCGCACAAAAAAAAAAAGTAAATAAAGGACATTTTAAGTACATGTAGATATGAGACCTATCTAAAAACAAAGAAACCTCCGAAAAAAATGTTTTCATTTAAACCTAGTTTGACCAAATGCCTTCCTACAATAAAACTGTCTTAGAGAAAACGTTTCCTTATTGAATGAAACGGCGTTCCACTTATTCGATGAAAGTGAGTTCGAAGAAATGTCCCCGCGCAAAATAAAACTGCGTTCGAAGAAGTATTTTCTTATCGAATGAAACGGCGTTAAATAACGAGCTTCCTTATTCGAAGAAATGGCGTTCAATGAAATGTCCACTTGTTTAATGAAACAGCATTCGATAAAGTGCCCCCCTTATTGCACGAAACTGCATAGATAAAATACCTCGTAATCGAAGGCGTCGAAATGGGGTTGTGTGTGTATGTGTTACACAGCCTAGAACTTGGTCTGCCTCAACGGGCGACGAGAAGACAAGGCCTGCGCGTGACGCCATCATCGGTGGATCGCCTCCCCATCCCTCCCATTTTTTTTTTTCGAGGCGTCAAGAAAAAAAGGGGGAGGGGATCCACCGATGATGACGTCACGCACTGGCCTTTTCTTCTAGGCGTCATTGGTACGGTATAGCGATTCATGACGTCACAGATTTGCCAGATGCCCTATGCTCCGAGGCTACATTCCTGCTGGACCAACGGCTGCCTGTCAACCACGCGTGACTGGTTAGGAGGCGGTCACGTGTTATAACTTGTAAGGCTGTTGAGGGTGCCTTAAAAACAACTCTGCACCATATGCCGGTACACACCCACACTCAAGCGGTGAATGGCTGACGGTTGATTGGTAGGGGGGGCATCCAACTTCCGTATCGCTGTCAGCTTACAGCCACCTTCTCATGACTTTGCAGATTACTTAACCTTACATACTTGGAACCGCGGCATCTTTGAAGGGATAGTATTTATAACTAATTTTAAAGTGAGTCTCACGATTTTGCGTGTATCAACATAGTACATTATTTAGGTACAGACAGAAATTCTTAAAAAATACGAAAGAGCGATGACGTCTACAAATGTTTTGCGGCATAATACCGAGAGGAACCGCCACGGTCCCGTCACGGACTTCCTCTTCCTCTACGCCGGAGTTATGACGGACGAAGGAGACGAGATCGCACGCGCTTAGATCCAGCGACCACATGAGCGTACACGGGAAATAGTGAAGTCCCTACTCACGTTGCGGATGGTACCGTGTGAAGCGGGCGGGTGTTCCGATTGAGCGTTGCAACGTCGTCTTCCACCCGAACGTGGTCAGAACGGAGCGTCCGGAGTGCAGAGTGGGAAAGTGTGGGTCGTCGCCCCGTCAAACGTTCCGGGCCAGACACTCGGCGCAGCGCAAGAAACGAGGACAAGAGCGGCAGCCCAGGCTGGACCGGTTCCGACCGGCTCCGAAATAGCGGCCGGCATCGCTTCGCAGACCCGCCTCGGAGCGGCCACGACGTTTAGGCTATCATTTGCCCATTATATTCGTCCTTGGTTACATTTATTTATTTCAGCGAAAGGCCAACGGAATGATCACGCACACGCGGACAAATAGAAGGCCTTCAGAGAACTAGTCAAGGGGGGAAAGAACGGGGGTTAACCAGACGGGTTTCTCCCAGGAGAGTTGCTCTGTCGGGCGATAAGTCCATGCTGATGTAGATGTCAGAGGAGGCGCTTCACAAGGCGAGACACACGCACACGCGAGAAGCAGGCTATTGTTCTGCAAGAAGGGCAACAGTTCCGCCCACGAATCAGGCTATGCGCAGTTGTTCTGAAGGAATGAAAGCCAGATCGAAACCAAAAACAGCCCACAGCACCTAGAGGTCTCCAGACGTCCATCACAAGCGGATTCCCGCAGCGCCACCTAGGTTGTGTCAACATCGTCACAGCGAGCGCAACGCCAAGACCGACGCGTCTGCCATTCACTGTCGCCGAGTTTCAGCGCGGGACCACTAGCCACGATGTCATGCGCTGGCCTTGTCTTCTAGCTGGCATTTCTCACAAGGGCTGTACTGTACATCCAAACAGCAGACTTCAGAAAGTTGGAAGCAGCACAACTCGTCCGTGTTTTCTTATACCGTGGCGAAAGTTTACCTCCCCAACATCCGCTTCTGTCCATCACAAAAGCCCAGAGCAGTGGTTCTGAACCATTGATGGTTGGTGCACCCGGTGTGGATCGGCGGAGATGATGGAGGACCCCGTTCGAGGTGAGGGGAAGTGAATGCTACAGGTTATCACAATGATTTAGTAAATGGATATAACTAACGGCTAGTGTGAAGTAGACTTCACTCGGTGACACATACACTCGAAAAAACTCACTCAAAAATTTAATCGCTCCTCCTCAATCTGAAAAAAAAAAGTACAACTTTAATTGCGTTTTACTATAGTCCGTCGCTACTCAAGAAAGTAGGGCGAGGGAAAGGAAGGCCGGGGAGGAAAAAGCAGGCGGAACGATGGAGAGGAGCGGGGGAAACCTCCTCCTCCCTCTAGCGTTCTGTCTGCTTTCTCCTCCCTGGCCTTCCTTTTCCTCGTTCTACCTTGTTGAGTTACAACGCACTCTAGTGCGGCAGGGTTTTGCGGATCCCCAATTGAGAACCACTGGCCTAGAACATGTTTATCACTCGCGTCCGGACAGACGCTGACACGCTCTGTTGGTTGTCGATGAATCGCTCGAGGCCTCCGCTGCTGTTGAAGTCCCGAAAACGGGAAAAGGAAGGATACGAAGGCGAGGCAGACAAGATGGACAGTCACACCATTGGCAGATCGCGTTTGACGTCAAGCCTGACGAGCAGAGACGTCAAAGAAAAAAAAGCCATGCAAGGAGGAAAGCCGTGCCGTTTGCCTGGTGGATGTCCAAACAAAATACGTTCTGACTTTGATATGGAGGTCAAGTGGCGCTTCACGCGCTCTGAAGTATCCTGTTTGGGCATCCCTTCAGACTGAAACGCGGCTCCAATTTTGTTGATTTACGTTGATTCGTGCTAGAAAACTCTCGCTTTGTCTGTATTTCCTCGCTTCGGACAGCGTTATGTCAAAGAATATTGTTTCGTGTAACGTAAAATTGAGGTTGAAGTTAATGTCAGAGCTGAAATTTATCGTTCAAAGTTGGCGCAGAAGCATCCCATGCACGGTGCAATGATAGTATAGACACTTTTAAGCAGCTGTGCATGGGCGCCGCCATAACAGAGCTTCCGTTTTTTTTTTATTATTTTATTTCGTTTTCTTTATTATTATTTTTATTATACCCATTTTATATTCTATTGTGTCCTACTCTCCAGCATTGGCCTTTGTGGGGGCACGTCAACGCCCGTTTCAGTGGATCGGTATCTCGGTCAAACAAGACAAGGTCAGAAATGGCTGTAATCTGGCGCGTTTTTAAAGCGTCTATAACTAGCTTCTTGCATAACGAGGTCAGGTAACGTAATCGTATGAAGCAAGGGCACAAACGTGGCCGCGCCCTGCGACGCCGGGGCTGCTGCCAAGTATATATATATTTCTCTTCCTTTTTATTGTCTAGAAAAACTCTAGATATATATAAAAAAAAATTTTTTTCCAGATTTTACAATTTGAGTTTTGTATACTATCCTCGTGGGTTCTTTTTTTCCTTTCTCTACGTCGTTTGACAAGCGCCTGGTGCCTGGCTTGATCTGACGAGCCGCCAGGTGTCTGCATTCCAAACATTTTTATATGGGGCCAAGTCCCCCCATAAGAATACTAGGGGGTGGGAAGGCGCTGGCCCCTAGACCCTGGTTCCAGCGTCCCTGGCCGTGCCAACACCAGATAACAAGGCCAGAAGGCTGCACCTACAAGATAACATAAAGACGCAAACGCCGGGCACGGATAGAACCATCTCACTAAGCGTTCCATGCATGCGTGACACTCCGTGCGGGAACTATAGGGGGCGCTGTGAAAAACGCGCGCCGCGCCGCTAGCGGAGGAGCTGGCGTTCGACTGTGAGGCGCATTTAGCAGCCTGCGGCGCCCTTTCGCATGCCAAGCTGTGGCGGCGGAAGCGCGCACGGGCGAAACTTTTGCTTTTTGAGCCGATAAGTTGAGGGTGACGTTGCATGAGTGCTCGGGCAGAAGGGCATTTAGCTGTTCTCCACTTCTTATATATTGAGTTTGAGTCGTTATTAGGGGTAATTTCTCTAGTTGCGGCCGAAAAAGGAGTTGGAGCGATTTTCCGAAAAACAAAACGGCCGCCACCATAATTGCTCTGAGTGGGAAATTTATTTCGCTCGTCGCTGTAAACCTAGGACTGCTGGTACGATGATATTTGGAGGCGAGTGAGGTGTTCACTAAGTTTGTGCACGAAGAGTGCCAAGTTTCTTTAAGACAGCAGGTGTGAAAGTTATGTTGCTAACGAATGAAGAAATAAAGCAGTACGGGATATCCAATATTGGACCCAAAATGTTGTGTTATAGCGGGCTGTGCAAAGT
Organism: Ixodes scapularis; assembly: GCF_016920785.2. Classification (NCBI taxonomy): domain Eukaryota; kingdom Metazoa; phylum Arthropoda; class Arachnida; order Ixodida; family Ixodidae; genus Ixodes; species Ixodes scapularis. The sequence goes on along the minus strand of NW_024609883.1, from coordinate 28,760,290 downwards.
GCAGATTTGGGCAAACAGGTGCCTGGACTTGACAGTAACATGACACAGCACTTATTATACAAAAAGAAAAAGGTGGCATAGGGAAACCAGGTGAAAATTTGGTTTGGGCGGCGTAACTCAATGGGAACCGGTTTTGACCATGAAAAGGCTGTCAAGAGAATACTACTGATTTTGGCAGGCGGAGACTTGCAGGTAGGAAGGGACTGGTGGACTGTACTTCTAATTGAAACAACTTTACGAAAGGTGGTTCCAAAGCAGAGAAAACAAAGCTGTCGGCCAACACACGGTTTGGCCGCCAAGGGCTTTTGCGGTCAGCTGTTGTGTAATAACCTGTTGTGTGAGGTGCTGATTTTCGGGGCACAGGTACTTTGACATGACCGTCACTTGGCACAACACTTATTATAACAAAAAGAGTTGGCATAGCGAAACCAGGTAGAAATTTAGTTTGGGCGGCGTAACTAAATGGGAACCAGTTTTGACCGTCAAAGGCTGTCAAGATAATACCACTCATCGTGGGAGGAGCACACTTTACAGGTAAAAAGGGACCAGTGGACGGTACTTCCAGTTCGAACCACTTTGCGATAGGTGGCTCTAAAGCCGAGAAAAAAAAATGTTGTCTACAGAACTCAGGGTGTCAGCGTTTGCACATCCAAAAGGAGGCTGATCCAGAAAGAAAGCACACCACATAAACTTCCATACTCAAACGTCGATTCTCCAGTGGTTCCGAGTTTCACTTCATACACTTCATACCCGCGAGTGTGGGATGGCAGTTCAGTTCGTCCCATCGGCGCTTACACATGTAGGCGTTACTTGTACGAAAACAAACGCAGAGCGCAAAGCGGCAGTGTAGAATATGTCAGCCGTGATGACACAGTGGCAGACATGATCGGGAGACCAAATTTCTCGCGTCGTACGGCACGGCTCCATCGTTGTCGCTGTCCCAGAAAACATCGGCGAGGTGAAAAACTGTGAAACTTCGTCTCCACGAGATACGACGCATAACTGTTGAAGCACTTAATGACGCAGCACAGGCAGCACTTCATGCTGTGAACCCAGCGCAACCGCACCACTCCGACTTCAATGCGTACCAACGTACGCGGCGTGGTTTCGGTTTCGTTTTCTCCGGGGTTCTCACTGCCTACCTTCGCTACCGGCCGCGCGGCGGCGCGCCAGTCGCGTCGCACGCTGCGTACTCTCGTCCCCAGCCACCTAACAGGCGTATCCGGTATGGGCGACGAAAAAATAATCCAATGTTTCAACCTGCAAATAGTAAAAAAATAAAGGGGAGGCAAAACGAGAATGAGTGAAGGTTACGCTTATATCCTAAATGCCTTCTATTGACGTGGCAAAGGCAAAACACTGTTTTCGCCCATACTGGAAGTGACGTCAATTCAAGATGGCGGCGCACTTGCAGAAAAGGTCTATAGTTCACAGGGGACGGGCACGAGATGGCTCGTGCCGTCTTGCTCGGCTCGTGCAGAGCTCCAGCGCAGAGGTCGCGCGTGCAGAACGACTACAGTTGTCAATAGAGCCACTAAATGCGCCTTGCTTGGAGTATCGGCACTCTGTTCTCCGATATTGTTGTAGGCGACGCCATCTTGGTGACTGTGTAGAGCAGACGGAACTGACGATAGTCATGATTCAAAAGTGCGCATCTTCAGCACTGGAGTCGGTGTTAGGAAACTCATGTAGTATTTCTTTGCTCTGTCGATAACTGTTTAGACATTTGTGGAGGACGGAAAATCGTTTCCTGTAATTTCAGATAAAGCTTTAATAACTGGCAACCATATTTTAAGCGACAAGATGGGCAAATGTCGTTACTCTGAAGCGTAGCTTATTTAGTGGCACTAGATTTCATAATCTATAGATTATGAAATCTAGTGCTTTAATTCCTTTAATTTTCAACAAGCGGTGTAAGTACTACAGCCCCTGTTTCGGAGAGTCAACGCTGATCCAGCACTCGTGCCCAAAAGACCGACCCCACCTGTGTGTTTTGTTACGCGGCCGCTGCAGGCATGGATCATGGTATACCATGATCCATGCCTGCAGCGGCCGCGTAACAAAACACACAGGTGGGGTCGGTCTTTTGGGCTCGAGTGCTGGATCAGCGTTGACTCTCCGAAACAGGGGCTGTAGTACTTACACCGCTTGTTGAAAATTAAAGGACGAGGAAGAGCGCACGGACGATTGGGGGGGGGGGGGGGGGGGGGGGCACGCGGGGCTTCGGCATGCCTGTAATACCCCATTCACACGACCGTAAAGGTACCTTTAGCTAAGGCACCTTTATTCTCTGCGGCCAATCGATTAACGATAATCCGCGCGTGGCTGTGTGCTCGCGACCCAAGAGCATGGGCTGATTCGCCGATGAATAAAATAGCGCAAAACAACAAGGAAAGAAGGACGAGGTTGACAGGAAGGGCGCTAACTGACAACTGACATTTAATACAGTCTAGATGATACAAATAATACAGATTATCTAGTGCTTCTTTCAAAGAGAGCCATGTTAAATGAAGCTCAGACAATCCGCACCATCAGATCCACTTTCTTGAACGAAGGGCAAGGGCTCAATTTCACCCATGAGTCTCCAATGAATTTAAGCCTTCAATTTTTAGATCTTGATCTGATGTTCAAAGACAAGCACACTGGCTGGAAATATGCACCAAACCAAAAAAGGCCTGCTTTAATACGACTCAGCTCACTCAAAAATCATCAAGAGAGGAATTGTCAAAAGCACAATAAGTGCAGCCTTAAAAAAGTCGTGCACACATTCCGCGGCTGAGAGTTTTCAAGCTCAAGTGCAGCGCCTCAACAGATCTGGGTTCCCGAGTTTGATTTTGTTTGAAGTCGCCGAATCATTACTCACCAACAGTGGACAACGAGAGCGCACACGAGAGAAGAACCAACGACCAGCAGTGCTGCCATACATTCATCAAATTACACACAACTTAAAAAAGATTGCTTCTAAATATCAAGTCCAAGTGGCACTCCCTGCACCAGATAAACTTAGGCGGCTGTGTCCGAGAATTAACCATCTCCAACCACAGCAATCTGAGTGCAAAGTAAAACATCAGGAGCCATACATCGACTGCCAACGAGGAGTGGTGTACGAAATACCTTCCACCTGCGGCAAAATATATGTGGGACAAACAGGCCGATGCATCAATGACCACTTACGAGAACATGCCATAGCCTTGAGATCGTCACCAGCCGGCCATCTTTTAATACATGCAAGGGACTGTATGTGCTCAGCAATGTTTAGCCAAACCGAAATCCGAAAGAACACGCGAGTTGTACGAAGCTCAAACTATTGTGTCTCGTGGGGCGGTGTGCATCAGCGTCCCATCGACCGTTTTATCTCAAAAGGAACTTTACTACCTCAATCTTATGACTTGACGACAAGTATTCAGCCTGCAAAGTTATGTTCCTTTTTGGTTCAAACCTCATCTTTTTTCTTTTTATCATCTACGATTTCAGATCGTCTACCTTGGCAATTTTCTAATTTTTTGTTTCAAAATTATTGCTTCTTTCTTTCTCTTTTCTTCTTACTGTTTTTTTTTTTACCGCTCAAAGATATCATCAGCAACTCTCCTTTTTCATATATATTTCATTTTAAAAGTTTTACGTATAACAACTTTGAGGGTGTACTTTTCTTTCTTTTAAGCAACAACCATCAGTAACTTCTTTCTTCTCCTTCTTTATAGACTGTATTAAAATGTCAGTTAGCGCCCTTCCTGCCTACCTCGTCCATCCTTCCTGGTTGTTTTGCGTTATTTCATTCATGACGAGGTGGACGCCTGGAGGTGATGCCGTTCTGCCTCCTATTTAAAAAATAATTTCTCCAAAATAACAAAAAGTACTTTTCAAATGTTTTGATATGTTAAATAGATGGGGTCGGTTGAACGCTCTGCTATTGCAGAAAGGCCGAGCACCGTTGTCCAGGGTGTCGAACCGAAATTTTTATCGGTTCGGTTCCGGTTCGGGTTCACGGCTTTCGGTTCAGCTCCGGTTCAGTTCCAGCGAGCAAAAAATAACGGTTCGAACCGGTTCGAACCGCAAAACGGTGAATATATTTTTCGGGTTTCTTTGGCAATAGGCACTATTTCAACAGCGAAACAGGTATCTATATAGCTATTTATCATTTGTAGGATCCACTATTATTTTCAGGTGCAAAAATAAACTGCGTTATTTAATTTCGATGAAACAGTAAAAGGAAGCTAGATCAACATATATGACTCAAAATCTATTCCTTTTTATCTCAGTCGCATATAATTTACCTGAATCTAATGGTTATCAGTTGGGTAAGTCGCCTAAAATACCCGTTAATGCTACATCTTTGCGTCGCAGTATTAAGAGTCCAATCCTGCTGCCTGCTGTGATCGTGAACCTAGGAATCAATTACAGTGCATAAAATCATGAAATGGGCACGTCCTCACCATTTATATCCTGAAATCTAGTTTACAAAATTCGTTTTACAATATATATATATGATGAATATTTTCAAAATGCCAGAAGAGTTTTAGGACAAACCCTTTCAGTCTACCTTTTACAGAAACACTGAGCAGCAATCACAACGCTTGCTTTCCTCATCAATATTGTTTACACTCAGCACCGTGATGCAGGCGAAGAATCATGCAGAAAAGAATTACCTTCGCACTCAGATCGGATCTGGCCTAGAATAGCGAGTACCAAAGTAAACATTTTCGGCATTGCTTGGCGTTTGAGGTTTGTTCTTCTCAAGATGCCGGTCAATTCAATTTGCAAATAAACATCACCCTGCTATTTTTTATATTTTTTGTTAAATAAGACAAAGTAGTATTCAATACTCTGCCCGATATTACAGCTACTTAATTGGTCACTTTCTGGCGGTCTGCATGCGCAATCGTCATAGTTCCGCCACGCGCCACTGTGTCCTTTGTTTTCATCTAGCCCACAGACACATAAAATTATTGTTCATCATATAAAAGGAGCAACAGACTTCTATATGTTCGAGAGGTTGAATATGCGCCAGGAACACATGTTATTTAAATAAGCTTCAAAATAAAACATTTGTTTAAGGTTCTTCCAAATCACTTATAGACCTGCCCATCGAGAATAAAAACGCCGAAAGATTTGCAGAGCATATATCAGATAATTTGGACGCGCATTTACTTATGATGTATATCTTTAGAGTGATTGGCTCTTTATTTATGTTTTCAAGTCTTCAGGGAGCAATAAAATATTTTTTTTTATTGTCATCAATAAATTTGACTGTATGAAGTTCACATAACTACTTGAGTCAAACACGGGAGAATGAAACTCGAGAATACGCCATTTGCTTAGTCTGCGGAACGCGCTTTTTTCTTCGCTGCTCGGCAGTGTGAAACACCGGGTCGCGGGCTACACCAAAAATGACTGTGTGCTCGCATGATAGATCTGAAGGGAAATATAGAAAATGTGCAGAAAAAGATATAATAAATGGTATTCTTCTAAATGATTCCTTACTGATGCCTTACTGCAAAAGTAAATGTATAGAAATGCATGTTTTAAACGTAAACACTTTTGACAGAACGCCGTATTGTTGGGTCAAAAATTTGTGAAATACAGACCTTCGTGCACCAACCAAGTCCTAAACATTTAGGAGCCCGACATTTCATAGGTTCACAGCCACTAAACCCTCGGCGTATGTCAATGGACTAGGGCACTCGAAGAACAAGAAAAGTCCGAGGACACCTAAGCCCTTCTTAGGAGTTGTGAAGGCGAAACCATGAATGTCGTTCTTCTGCTCCCTTAGTTCGTCTGCGGTGTAGTGGCATAGACCGCCCCGTTTCGTTGGCCGACGGCCGAACGCGTGCTCTGTAGAAGTGACCTCACCACGCTGAGCTCGGCCGTGCAACCTCTTTGGAATTTGCCCGAGCGATCTGTGCTGCCAGGCTCGCACCGATGCACCCCTTACTGGCGGGCGCGGTCGGGCCGCTGCGTGCGCTGGGCCGTCATGGAGAGGGCTTCTCTGTTGGCGCATTTTGGAACTACGCCGCACGAGAGCCAATGGGAGCCTCGTTCCTTGATGACACACGCTAGCCAATGAAAACCTGCCCATCGGATCAGATTTCTTCTACACGAGACATTGGGACGGGGGAAGGCACCGTTTGGCGCGGCTTCAAAGCTGATGACGTCGGTTCGCTCCATGAGACAGTTAATGCTTTAGCATTAAAAATAAGGAGCTAAACGACACAGCGTAGATGGAAAAGAAGCTGCAGCTCTCCACGTGCAATAGTCGCCCCTGATGAAAATACCGAACCGGTTTTAAAACGTCAGACTCCTAACTGTTCAGGACTCGGGTGGTTATCATCCGCATTTCTCTAATAGGGATGCGTGCAATGATGTTCCTTATTACACATAAATAACGAGAAGAACATACAATATACTTCTAATTTAAATCACATTCGGACATCAGATTGTACTAGCTCGAAACCTCAGAGAGTACATTTTCGGTAGGCTATAAAATTATATTCAATTTTATGGGCACTTGTTTTGGGGCCTCATTTTACAACTCTGTGCTTTATCAGTCATGCGCGCTCTAACTTTTTATCAGGCTTCCGAATATCATCGCGAGACTGTTATATATATACTGCACAAGTTTACAGTTTGGACATCCCCTTTTGGTATACGTCGTTTCAGCTTAAAAGGGCATTGCAAGGGAAGGAAGGAAACCAAATGCTGCTACGAAAGGCGTGCCATCAGCGTCATACACGAGCGTTCAGTGACGACATTGGTCTAGAGCGTCAGATCATGACGACATAGAATTCTAGAGGAAGGACTGGCTGAATAGGTGCACGTGACCCTTCTGATCCTTTCAAGCGCGTGATTCTCACTCATATGTTTGCTTTGAATTCCGGTAAATTGGTGGGGTGTTCACATCTTCATAACTAGATGTTAATTTCCAACATATAGGAAGATCGCGCATCGTTGTTGCACGCTCTTGCCGTTTAGGTTCTCCATTGGTTCAGACCAAGGACGTCATCAACAAAAGAAAATGTGCTCAAAATTCTAAACTTATTTCACCTATTATGTTCAAAATACGTCAGATTTTTATTTATTATCTTCATTTTATGTTTAATGTGTTGCTAGGGTCACACTCACTATACTCCGCGACAACTTTTCTTGGCAATGCAGAGGAAGGTAAAGGCCCGCGTCCCCTCTCCCATTTTGAGTGTACGCAGGCTCTCCTCCTCCCCCATTTCCGGGGAGAGGAGGAGAGCCTTCGTACACTCAAAATGGGAGAGGGGACGCGGGACGTACCTTCCACTGCATTGCCAAGAAAAGTTGTCGCCGAGTATAGTTAGAGCGAACGGGATGCAAATAGACCAATCTCATTAAGCGCTCGGCGCATGCGTGACGCCGCCATAACTTTAGTTCACGGAAGGCAGACGACCGTGCATGCGAGGACTCGTGCCGTCTCGTGCTCCACAAGTGCATAGCTCCAGCAGGGCTATTGCACATGCAAAAAGACTAAAGTTCCCTCTATGCATTGCGACAGCGGTGGCGTAGACAAACTGACTGGTGAGATTGGTCTATCAAAAATGGCCAGAAACGCTTTGCAGGGGCCCTTCAAGTCCAGACGCAGCCGATGCTACAAGCGCGAGCACGTGGTCCTGACCAGTGCTTGCACTGCAGGAGCGCGCGTGCTTGGCAAGAACGCTTCTTCCTTCTTCCTCCCCGGCCTTCCTTTCCTTCACCCTACCCTCTTGAGTTGCAACGGACAACAATGACGTATTGAATTTAAGTCGACTTGACGCGGTGAGTTGCGCCACAATGTCACAAGGCCACGTGACGTGACAATATTTGACAGCATATCTTGACACCATGACGTCACTTGACCACGTGACATGTGATTAATCGCAATGCCAGTACAAAAGTGCCACGAAAACCCACAAATTTTTATGCACTGCAATTCAGTATATGACAATTTCATCACTGCATAGAAATGCAGCTGCCAATTTTTATTTCTCAAACACTCATTTTGTAATAAAAAAGTTACCCTAAACCGCTTTGAACCGGTTACCGTTATATTTTTTTCCGGTTCAGTTCCAAGATGACGGCGAAGATTTCGGTTCGGTTCAGTTCCAGTTCGGCAAAAAATAACGGTTCAGTTCCGGTTTTCGGTTCGGTTCGGTTCCGGTTCGACACTCTGCCGTTGTCCACATTCAATTCAATTCAATGTTTTATTCAGACAACATACATCAGACAGTTGTCTAGGGGGCCGTTGCAAAAGGCAACTAAATGCCTGACGAGGCGTTTACCGCATTTTTCGTTTTTTGACATATGGGTGTTAACAGTATTCCAGACTTTCCTAGAATTGTTATAGATGTCTGCAAATTTGTTCTCATAATAATTCTTTTGTGCTCGCTTAACGTCGCGAGATAACTTGTTCCTCTCCTTTTTAAATTCAGATAAATAATTCGGATACCTCGTTTTTATGAATAAGCCGTAAAGCTTATTACGATGTTGCATTCTTTTGCGAAGTGCGGCGTCAATCCAGGGTTTCCTTGATTTCTTGTTTCTTTTGAACTCAGTCATAGGAAACGCTCGCTCGTAAAGTTCCTTCACAGTCGTTATAAATGCGTCGTATGCTATATTGGGGTCAACCAATTCTAGAATGTCGTTCCAGTTTGTCTCCGAGACTAACCTCTGAAAAACATTAATTTTACTCTCGTTTATCAATCTAAAAGTAATCGGTGTGCATGGTGGTGATTTTTTGCGTTGTGTCGAGCAAGGTGTGAAAAACATAAAAATCGGTAAATGGTCACTAAGGCCTGCTATTAGTACACCTGCCTCTAGTTCATTCATTTGGTAGTTAGTGAAACACAAGTCAAGCATTGTTTCAGACACGTCCGTCACCCTGCTAGCTACTTTCACTACATTTTCCAGGCCAAAAGAATGCAAAGTATCAAGAAGTTTTTGCGTAGTTGGGTCTGGGGATAGCACATCTATATTGAAGTCACCGCAAAGAACAACATGCATACCAATCTGCACAAAAGACTCTAGCATATCTTCAAGATATTTGAGAAACGCGGGTATTTTGCCTTGAGGAGGCCTGTACAGGACAACGAGAACAGTATTGCCACATTTGATCATTAGAGACTCAAAGTCTGGCGTTATCACAGAGTATTCGGTTGACACATCATAATCTAGACATTCTTTTACATATACCGCCACGCCTCCTACTCTCCTAATCTCTCGAGATAGCGATGTACATCTGTATCCCGAAAAATGAACAATATCGGAGTTATCAGAAAACTAGGTCTCAGTAAAAGCTAAGATATCGAAGGCGTGATCTAGGTCACTTAGAAATGTTTCAACAGCTTCTTGTTTATTTTTTAAACTTCGAGCATTTAGATGCAGAAGAGAAAACTGCTTGTCATGCAAAGCATTACAGTGCTTGAAAGAAATGGAATTGTAATAACTGCCCTTTTCAACATAGCTTGTCATGTCGGTGGATGACAGCTGAAATAACTACGTAACAGAAAAAAAGAACTATTTAGCGTATCATTTCCAGATCTTTCTCCGTACTGATCTTGATGACTCGATCGCCGGCGCCTCGGCGAACGAACATTTTCCCATTCCTTTGCCAAGCAAATTTATACTCCATTTCCGTTGCTTTTGTCCTCATTTGCCAGAATAGCTTTTTGTTTTGTGCTGTGAGATTTTCATTTAGAAAAATTTTTGACTTAGCTTTCCTGAGTTCTCCCTTTTTTTCGAGCCACGTGTCTCTTGTTAGGCGGGTGAAAGTGACATATTCACCATTTAATTAAAAAGTGTCCGGATACTTTTTTTTACAATTCTATTGCAACCTAGTCGATCATAAGGTTCAGAAATATAAGTAAAAAAGTTTCTTAGTCAAATTATAATTTCAAGTTGACTAAAAAAATCAAGAAATCCTAAAATTTTGTTTAGGTTTGTAGTGCCTGTCTGGACCCAAAAAGGCGGCTTAAGGCCACGGTCCCACTGAATGTGGCATTTTAGTTACTTTTCGGCAGGTCATTACTCATCTCCTTTTAAATACTGTTTTTTGGGATTGATGTCATTTGAAAGGCAATGCAATCCTCTTTCATTTGATATTATGTATGTGTTGGTTTTTACTGTTCATGCGCATTTCTAGCGTTGCGAATATGATGGCGCGGACCCTCACTTGCTCCGCTAGTTCATGTTTTATGAACGATCCATTAAAGATAGCACGGTTCCAATATAGCAGTTTTGTTAAGATGATGTCGGAGCAGAATCTAACGATCCACTTTTTTGATATTTGCACTACTTTGTTTTTTTCATCCCTCCAAATATTGCCCTAAAATTGACATTTTTCCGCACAAATATGTTTTTAATGACAAGAGCTAGGGCAATGAAATTAGCTACAGATGTAGTGCTTATAATTGGTAATATGCAGAAAAAAATTTAATGTTGTGTAAATTTTTTTTGTTTAGATATTTTATATCAAACGTAGCACTTTTTTGTGCTTTGTGTCATGGTAGTTCAAATGCCGCTGAAGAAATAATTAAACTATGATAAAATCTTTTATAACATTTAGAGCTACAATGGTTGCCCAAGAGGTGGACGATGGCTTTTTTTCATTTTCAAAGTCATAACGCTCCAGGAGCCCTTCAAACTTACCTGTTTTTGACGCATATCTGTTTTGGACATCAAACAGATTTATTGGCATTTAATAACATTTATAGTTTGGAATAGATATACATTGCGATGTATTAAATTTTCACAATGATATTGCTTTGGTTTCTTAATAGGTGTAGAGCTTAGCTATTTTTAAAAACAATAAAAACTGTTTGGATGTTTTGTTGCGCTACCTGGCGGATGGCAGACAAACTGCTGATTTCTAATGTTCAAAAAATTTCCGAGGGCGGCGTTGGCGTCTGTATCATCATCAATCTCCGTGTCTTTTTACCCTCACATTTAAAAAATATATTGGAAGATTTACTATCGATAACTGAATGGTTGAAGTACTGGGTCAGGCTAATAAATCTAAGACCAATATTTACACAAGCGTAGCGTGATATAATGTGTTCATTATTCGATATGATTGAAATCAATAAACAATGAAGACGAAGAGGAAAAGAATACACCCGAGTTCACTTTATGCCTAGAGTCACTAAATGAGCTTTAAAGTATCGGCACTCCGTTCCCCAAAATTGTTTTGGGCGCCGCCATTTTGGGTCTTGCTCAAAGCAAACGCAACTGCCGATCATCGTGATCTAAAAGTACGACTTCCTCAGCATTAGATGCGGTGCTAGGAAGCTGATGCAATATTGCAATGCTCTGTCGCGGGTTGTTTAAACATTTGTGAGGGAGGGAAAAGCGTTTCCTGTGATTTTAGATAAAGGTTCATATAACTGGCAACCATGATTTTAAGCCACAATATGGCCAAGTGTCGTTACTCTGAACCGTAGCTAATTTACTGGCACAAGCGGGAACAATGAAGAAGAGGCAGGTGTCAAAAGGTAGTGGCTTGTGGAATCCACGGGGCTTACGATATGGCCCCTCCAGGTATTACTGGGTGGAGCACTTCATGTGCCCTTTGCTTAGGGTGGAGCACGACTTCTGGCCATTTTGTCCCCCTCTTTTATTTTTATTTTTTGCTCAGAAGCGCGTGAAAGAGCGTGTCCCAGCACGCGCTCGTGGCGCTGATTGTGCTATGGCGACATTTTGTTTTCGTCGATTTCTTTGTATTTTCCCCGTGAGCGCGTGCTGTCGGCATCGGGTACTACAGAGGTTGACATCACCCTAAACAGAAGGACATTGAGGCACCCTAGGTATTACAAGCCTCTTGAACAAGAGCATGAATAGTGTTATTAAATAAGCTACGCTTCAGAGTAGCCACGCTTGGCCTTAGTATGGCTTAAAATTATGGTTGCCAGTTATTTGAAGCTTTATCTGAAATCACAAGAAACGCTTTTCCGTCCCCAACTTTAAACAGTTTGCGACAAAGCAAAGAAACAATACATGAGCTTCCTAACACCGAATCTAATGCTAACGATGTCGCGCTTTTGAATCATGACGATCGGCAGTTGCGCCTGCTCTGCACAAGCACCAAAATGGCGGCGTTCACAACACTGTAAGGGAAGAGAGTGCCGATACTCTAAGCGCAGCTCATTTATTGGCTCTAGTTGCCGCGAAACTCCTTTTCCCTGACTGAAACTGAAAGTAAATATGAATAATACACCATTATTATAGCTTATTTAGTTATAACCAAATACACATAATGAGAGGAGGAAGTGGGCGGGTAGGAGAAACGCGGGTTTTATACGCGACCGTTCTAACCGTCTCAAAAGAAAGAACGCACGAGCTTGCGCTGGTTTAGAAAAAAAGGCATCCAAAGAAAAGAGGCGGCACACTGTGTTCTTTGTTATTATGCGTCTAATTGCAAATTGTTGTGTGTATGTTTATTCAGCCGGAAGTTAGTCTGCCTTAGTGGGCGTCTGGTGTCTCAGCTGTAGATGAGCAATTTAGCCAGTGCGGTAGAACCGAAAACCTGGGGTCTTCAACGTGCGCCACGTAGTAGTGATGCACGACCGCATGCCGGTACGATGCTCTTCCAGATCGAAACGGGCAGGGGCGGGGTGGGTTCTGCAGCGTGAGCTTTCGCTCCCAGTGCTCCGAGCTGGTGTGCGCTAGACCATGCACTCGGCAACCAACCCCCCCTTGTGTGTCTAATTTATATACAGGTATAAGTATTTGAGGATCGACAATGGACGTCGATCGCCTCGAGGTAATGTAACGTAATAACATTATATAAATTATAAACTGGTTGAAGGACTGAACGACTTAATTTTTCAATTCTTGGATTGTAATGTGGCGGTAGCCTATTGTACTTACTGTTGATGAAGAGCAATATGAGGTGACGAGGTAATGATTAAATGATGAGGCTCTATAAGGACGACGACATTAATGGGTGTTGAACCACAACGTACAGTGCCAGACTTGTTTCAAGTATCGTCTACCCAAAGACTTTCTTCACCCGCAACAGTATATGGTAGAATCAATGAGGATGTTGCTTTACAACTGTACGTGGAACAGGAAAACTGCACTGTGCAGAAGCGCGGCTTATTCGTTAATATGAGGGACGGATTTCTAGCAGCATTCCTGATTGACTACTTGGAACAAATGGCCTCCTTGACGTAAAGTGTTCCCGTTCCAAAAGATTCTTGAAGCATACTTAAACCGCAAAGGAGTATGAGGCGAAAAATAAGAAAAAGGAGTCTGGTGTGAAAGGTCCAGATCACCACCGTACCCTCTACTGTCAAATACAAGGGCAGTTACACAATACACAAAGAAAGGTTTGTGATTTAGTTATATTTACACTTAAGGGCATTGATATCCAACCTATTCAGAGAGATGACACCTCCTGGTCAACCAACATAGAGCCTTTTCTACTCAAGCTTTACATGGAAGGCCAGACTTCCGCTGAAATTCCTCACGTAGGCTGTTGTCCGACCGAATAAACTGCCATTACTCCCGATGTGGGTATCTCTCGATCTTTGTTCGTAAGCGATAGTATCATGAGATCGAGGGGTGTGGCTATTCTTCCGCCGAATATTGCGTCGGCGGGTTTTTTTCCGTGTAAGATGAGACCGACGCGTGCTGCCGGAACAAGAACCTGGCGATTCTTCACTGAACTGCTTCTTCCGTAAGCTTCAAAAGGGATTTTTTTTTTCGTTTCGCACACCATCTGCTCTGCTTGCCCGCTAGTTGCAGGATGGTATGGTGCACTAATGTGAAGCCTGATGCCGTTTGTTTTTTTTTTCTTCAAAAACTTGTTTATTTTATTTGAAGCAAGATTTGGCGCGTTGTCAGAGAAAAGTATTTTCGGTAGGGCAAAAGTAGGTAAAAGAGACCGTAGAACGTCAATGACGTGTTTTGACGTCGTGGCAGACATCGTGTAAACTTCCAGCCACTTAGAGTACGCATCCTACATGACTCCGCAGATGTGGATACGTTTCGCCACCCACCGACTGAATAGTGGATCGTTTTCAGTTACTGTTCGAGTCTTTCCACAAAGTTAGCCCAGGTGCCAGGACTTTTGTCGAAAGCGGTAAGTGTTCGAAACGTCGACAACGTCGGTAGCCACGTGTTGTGCTTGAAACTGGACACTTACCAATCGCTGAGAAGAAACTTGCTTGTTCGTCTGCCATTAGTCGTCCGATATCCGGTCATCACCACAACACCATCTCCCGACAAAACTGGTCTTCATTGTCCGCATGTCCATGGTTAGCAATCACGTCAACTTATAAATTCCCGAACGCTCATAACTTGCCGTCGCTAAACGCCGTTCATTCATAGCGTCTTCATTGCAAATAAACGTCTTCCTATTTCTTCTGATGGTTTCCCTAAGCTGTACTTACAACATAATGTGTGTCGGTACTTCCGAAAATATTGCAGCTGCGTTTGTTTTCCGGGAACTATAATCTAACAACCTTTACAACATCTTCCGGACCCCGTGAAACACAATAGGGAGTTTTAGTAGATCGTTCCGATACCTCCGATAGCCCCGATAACGATACTATGCATGCACAAGGGAGGCGGCGGCGAAGTATCGTGATATCGTTATCGGAGTCATGGGAACGATCTACTAAAACTCTCTAATATTTCATGACGTTATTTTAGTCGTCATTAAAATGGTGAGGTAAGTACCGTAAATCGCGAAGCAGTTTACTCGACGTCCGCTTCCACTGGTTGAGTCTACTGAGCGTGCATTCCTGCAGAGGAAATTTTCATTGATAGAATATTGACACGTCAATCAACATTTGATTCCTTCTTGGTAAGATTTATTGCGAAAGCACGTTACAACCGCCGACCGCATCTCCCTATATCAGACAACAATTTATACCCAGCCTGACATTCTCGCATACATCCGTTTGCTGGGCCACGCTACTTGAGCTAGCTGAGCACAGCTGGCAGCGGCGCGAGCAAGGCCACGAGGGGAACGTGATGGTGCTCGAGCCATCCCACTATGAACCAATGCTTCGGCCACCCCACGGGTGCGTGTCGCCATCTATTGGTTGAACTAACGCCTTGTTCAAGATGGCTGCCGTGGGACCGCAGCCTTAAGGTGTTTTCCTTTCATGGTAAGATAGAATATATTAGTGCTCAATTGCATGCAAACTTAAAATTATGAGGTAAAAATAGCTTTTTGTCAGCAATTTTTCGAAGTACAGAAGGTTTTTTTTTCGATTCTCCGCACTTTGAAGCATGACGTCAAAAAAAGGGAACGTGATTCAGCCCTCAAACCTAGCCATCCTTACTTTCAGACATGTCTTTGTGCATATTATTTTTTCAAGCATATCCAAAATATGACAAAAATTGCAGTCTCCTTTGCCATGAAATGACCTAAATGAAATAGGTGTCCTCATCGGTGTCCTCACCGCCTCAGCGAGACAATAACGGCAGTTGACAACGTCTTTTTGGCGGATGATACAAGGAAGGTATATATATCATTCTGTCAAACCCCGAAGCACAGTCACCACCTTTTCTCTGTCATGTGAATTATCCAACGACGGGAACGAGGATTTTGATCATTCACAAATGTGGCGCCTAGATGCAATGGGTATCACCAATTGAGCTGAAACTCAACCAATTGATCACCCAACGGTCACTCACGTCGCGACGTGAGTGGCCGTTTTTCTGGTGTGAGTGTGAGTGTGAGTGAGTCTATTTTAGCGCTTCTCCTACAACATGAATATCCAACTCGCCCAAGCATGCATTCTAATAAAAAGCGTGATCAGCGGTACGAAGTTCCTCTCATGATAAGGACCGCAGGCCTGGGACCAGATTGCAATAACCGCAGCATTGCCGGAACCCGACTGATCTCACAACTTCGGCGGGAGGATTAATGGAGCATTACGACAAAACTATTGGGCCTATTTCGATGACCACCACGCAGAGAGCGTGCAGCCATCTACCCAACGAGCAAAGAACACATGCTATTTACCTCACCGTGTTGTAATACGCCGAGATGCTATTACCACAAATATCCGCGCAGTATTCGACGCTTCCTCTCACGCTCCCAACAAACCACCGTCGAATGTCTTAGGAAAGAGTCCCACGCTGGATGCTAATCTTCTCCAACTTCTCCTCAGCATCCGATTCTCCAAGGTCGTATGCGTAGCCGACATTAGCAAAGCTTACCTACAGATTCAGGTTCGTCAAGATGATCGCGACGCACTTCGCTTCCTGTGGATCGACAAACTTCCCAACGGCACAGATGCCCCAAAGGTTTTTGAATGGCGGATGACAAGAGTACCGTTTGGAGTCGCTTCAAGTCTATTTCTGCTCGCCGCCACTCTCGCGATCATTTCAAATCCTTGAAGAGCAGGTATACCCCGGAACTGTTGCCCAGATCAAGGATGTCTTCTATGTCGATGACTTAAAGTCTTAATTGATGGAGCATCCATGGAACACGGCGCGTTGCGCCTCTACCACGAGAGTACAGCGATTCTCGCAGATGCTAGCATGGAATTAAGGAAATGGGCGTTGAATTCAAGCGCGCTTGAAAATCATTTTCTTGAAGACGGCTCCGCTTACGACAATGCAGCCGGAACGAAACGCACAATGAAGGTTCTTGGGATTATTTGGGACCGCACAACCGACGAGACCATTTTGCGCTCGGAAATGTCCCTACGTTTCTCACATCGCAACAACCAACAAAACGCTCCGTTCTGCGAGTTTGTTCTCGACTTTTTGATCCTCTAGGCTACCTGGCTCTACTCACAATTCGTGCAAAAACCCTATTCCAATCGCTTTTGATAAGCAAACACCACTGGGAAAAAGGTCTCCCACAATAAACGCAGTATGAATGGAACAAATGCTGCACGCAAATAATTTGAATCATTTCGCATACCCCAGTATGTTCATTTCTCGTCGCCTAACAAAACTGAGCTTCACGTCTTTGTCGATGCAAGCCCACAAGCTTATGGCACTGCCATCTACGTCCGTTCCATCAACACAGATGGTGCGATTTCAACACGTTTGTTGATCAGCAAGAGTTGAGTGGCCCCCCTCAAAACAATTACATGGCCAAGACTTGAGTTGCTTCTCTGCCTTCTAGGAGCACGCCTCATCGACAATGTATTGAAAACTCCGAATTTCGACAGTCCCCAAACAAGTCTCTGGACAGATTTCAAAATTGAGCTTTCCTGGATCAAGGGGGATTTATCAAGGTGGCAGCCATTTGTCAGAAACCGAGTCGACAAGATTAACCGTCTGACGGACCCCACTCGGTGGGCACATTGCTCAAGCAGTCGTCACCCAGCTGACCTCGTGACACATGCCATCTCCGCTTCCGCACTCAAAAAAGAAGCACGATGGTCAACCGGACCTTCTTGGCTATCACAACCAAAACACGCCTGGCCCCAAGAACTACGTCCCCCCATCTACCTTTAAATGAAGAAGCAAAGATGTCCATGGCAACCTCCATTACAACAAACCTACCCAAGGTTCTTTAGCTTCATCATTATGGATCCCTAACTCGGGTTTTAAGCATCACAGCTTGGATTCAGCGCTTTGTCACCAATTCATCCCAGTCCAGGCCGTCCATAACCGGACCATTGACGTCTGCCGAGCTCAGAAGGGCCGGGACCTATGGGATCTCCATAACACAAAGGGAATACCTTTCCTTAGGCCTTTGATGACCCCCGTCAGAAAGAATCAACATCTACTACATCAAACATCGGCAATCTCCATTCGTTCCTCGGCGAGGACAAACTATTGCATGCGGGAGGACAACTGCAGGAGCTAGATGACTTGTCAGATGTGAAGCATTCGATTCTCTTCCCCTGCAAGGACGAGTTTACTGACCCGCTAGCATCGAACACACACCATCGACTCATGCATGGAGGTGTCCAAGTAACAGTCATGGAGCTTCGAAGACGCTTCTGGATATTCAAGGGTCGCCAACCGGTCAAACGCATCACGAACTAATGCTTTTAGCTTTCTACACTGCTTATATGAGATGTCCCCATGCTTCGAAAGTGCCAACCATTTCTTGTCCGCAAAAAAAGAAAAGAAAATAAAAATAAAATAAAATAAAGATTTAAAATAATTTGATACAGGCCGGTATCTGTTCTCCGAGTGCGGCACATCAAAAACAAACTCTGCTATGCTCGCTTTTTAGCGATGTGCCATAAATGTACCCTAAAAGTTTTCTTTATAATTTTACAAAAGTGCTTAATGTTTTATTCAGCGCTTTAAGGCTACATTCACACTGGTGTTCGAATCAGAAGCACCAAGCGGATCCGCTCATTTTCATGAAGCCCGCGTTCGCAACCGCTTTGCGGATGCGATTGAGTCGACAGTGTGAATACGGCTTTTAGGATAGAGCGTGTAGGGCGACTCTTCATCACTCGGCCAACACAGGAAAGCGTACCGCCAGCGCTTGCCCGCTACAATTCACTCACAGCCGTGCTGCGCAGAAATACTACAAAAAGTATTCGGGAATACAAATACTGAGATACATGCGTTTTAAGACCCAAAATACAGATACGGAGATAGATTTGTCTTTTCTGCAACGGGATATCTCTGAGATACTTCTGCAAAACCAACGAAAACGTATTCCGGACTACAGATACATAACAAAATACATATGTTCCCGAACGGTGCTAGGTGGGGAGGCCCAAGAGGGTATAGTTCGTGGCGAATATGAATGGTAATTTATGTTTGTGTTCCTTTTTTCTGTCATTTTATGCTGTTAACGTTGCCTCGAATTCTTTACTTATCATGTCACTCCGGTTGAACCACATAATTACAGAACGGTAAAGACTGCGGACTATGCTCGACAAAAGGCGCCTGCCCGAAATTAACCCTGTTTCGCCGTGAGGGCGCATCTCAAACTGTCGTATTATAAGCTTCTGAGTCACTCATTGTGTAGGGAGATTGGGCAGCAGGGCCATACGCGTTCTCTCTGCTAAATTGGAATAGAGTGGGGGGCTTTGTGAGAGGAGTTGATTTTGTTATTCTTGACCGTAACCGATTTTAAACCACAGTTTTCTTCTTTTATGTCGGTGATTGATATGGATCATATTATAGCGCGGGTTCATATTATAAATTACGAAGCAACTTGCAACAAACAGATGTTTTTATGTTTTAAACTTATCTTGAAAAGGACAACAAATGTAATGATATAACTAAGTCTGGAAAAGTATCGCGATACAAGCGATACATCTCAAATGAATTTCACTACTGAGGTACAAATAGATTTTTCAAATGTACCTGGATACAGAAAAACAGGTACTCGAAAGTATCTCTAAAATACTATCGTTATGTATCGGGATACTGCCCAGCCCTGACTCCCGGTGCCTGCTGAGGCTTACAGAAAGTCTAGTGAGAAAAAGAAAAAAAAAAAAAGATGTTTACAATTCTCTGAAATGCCGAATTAGAGCGCAGCCCTTGAGGAGGAGGAGGAGGGGGTACGGAGGGGAGGGTATGTTCTTGATCCCCCTCCGTACCCTCCCCTCCTCCTCTCTTGCTCCCCTCCCATTTAGCGGAAATTTTTCGTTAAATTTTCCACTTAATTAAGCGAAAATTTCCCCGCTAAATTTAGCGGTAAAACTGAATTGGTGTTGGGGTCACGTGACGGCAGTTATCAGACTGACAATATAAAGATTTCTGTAACTTGGGGTGCTATTACACGCGTGGAACGAGTATGGGGCAACGCGATTTGAGTAAGCTTATCAGTGTGACTCCATGAATCTCAATCCGAAACTGATCAGGAGCATATCGTGTGGTGTTACATTAGCAGATTATTTTCATAATCTATTGTCCTTCGAAGCGCTAGACTGAGAAAAATGTCTAGCCTGCTAATTTAAATCCAGAGAGCGCTTGTATACCAATAAATTTTGTAAATGCTCTTAGTATTCATCTAGTATATAATGACCCTTACTAGCCTAAACATTGGCTGAAGATGGTGGGTATATATACGAATCGGGTGGGTAGGTGGTTAGAACAGAAAGTCGCGGAGGTGTGATGTCAGAGTTGTTTGTGCGTTGTTGTACTGCTGACATGTATGTTGGTTGGTATTCGTGCTGTGTATGCATGCTTATGCTATCAGTACTGGTTAAAAATGTGCAACCTTGAAAAGCCGAATAAAAAACAGGTTAGCGCCATCTAGCGGTTACTGCTACAATTTGTGGGTGGTTCAACTGCCGCCTAATTTAAAAAGCTGAGCGTCGAGCTGTCATGTATCTATCGATTTACAAAAACAACAGGCAGTTGGCCTCTCTACCTCTTGAATTCGATAACAATCGTGATAATCGTGCTAAGCTACCTAAATACCTGGGGTCGCTAACGTGCACCACGCAGTAGTGATACACGACCGCACGCCCATACGATGCTCACCCAGATCGAAATGGGCCGGCGTGGGGATTGAGCCCAGGACCCCTGGGTTCTGCAGCGCGAGCTTACGATCCACGTGCTCCGAGCTGGTGTCCGCTAGCCCACTCGGCCACCGATTCCCCATCGGCAGAAATAAGCACAAACAAAAACCAAAAAAAAATAGCGGTAGCGTTGGTGCAAGTTTAACGCCTTTGGCCAATGTTTACGGAAGGTGTCCAGCAATTCGTCATCGGCATAAGTTGTTTTCATTAAATACAGCAGCATTTCCGTTCCTCGCGTAACGATTAATTTTTAATGCGAAAGCATTAACTGTCCCATGGATCGGAGCCGGTGGTGTCTGTAACCGCGAAAGAACACGAAAGAAATGTCCATCCTCCCATTGGCTAAGCGAAACGGCTCCTAGATAGCCATTGGTGGCCGCTTCACGAGAGCGCATGCTCGGCCGCCGCTCTCGTGTCAGGCGTTGCCGGAAAGGGGGGGGGGGGGGGGGGGGGGGGGGGCTGCGGCCGCTTCTGCTCCTCTCTGCGCCGAGGAACGTGGCAGCGCCTGAGGCATCCATATCGTCGGCGGCCGCAACCTCGGCAGTGGCGAAACGTGGACGTCCACGCCAGTATACACCGCAGACGAACTAAGCGAGCGGAGGAACTACATTCATGCTTTGGCTTTCACAACTCATAACAAGTACTCAAGTGTCCTCGGAATTTCGTGTAGCGTTCTCCGCCCGCGGTAAAAATACAGCCAATCTAGCGAGTCGCTGTTGAGGGCAATCGCGGCGATTCCGGCGCACACTGTCGTATTTACTGGAAAAGGGTACAGTGCTTGTGTTTGGAAACGTATGTTTATTTTTTTTTATTTATTAATTAATTAATTTAAACTACTATAGGCTCCACTCAAGTAGCCATAGTATATTAGTGATTGCGACATAAATTTAACAAAACTCTAGTGAAAACAACAGCGATCTATAAAAAATGCAAGCCAACTGCCGTAAAAATATATCAAAAGATGGTAAAATCACAATATTGTTTGTGGGTTTATTTCAATCGTGAATTGCCCGGGGAAATATAGAATATTGAACCCAGTTATTTCTGGAACCAGTACTGTGTCACTGGATTAAAATTAACTGTTGGGCTAGTTGGTTAAACATCTTAATTACAAAAGCGCAAAGGACAAGGACAGGACAAAGAATGGACAGGACAAGCGCTTACTAACAACTGATTGTTTAATGCATAATAAGAGAAAGACGAAAATGAGAGGAGATTTGATAAATTAAGACTCCAATTGTTTTCCAACTTAAAATTATTAAAAATTATTTGAGAAAAATTAGGACTGATAGAAAAATAAAATTAAAGAAAAGCATCCAGATTAAGAAAAAAGGTTGAGGTACCCCATCTCTTTCTCAGACAGTGAAATTGATGGTGTGCTAATGCACGTGTCTCCTTTTTCAATTATAGTTTTTGCCTCGAAAATCTCTCTGGCTCTCTTGCTCCGAAAGCGTTTGAGTATTTGCGTTTGATTGAAAAGGGGAGTGCACTTATGGTCTCTGGCATGTATGGCCAAGTGTCCAGACGGTGACGCATGCAGGGAAAGCTCATGCTCTCGTAGTCGCACATTTACGCAGCGCCCAGATTGACCGACGTACACTCTCCCACATGTGCACGGAATTTCGTAAACGATGTTGACGTTGCAGTTGATATATTTATGTGTGTGCTGGACTGAGCAGTGTTCTTGTCTTTCGTTCTGGGAGTTGATTTTTGGACACAGTTTTTTAAGTTTGTCAGGAGCTGATGTTACAACCTGTACGTCATATTTTGACGCTATTCGTTTCAAGTTGTGTGATACTTTGTGTTGGTAGGGTATCACTGCCGGGCGCCGTGTCTTATCTCTTCTTCTTCTTTCATTGTGAGTGGTCAGGCTCTCTGCTACATCGAACATTAAAAAACTGTTATACCCAGATTCCTGTAGTTTTTGAACTTGTGCCTCAAAACTCTGCTTGGCTGTGTGCTCGCATGATTTTTGCAAGGCTGCTATGAAGCAGCTTTTTACAATTCCTCTCTTGATTATTTTAGAATGGGCCGAATCAAATGGTAGAAGTGATTTTTTGGACCGTGGTTTGTATGTCCAGCAAGTATGGTTGTCTTCAAAGGACAGCTGAAGATCTAGGAACTGAAGCTTGCTTTCGTCTGGTAGCTCGTGGGTAAAGCTTAGTCCCTGAGATTGAGTAAGGAACGTGGTGCAGATATTGTTTACAGTTGAGTCATTTTGTTCAGGTCGTTCATGCAGTAGGACCAGATAATCATCAACATATCTGAACACCCGTGATACCAGGTTTGCTGGGAGCTTCTGGGCTATGTTCTTGTCACATTGGGCTAAGAAGATGTTACATAGAACTGGTGCCACGCATGAGCCAATGCATATTCCTTTTTTCTGGATATATGTGCTGTTGTTGAACGTCACTACAGTGGAGGTGAGGTAGAACTTCAGAAGCTCCATGAATGACTCCACGGAGATACCGCTGTGTCACTGGCATGGTTAAATGGGGAAGATCCTGCTAATTACAATTTTAAATCGTTGGAACTTTCTATTCGGAGGAAGTCAATTAGAATATTGTAGGGAATTTTTAATCTATTAATTTTTGCTCTCATTTCTAAGGTCTGTAGCCCAGCTCTTTCCACCAACCCGGTGGCTGTTGATTCAGTGCTGTAGTTATGAAAGATAAACCGAGCAGCAAGCTTTTGGAGACTTTCTAGTTCATTAACACAATCTTTCGTAAAGGGGCATTACACCGTGTGTGCATACGTATAGCTCTCACAAAACACTTGTATCAGATAAGTTTAGTGTCCGAAACCGCAAATTTTAATTTTCTTCTCAACGCAAACAATGTGCCTCTGGCTTTCGTTATCTTAGACTTTATAGGTTGATTCCACTTTATTTTATTATTGAAGAGAAGCCCTAAATATTTGTATTGTTAAACTGTTTTTAAAAGCTGCGAAGTCAAGAAGTTAGGAGAATCCCCCCCCCCCCCCCCCCCTCCCCCCCAAGCGTGATGCGCCCGTTTCAAATCACTCCGCAGTCGAAAGAAGAGTTCACTGGAAACGCTCCTTGTTCCGCTTCAATGAATTCCAACTTGCCTCCGATCCCACTTTTTAAGAAAGCGAGCTTTGTATTCATCGGAGGGGGAACCGAGCCCCTGAAAGCAGCCTTTGTATCCATCGAATGGGGAACCTAACCCCCGAAAGTCGTATTTGTCTCCATCGGAGGGGGAAAACTCTAATCTTCCTCTCGTGAATTCCACAATGCTAAGTCAAAGTCGAAAAATAAAGCAGATATGTACAGAAAGGCAAGACCCTCCTCGCGCGTTGACCGCGACGTCACGGAAACGATGGGACGCTATTGGATGCGGAGGTGGCGGAGGGATATATGATTCCCTTTGAGGGGCATTTACCGCTACCTTCTTAACCTGTAACCGATTATACACCAAATCATGTTTACAAACAAACCGGAGCGCCCCTAGCGGACGCCACCGGCGTCGCGCATGCGCGGTGGATGGTGGGCAAGAAGCCCGCCGTCGCCCATAAACAAACCATTGAATTGCGTTGTTGTCGGCGTCGGTGGGAGTCCCCGTGCTCTTTTTCGCGTTGGAATTGTTGATGCTACGTCCTCCTAACAATGTCTGACTACTTGAACGGCTTCAGCAAAACTAACGAGGCAAAACTTTGCGTGAATAATGTGACGTGCGGCGATTCATTTCACGTGGACGCCGTAGAATGGGCGCTAAAGCCAGACTCGCACGATGGGATTCTGCTCGCTGTTCTCAGACACGACGTTGCTCGGACTGTAAAAGCGTGGACCGTAGCTGAGATGGTGGACGTCGATACTGAAAACCGCAAGTAGAATCGGGCATTACAAGTCGGTGATGGCCACTGGTAACAATAATGATAAACATCTTCGTGTATCTGTTTACACTTAGCCTACTTACCCCAACCAATTAACCTTCAAAAGTGTTTTGAGGCCTGCACTTAGTTCTTATCGCAATTACCGGGTCAACATTTGGTTTCCGGGCCGCTATCGTTTGAACGAGCTGACGACAAAAAGCAGCCAAGTTTGAAAGAGCAGACGACAGTTCGAACGCATGCGTAATGGGGTACGGGCAAGAAGCACTGCCGTCCCGCGTCAACAAACCACTCGAATGTCACGTTGTCGGCGTCTGTGTGAGTCTGCCTACTCTTTTTCGCGTTGGAATTGTCGATTCTACGTCCTCATCGCAATGTCTTACCACTTTAATCGCTTAAGCGAAATTATCAAGGCTCGTTACGCCGCTAAACTTTCCCTAAATAATTTGACGTGCGGCGATTCATTCGCATGAACGCCGCAGAATGGACGCCAAAACCATGATGAGATTCTTCCAGCTATTTTCGGTAGCGACGTCGCTCGTGTTGCAAAAGTGTAGAAGGTAGTGGCGATGATCGACGCCGATACTGAAAATCGGAAGGGGGAACAGACCAAGCGTAACAAGTCGATGATGACCACCGGTACCAATGATCAACACCTTGTATCTACTTTTTACACCGAGCCTACTTAAATCTTTTGAGGTCTGCAATTACTTCTTATTGCAATCACCGGGTCAAAGTTTGGTCTACGGGCCGCTTTTGTTTGAACGAGTAGACGACAAAAAGCAGACGTTTGAAAGAGCAGACGAAAGTTAGAACTATCAGGCGGCCGTGTGAATTTGAAGACGCACTGAACCCGTGGGTGGTTCGGACAACTTGGCGGTTTTTTCTCGTTTATGTTAGAACAAAGCAAATACATCTGGCGACCACAAAGTGTTGCCCGCGCACGCAATTGTAGTTCGACAGCGTCTGGTTTGCCCTTTTCACGGCTACTATCCACGTTCTCGGAAGAACGGAGGGGGCAAAAACACATGAAAACCATGATCTTCAAACCTTTCCAGACTCTCTTGGTACAACCCCCGTCGCAGCATTTTGACGAGAAAGCAGTTTTTTTGTCTCGTTTCTTCCGAAGGAACACAGGAATGCATGTCTGGCACAGCGACTTCTGCCCACCGCCACAGACCGGAAGTGCGTCCGGCGCGCCACCACCGCGGCGTGACGTAGGAGAGTTGAGTTGGTGTATAGTGTAATATTAAAATGAATATTTTTTACATGAAATTCATATGATTGCTGTTTCAATATAATTACGTTTAACTTTTCAATCATTATACCTGTCCGATGTTGCCACAAGGGCTTCCTGCAGTTTAAGATTGTCCTGGTTTTTCTTTTCTGATATATTATGCAGTCATCTGCAAACAATCTGAGTGTAGCATTAATGTTGATTAATATGTCGTTAATAAAAATTAAAAACAAAAGATGTGCATGCACCGTGCCCTGCAATACACCTGATGTGACGGGAAGTCTGTCATAATCCACTTTATTATTGCTAACGTATTGACTTCTATCGGATAAATATGCGGAAATCCAATTTAAAAGCTGCGTATTCTTGAGTGGGTTGGATAATTTCGCTAACAATTTCAGATACGATACCTCATCGAGTACCTTTGAAAAATCCAAATACACCACATCAGTTTTTCCCTTTTCATTGTTTGCTTTCGC
Organism: Ixodes scapularis; assembly: GCF_016920785.2. Taxonomy (NCBI): domain Eukaryota; kingdom Metazoa; phylum Arthropoda; class Arachnida; order Ixodida; family Ixodidae; genus Ixodes; species Ixodes scapularis. Next base: position 28,734,314 of record NW_024609883.1, on the reverse strand, counting down.
CAAGTTGTGAGTTAGCTCGATTGGCTGAGTTGTATTCAAAAGCGACTTTCTAAAACCATGTTAGTTTTTGTCAGTGAGATTCCGCTGGTTCAGATGAGATGAGATATGCGAGAAAATTATGTGCTCAAGCAGTTTACATGTTGTAATTGTTAGAGAAATAAGTCAAAAGTTCATTGCCGTGTTTCAATGACCGTATTTATGTACTGGGATTTATTTTTGCAGTTTTCCAGCTAGAGCTTCATTCTTAAAAGACACTTCAAGTAAAATATGCAAATAGTATGATGTCCATTGCACATAACGTTTTATGAAAGTGTCAGGACTCAGGAGTCATATCTGGCGCTGAACTCTTTTTAGCGTCTAGCTTGTTTAGCAGTAGGCTAAAGATCTCCTCGTGAGTTAAACAAGTATCACTAATACCAACCCCAACGTTATCGCCTGGGACAACACCGTCGTCATCAGTAGAGACCAAATTATTAAACTCATTTGCAGTTAAATGACTTTGTCCAACCGACTTATCTCTTAGGGAGATATGAAGCAAGAACTTTCGTGGCTAATGTTTCAAAAATGAATGAAGTGTAGTATTAAGATATTATTTTCTTTACTTCTCAAATGCAACATCTCAGGTGCCCCGAGTAATTTTCTGAGATCGCGTAAATATGGCAACTCACTCCGCTAGCTCTAAGCATCCTAGAAATCCCTAAATCATAGCTATACACCTTTTTCGTTTAGCCTCGCACCCAGCCACGTTGTCCCTATATCCGGTATGCGTTCCGAACAAAAAGCAAGAGATCGCAACCCCGAACAAGTAAAAACTTATGGAAGGGTCATAATGAGAACGACTGACGGTTGCAATTAAAATGTTAACACGTTCTACTGTCGAGGCGAGAAGAAAGCGATGTTTTCACGCCCACCGGAAGTTCCAGAATTCAAGATGGCGGCGCCCACATAGAAAAGGTGTTGGCCGATCTCCCTATTACGAAAGCAGTCAAAGATGGCAACACTGCGAAGTAATCTCCGAAACCGGGACCGCTGTCAGCCAATAGCAAGCGAAGGGTTATCGGGCGCCTCCGACCGGAGGAACCGTGAAGCGATATCTCAAATGCGCGCCATTCAACCCAGCGAGCGCGCGCTTGAGCGCTCGAGAGCTGACGACCATCACTCCCGCGGAAGACAAAAAAAAAAAAAAAATAGTTTGTTGGTGTTGAGACGATTACTGCCAGTATTATGCTCCCTCTCCGGAAAAAATTAATTCGACTATTCTTACTTGCTCCTATCGTCTACAAAATCATAGACATTTTGTAATAACAGCGCTTGCAATCTCAACGAAATGTCGCGTTTTCATTGGTCACAAGCCATCCTGGCTGCCGGCAAAATGCTCCTCCAACCGTGAAAGATGACTTCGATCTTTGATTTTTTTTTAATAGAGAAATTGGTTGCGCAGTGTTGTGATTTATACATTTCTAGGATGCTTAGAGCCCACAGAGTGAGTTATCGCCATATTTAGGCGACCTCAGAAACCTCCCCAGGGCACCTTTAAGTTAGGGTAGCATATCTGATGGCTTGATTCTGTCCTATTACATCTAGATGTCTTTCTCACTCGAGCAATTCTTCGCTCTAAATGCAAAATATCTCAATTAATCCACGAAATATAAATCTGCGATATTTTTCTTTTTGCTGCACGGAACATATTTCCATATACAGTTACTAACAATGTTCTTCAAACTATACCACAGCGCATTGATGTCCGAGTCACATTCAATCGAAAACTGCTGAAACCATTCAAAGGACATTTAAAAAAAATAAATCATACTAATGTCGTCAGCATTATTAAGAACCGGAACATTTAAAATCACTGGCCTAGATCCCAATTTTCGGTCTAGAAAAATTTACAGAAGTACCATATCATGATCAGAAATACCGTCACATATTGGAACACTATATTTGCTTGAAAGCATGTAATCATTTCCAAATATAGGTTGGGAAGTTAGTCATCTCTAGTTGGGTAGTTTATAATTTGAACTAAGTTACGTGAGAAAGCTAGGTCAATGAACGGTTTTCTTTGCACAAGGTCCTGATTAGCTACAGGAAGCGCGTTCCCAGTTTACAAATTCAATATTAATAACCAGTGGACACATGGTAAGTTACATTAATATTAGAGTGTTGGATGGCGCTTGGAAGACGTCGAATAGGCAAATGCGCTCTATTATCTCAGTCCGCTGAAAAGCCGTGCTGTTCGCTATGCCTTACCGAGAAGCTTGCCCGTCTCATGCCGGCCGCCGTGTTGTTTTGTGGGTCCGTCACTTTTGACCACCGGCTGTTTGACTACGTCTGAGATCGTCATTTACGTCTGGGGCAATTTTCGTATCTCTGAAGAAGGGGAACAAGAGAGACTTGCTCCCAGCGTGGGCACAGCAGCCACGCTGGGAGCAAGTCGACTGAAATGCCGCTCTTGTTTTTCATCGAGCAGGTATTGCTGACGCACGCATTTGGCTTGAGCTCGTCAGCAATCTCCGGCCGAGCAAACACCGGGACTTCAACAATCTTCGTCACGAGCCACGGCAGGCAAGGATTCCCGTCATGGCCTGCCGTCGAACGTAACCAATGGAAACATCGGGAGCTTGGAACCATGGGATTTCCCAGCCGCGGCATAAACCTGGATCCAGCAACGCCGTCCTTCAGTGGGCACAGCAGCCACGCTGGGAGCAAGTCGACTGAAATGCCGCTCTTGTTTTTCATCGAGCAGGTATTGCTGACGCACGGATTTGGCTTGAGCTCGTCAGCAATCTCCGGCCGAGCAAACACCGGGACTTCAACAATCTTCGTCACGAGCCACGGCAGGCAAGGATTCCCGTCATGGCCTGCCGTCGAACGTAACCAATGGAAACATCGGGAGCTTGGAACCATGGGATTTCCCAGCCGCGGCATAAACCTGGATCCAGCAACGCCGTCCTTCAGTGGGCACAGCAGCCACGCTGGGAGCAAGTCGACTGAAATGCCGCTCTTGTTTTTCATCGAGCAGGTTAGTAGCCGAGAATATGGTAGCTGCTATAGAAGCGACAACAGGTTTCTATTCTTGCTGCTGTGCCCCAAAGTGTCTTGCTCTGTTGTGTACTATTTTCAAAAATTGTTGTTGCTAATACTTTCTGGGGATGTGGAGACAAACCCCGGCCTCGATCTCGAAAAAATGATGAAAGAACTACTTGAAAGTCAAAAGCAAATGAGCGATGACGTGAAAGAAATTAAGGCTAACCAAACAAAACTTTAGGCAAGTTTTGATGGGATGAACAAAAGAATCGATGATATAGAAACCAAATTGGGTAAGGTACAAAAAAACGAAGAAAACATTGGGAACTTGGTTACTACGGCAAAGCAACTACAAGAAACTGTGAAACTTCAGCAAAAAGCACTGGTGAATATGGAGGATAGGTCTAGGAAAAATAACTTGATTGTGTTTGGGATTCCTGAGCCAGGAAGCGAAACCAGCGACGACGTTCGATCCGCGGTGCTTGAAGACCTTTTTCATGCCCGCCTCGGTTTAAAAATAGAGACAGTAGAACGAATTCATAGGCTAGGGAAAAAACGTGAAAAACACAACCGACCTATAATAATGAACTTTCGGGACTACAACGAAAAAATACGGGTATTTCAGAACTGCAACAAATTAAAAGGTACCAAAATATATGTTCAAAACGATTACTCGCAGGCGACGTTAAGTAGACGTGAAATGCTTTGGGAAAGCACGAGCACAGAACGAAACAACGGTTCCCGAGTTGATCTTTTCGACGACAAAATTCAAATCGATAACGACTTTTTCGTATGGGATGACAACACCGCCAGCCGAACAAAGCTGAGAGATAAGGTACAAAGTCCGAATCAATGACAATCGCGGGAGACAAAAACAAAACCGCTCAGACTTATCAATATGAACGCTAGAAGTCTCGTCAATAAAGTTAGCGAGTTAGAACATATACTAATGCTATATAATCCGCATATTGTCGTTGTCACAGAAACGTGGCTCAACGCAGACATAAAAGACGAGGAAATACTACCACCTGCTTAAAAGATGGTACGAAAAGACCGCCCAACGCGTGGGGGCGGTGTTGCTGTAATTATTAAAAAATCAATCGTGTGCCTATGATCTTCCAGATACCGAAAGTGTATGGTGCAAAATTACTTTCTGTGACAAAAAGCATGTAATAGGAGCGGTTTACAGACCTCCTGATTCCCCACTATCCACGATGGAAATAATTTACGATTTCACAATTGCTAACTTCATTAACGAAGATAACTGTATTCTTGCGGGTGATTTCAATCTGCCCAAAATAGACTGGAACAACCTTGAGGTAGGCGACGTAGACGTCAAATCATCTGAATTGCTTCTTGGTATGATGTTTAACCTGAACCTAACGCAAGTCGTAAATGAGGCTACCCGAGCGGAAAAAACTGCAAGCTCCGTACTGGATTTAATATTTGTCGGTACAAATTTGAGTGACAGTGTTGTGTCTTTGCACGAGGGTATTTCAGACCATAAATTAGTCCTGATGACTTGCAATGTTGTATCATCAATGGCGGCCTCGAAGCGTCCGGTAGTTTATCTGCATGACTTTAACAACGCCGACGACGTCGATATCTTGGATTATCTAGAATCATCGTTATCTAGATTCGATGACGCGAAGGACGTCGATGACCTGTGGTGCCGTTTTAAAGACATTATCAACCACTGCTTAGAACGATTTGTTCCTAAAAGGAAAAAACGTATTTATAGGCAACGTCCGTGGATTACAAGGGACATTATTCAATTACAGCATAGAATAAAACGAAGGCGAAAGCAAAAATGTACAAACCAAGGTGACGCTTCCCGTCTTTCAGATGAATTGAAATGCAAATTAAATCAGTCTAAAAAGCATTATTTTACTTCCGTTTTACCACAGTTTCTGAGGACGGCACCACAGAAATTCTGGCGATACCTTGCACCTTCAAAGGGGAAAGTAGAGTATATTACGGAAAATGGTAAAAACGTTTTAGACCCGAACACTATAGCCAGACAGTTCAACGAATATTTTGGCTCTGTATTTGTTGAATCGAATATCACCGCGGATTTGAGCACGGGAGGTACCGACTCGCTTCGATCTATGCCGGACATCACTATCACCGAACAAGGAGTATTTTCACTATTACTAAATATTGATTCCAAAAAGTCACCTGAACCAGACAATATCCCTAATGAATTTTTAAAACGATATGCAGAGTGGATTTCTAAATACTTGACAATTATTTTTCGGGTCTCTCTAGAACAGCATAGCGTTCCCAGGGATTGGTTGTGTGCCAGGGTTGTTCCAGTTCACAAATCGGGAGATAAGCATAATGTAACAAACTACAGACCTATTTTATTAACATGCACTTCCTGTAAGCTTTTTGAGCACATAATTTCCAGAAGTCTTTACGACTATTTTGAAAGTTCAAACGTTTTTTCATAAAAACCAACATAGATTTCGACGAGGGTTGTCCACAGTAACGCAGTTGCTTGAGACGTTTCATGATTTTTCGTGCTCGTCAAACGAAAGAGGGCAAATAGACGCGATTTGTCTAGACTTATCAAAAGCATTTGTTCGGGTACCTCATGAAGGACTTATAAGAAAACTAACTAGTTACAAAGTTAATGATCACGTCACTCAGTGGATTAGCGCTTACCTTAGAAATAGGAGACAGTTCGTAGTTATTGATGGTGTTGCGTCATCTGTCTGTAGGGTGCCGTCGGGAGTCCCCCAAGGGTCAGTTCTGGGACCAGTGTTATTTTTATGCTACGTCAACGATTTGGCGGAAACAGTAAGCTCCAATATTACACTTAGGTTATTCGCAGACGACTGCCTGCTCTACACTAAAGTTCGTAGCCCTGTAGACCAAGAAAACTTAAACTTGTCGCTCGCCTCAGTAGATAATTGGTGTCAAAAATGGGGAATGAAGCTGAACCCGGAAAAGACTGTATTTCTCAGAATAACAAGCAAAAAAAAACATTCTTAGTTACAATTATAAAATAGGAGATGTGTCTTTAACAGTAGCTGATCATTTAAAGTACTTAGGGGTAACGATAGCATCAGATTTAAGATGGAAACTGCACGTAGATAGTTTGTATCGTAAGGCTATTAAAAAGTTGTGGTTCTTGAAGCGCAATCTAAGGCATGCTCCGTTTAATGTAAAATTATCCGCATACACAACCCTGGTAAGACCAACCCTGGAATACGCCTGTGCTGTGTGGGATCCGTATAGGAAGAACCAAATTGATAAGTTAGAAAAAATACAAAGATTGGCAGCCCGCTTTATCTGTTCGAGGTATGGTCGAACTGACTCGGCGACTTCAATGCTCAAAGAACTAAGCCTCCCTTTATTGTCAAGTCGCAGAGAAATCGCCAGACTTAAACTTCTTTTTAAGCTCTCTCGAAACGAGCTGAACATCGACACCTCCCGCTACTTGCTACCACGCTCGACTCGGCCATTGCGGGGTGTGCATAACAATTGTTATGCACACCCCGCAAAGGCCTTTGAAATACAACGGGTAAACAATGACATTTTTAAGTATTCGTTTTTTGTTAGAACTGTTAAACAATGGAACGATCTACCAGAAGATACTGTAAATACAGAAAGTATTGTTGCCTTTGAGAAAACGCTGGAGAAGCGAAGCTTTTTGGTGCTCTGATTGTGTCTTTTAGTTATATTTTCAGAAAGGGTGTCAAAACTTGTGTGCTTGCATCCGCGTGGTTGTACTGTATACTTTCTTATACATTGTGAAATGTATTGATATGTCATTTTCTTCCACTCCTGTAACCGCCCTGAAAAATGGGTGAACAGTATTAATAAATAAAAATAAATAAATAAATAAATAAATAAAGGACATAAACAAATCTCCAAACGCAGCTAGGTGACTGGTGCGCGACCGAAAAAATCCGCCTAATCTCGGTATCGAACCCGGGACCTCTCCATTCCCAGTATGGACAGGTCCCTGGTTCGATGCCCGGACCAGGCGGATATTTTTGGTCACGCGCCAGTCACCTAGCTTTGTTCGGAGATCTGTGTTTGTCCTCTGTCTCTCTTGTCCCCCTTCTCTAGGGATTATTTTCGCAATTCTTGTCCAGCTCGATTGCACTTTTGCATTTAATTGCATAATAGAGAGTTTTAGTAGATCGTTCCGATACCTCCGATAGCCCCGATAACGATACTATGCATGCCCAAGTTAGGCGGTGGCGGAGTATCGGGTATCGTTATCGGGGTCATGGGAACGATCTACTAAAACTCTCTAATAATCATAACCCATGACTACTTTTTTTCTTAGAGTGTACTGGGAGCTGCTTGTCCGGTATCTTCGCCTCCACCTCCCGTTTTCCTCCACTTCCGATGTTTCACCTGGCCGCGCGCCGCCCGTTGTCAAGTGACCCAGTTCCGGAAACTGGACTGACATTCTCCCTCCCCAAGCTTCGTTTAAAGGGAAGGTGCACGTGGCCAACGAGGCCGCTGCGAACAAAGGGACGAGGTGCAAACGAGGACCATGCGGCCGGGCCTATCTCTTTCTTGGATCGGACTGCCCATCGTATAAAGGACCTTGTTGGTGCTGCCCGCCGGTTCGCTGGCCGTGTAAACCGCACACCACCCGCGGCCACGAGGACGACGAAGAACGGGCCCTGCGACACCGGACCCCCGCTGAACTACCGCCGACTCAAGCCAATACCCCCAGGAAAGCAAGGCCGGATCTGCAGCAAAAGACTATTAGTGATTTTCATCCCGTTGTTTTGAAGTCACGGCTTGGTCTTCTGAGTGTCCGGCGCTGTGAATATCTTATTTGCTTGAGAAGCCTGGAGAGCGAACCTTCCGCCAGAGCCTTCACTTATAGCCACAAGGTTGCGTCGATTTCGCTGGAGTCGCCAATACAGTCACTCTAGTCTCGTTGGTGGATCCGCACCAAACGGCAAACTCCCAAAGCTCGACGACAGACGTTGCTAAGCGACAGCCACGTGCATCTCGGCGTCCCCTCGTTATGTGACGCTGCAAGACGCGCTGTCGGCGATGCTGATACTAACTATACATGCGCCTAGAAAGTGAGCGAGAGGAGCAGGCGAGAGCTCGCGGGGACGTCAGGACGCCGAGCTCTGGTTGTAATAATTAGTGGGTAGACCTAAAGCTGGCTTCCTTTGTCTGCACTGCACTCGTCGAACGGATACGAACGCCAGCGTCTGGCGTTTGACTCTCGCATTCGAACGCGTACGACGGGTGCGGTGGACACAAAGGCAGCCAGCTTTAGGCCTACCCACTAATCATTCCAACCAGAGCTCAGCGTCCTGACCTTCCCTCTCTTCTCCTCTTCTTCCTCACTTTCTAGGCGCATAGATGGCGCTGTGTGAATTACGTTCAGAGGCGAAAGGCTCCGGTCTTTTTTTCTAGGCGGTATTACTTGGGCCCCTGCTGCACCATGACGTGGGCGAAAGAATGGTTACACGAGGCCTTGCGAGCGATATGTTTCCTTTCGGAGGCCATTGGCCGGAAGTGTGGAAAACTCCGCAAGTCGAATGATTGCGCTTATAATATCAGCACGAGCGCGTGGCTTTTGCAAAGTGCTTCTTACGCTACTTTTCCTGCGAAGTATTTTGCGCTGTGCCGGACTTACGCTTGTTCGTTGGACTGCTTCGCGCTGTTCTTTGATGCACCCATGGCGTATGTACTTCTAGACATGGGCAAAATATTATCTTTCATCATTTAGCGAAATGAACAAACATTGAATACTCACCTCTGCCGAAAATGTATATGCAATTCGGCTGGTAGAGGTATACCCAGGGAGACAATTTACCGCTTGCGTACTGCATGGAACGTGCGCATGCGGCTCAATGACCTAGTTGATGTGCGCTCTACATAGAGCAGCTGTCCTAGCTGAGCACAATTTGTGTTTAGTTAATGCAATGCACATGCTAGTCAGCACAACGGTGCTGAAAGCGTTACGCCGGGCAGAAAGGAGCACAATAAAAGTTGTACTTATGAGAACTTAGTAAATGTACTGAGAACACATTTTTAAGAACTTGAATTAAACAAAAAGTACACTGAAAAATACTTCGCGTGAGCTGTACGGTCATAATCTAAGTATGCGTTTTTATTATAAAGCGCGAGACCCATGGACGGCAGAATCGTCCGATCCGACAGTTCGAACGCCGCTCCGAACTGCCGCACGCGAGAGTTTGAGGCACACACTTCCGACCTTGCAAGCGACACGACGATCCGTTCGGCTCCGCCCAGGGCTTCAGCAGAGGTCCGCGTTGTAGATCTCTGGTCCCAGATTGACGGTTCAGCTCGCACGAGCGAAATTATTAGAAGCTCGTTTTCGCTAGCGCGTGCATTCTTTGCTGGGGCTATCTTTCTCGAATGGGTCAGCGGGATTCACACGTCCGGCTTCCCGTCGCCCAGGTCAGTCCAGTTTTCTTGTTCGTCCCGCCAGACCCAGTACGTCATCATGACGTTCGCTTTAGCTGTGCTGCCATTGGCTAGATGCTTCCGACAGTCCGTCCGCGTGCGAAACTATCTGGCAAGTTGGACGCACGCTGGATCGCCGATCCGACCAAGCGACGAAATTTTTCGGATCAGGCAGTCGTAATGCCAGATCGGACGTCGGATCGGATGAATTTTTCGCGCATGTGTCTCGCACTTTAGACACCTATAAACGTCAGTCAACTTCCTTCGACCTTGTGGGATGGGGGTAGGCGTCCTGGTCCGGATGGTGGCGACCGATGACGGTGTTCGCCCGATAACAGCCCCCGAGAAGTTGAATTAAAAAAAGAAAAGCTAAATTTTAAAGGTTGTTCGATCCCGCTGAACAGATTGCGACGTTGGTTGGCTTTACAGTGGCTAGTGTGGCCACGTTTATTATGAAACAAAGCAACTGAACAGTGAGTTAAAATCCCAAAATTAAACCCCATACTTTTGTCCCCAGTCTCCCAAAATCGAATCGAAGCCAATCTCCCGAGAATCCTCTCGGCATTCCTTTTGTAGACTCGTCGGGGCCTCCTTTCCCCTCAGGGACCGACCAATCCCTTCGAATTCCACCACTCCCACGTGGTACACTGTTACCCAATAGTCGGCGAGCTGTCAACCTGGCGCTCCAACCAAATTTCTTCTTGAGTCATTCCCTGCATTTTTCCCAGTCTGTCTGGCGCCAACAGCTAAATTATTACATCGGGTAAAAAGCGACAATTTGACACTAAGCGGCGCAACCCTCTATACCCAGGCACACCCGGTTAGAAGCCACAAGCAGCTCCGAGCGCGGGTTCTCCCCGTACCGCCTCCCGAAACCTGAGACCTTTCCTAACGACCGCGGGGAAAGCTCTCCCACCTCGGCCGCGATGCCCCAGCAAACGCTCCCTTCAAAACGCTAAGCCACACATAGAAAGTAAAAAAAAAAAAAAAATGCCGACGCAACTCTAAACAAATTGACTTTCCTAAAAAAAAAAAAACACATTGATTAATAAGCAGGATTTCTACATACTTAACAGCGTCTATAGAAAAATGTGGTTTTTTGAAGTCGAGAACATTGAGTTACGCAATTATTGCTGTAGGAATGCATATTTTATAAAGGAATACTTCGAGCAAATGGCGAGACACGCAGTGACTAGACACAGCAAAACAGATCACAGTTAAAAATCAGGTAGATGTAGTCAACGCCGACAAGGCTAGACAAGTGTCACGATCATGTAAGCGATGTTATCGCGTGCAGTCACTGAATTCTTACATTATACCCTGGCCACATAGCAAAATTAATGTAATTTCGATCGAATGATATTACGAGGTCAACAAATCAGCTTGCGACGCTCCTATAATCACTCAACACCTCGAGCTGATTAAATCCAATATAATTTAATAAAATATAACTTTTTCCTGTGGCAGGGATACTAAACATATATTTAGTCAACTAATTTACTTCTCCCTATGGGCTCGAGCTGCCTTAGAAGAAAATATAACTTATTTTTTATACAATATTACTGTTGCCTTAAAGGAGCGATGCAACAATTTTTGTACTTTGCGCAAATACCGCTTAAAACGGATCCCTAACGTTAATGACTTATGAAACACGCGTTCGTTTTTCACCCCACGCAATAGAAGTCCCAGAAAAAAATTAAAGACAAACGAGCAGCGTTCACCCCCTCAACTCGCAGCTAGTACAAGCGGCCACGTGATCTGAAGCCGATTATATGCCGCCAGTGTTGATCATAGCCACGCGCTGGGGTTGGCAAAGCGCAGGACACGCGCTGAGTTCCAGACATTGTTATGGCTCGGCTGTTGTCGTCGTTGCAGCGATTGGACACGAGTCACTACCCGAGGTAGCGATTATCACGAGCCCAAGTCGAGTGCCCACGCAATGCTCGGGACCAATCTATGAACCGCATTCAAACATCGTCACTTGGGTGTACTGCGATCCCCACGGTACGTCACCAAATTTTGCGAAGGAGAGATTGAATGAAAATGATCGCTTTTGTCCTTGAAATTACACCGCAACAAAGGAGTTTCTTGGCCAGTGGCGTTGCGTGCGAGTATCCTTGAGTCCCAGGTGTGCCAGTAAGCTCGTGTCAAGTGAAAAACATTTCAATTGAATATCGTTGCACAGCTCCTTTAAAGGAGCGGTGCAACGACATTCAATTGGAATGTTTTTCACTTTACACGAGCTTACTGGCACTAGTGAAACTCAAGGATACTCGCACGCAACGCCAATGGCCAAGAAACTCCTTTGTTGCGGCGTAATTTCAAGGACAAAAGCGATCATTTTCATTCAATCTTTCCCTTGCAAAATTTGATGACGTAACGTGGGGATCGCAGTACACCCCAATGACGATATTTGAATGCGGGTCATAGATTGGACCCGAGCATTGCGTAGGCACTCGATTTGGGCTCGGGATAATTACTAGATCGAGAAGCATTCGGGTAGGGGGCCCGTGTTTAATCGCTGCAACGACGACAATAGCCGAGCCATAACAATGTCTGGAACCCAGCGCGTGTCCTGTGCTTTGCCAACCCCAGCGCGTGGCTATGGTCAAGATTGGCGGCATATAGACGCTTTACAGCAGCTGTGCATGGGCGCCGCCATAACTGACCTTCAGTTTTTGTTCCCTTTTATTCCGTTCGCTTCACTTCATCATTACCACAGCAGGACAGGTTATTGCCATTTTAGATGCTACTGTGTTCTTGTGCCCAGCATAGGCCCTTGTGAAGACCCGTCAACGCCCGCTTCAGTGGCTCGGCATCTCGGTAAGACAAGAGAAGGGCGGCTATGGCGGCTCAATCTGGCGCGTGTGTAAAGCGTCTATAATCGGCTCCAGATCATGTGGCCGCTTGTTCTGGCTGCGAGTTGAGGGGGTAAATGCTGCTCGTTTTTCTTTAATTTTTTTCTGGGACTTCCATTGCGTGGGGTGAAAAACGAACGCGTGTTTCATAGGTCATTAACGTCAGGGATCCGTTGTAAGTGGTATTTGCGCAAAGTACAAAAATTGTTGCATCGCCCCTTTAATACCGTTAAGATTCTAGTATAAACGCGATAAAAGCAATAAAATAACATTAGTAAAAGTAAACACATAAGCACAAACAGCACACTTTAAATAATCACACAAACTTGCTATTCATCTTCCTGTAAAAACTAGAATATTACCACAGATATTCACAAATGTCGACGCAACAGCACACAGATAACGAAGAAGAAAATTTCATTCTATCACCAAATTTAAAAAAAAAAATTCTACTGCAACACTTTATTTGCGTTTTACATGACCAAGAAAGGCCGTAAATAAGTTACCTCTCACCTGTCGATCGTATCCATACGTCCCGCAATATTTGCCACGAAAACATTCGAACACCAACTCCAAGAAGTCTCGTTGTCGAGAGAGGGGTCTATCGATAATAGACCATCGTTGACTAGTGGCCACACATGTCACTCAAAACGTAGAAGGACTTTTTCCACGAATCCACGTAAATGCCGTAGTATCAAGCAAAAAAAAAAAAAAAAAAACTACCCGGGACTGCGGTGACGACAGAAAAATTACGGGAAGAAGGAAACAAGTCTCAAAAGAACCACACACGGTGACAAGAGCACCGGCAGCATTGTGAGACGAAAGGCTGAACGTTGTCGGCCCATGCATCTCTTGCTCGTGTGCGCTCCCTGCGGCGATGACTGGATTTTTGTTCGGTTCCCTTTACTTCTGAAATGTCTCAGCGTTCCTTTTCAGACAGTCAGCAGCTCACACACAACGTAAATTTACCAGAATCGGAGCCCGTATGAGGGAAGAAAATGTTGCAAAACAGCCTGTTCATTCGAAAAGTGTGGGGAGCTGCGGGACTGCACGTAGTCCCGGGGTTACGGGGATAATCATAAATATAAATTTGGTACTTTCAACCTTGGTAACGCGTTGTATATTACGTTTATGTTATATATATAATAAATTGCACAAGACTGCGCTTTTAAAGGGGCTCTGCATGGTCCTTTTTACTAGTTTTTAATTTGCAGCGATCCTGAGCTCACTGAACGTAGTAACTTAAGGAAACTTTTCTTTTCACGAATTTCACTTTATATTAAAAGGTATAGGCAAATTAAAATTACAAAATACGAAAAAAAAAAAAAACCTGCTTCATGACGTCCTTGGTTGCTTGAGTGACCGTGAACTAGAGGAGGGGTGTGAGCTCAGCGAGCGCTTACGGCTGCCGCACTCCGTGTCGACCGCTCGAGAAGACGCCACTACAGCATGCTCTGGCTAGGCTGTATGACGCGGGCAGCCAGGGCGGCTCCAATTGCATTTGCTGCGCGATTACAGACTAACTCGCCATGACACTTCGTTAGTCGCAAACGACAACAAACACGGGGTAAAGATCAGTTCAGAACAGGAGCCACTTCGCGCTGCCATACCGCCAAAAGGTCAAACCGCAAGCCAAAGCTGCTCGCGAAGGCCTTGGGAACGCTCGGAACCGGTCGGATCCTCCAGTCCATACGACCGCAGCGCCGCCGCGTACATCCGGGACCTTTCAACGCTCGCCGCTCGTTGGTGCCTGATCCCACTACACCTTTCTAGTTACGCCGCCTTTTCCACCACTTGGTGGCGGGTATGCATATCAACGGGTCATTTTTTGTTTCCGTACTTTCTAAACTGCATTTGTTTCTTTTCTGATCTAAAATAGTGAACAAAAACTACTTTTATAAATAAGTTAAATGATTCGCGCCACTTATATTTTGCATTTCCACTAAAAAGAAGCTTTCAGCGGCTCTGACCAGTAGTAAGCCCAGGACCAAAAACATCACGTATCGCGCGCTTTCGGCACCGCGGGTCGCCCCCGTAGGTGGAAGAGGTTTCGGCGTCGTCCAGTTAAAATATGACGCACGGACATTTAGTTGCTCTCTCGGTGTTCGCTGGCTTGCCCGAACCCCGAGGGACGTGGAAACCGCAAAAAAGGTAGACGCTGCCTGCAGAGCCCCTTTAAAACGTATATTAATGTCGGATAAACACGCACGAACACCACCGGGTCGCTTGACAAGATACATTTTTTTCACGCCGATACCAGATATTTTCTCACGTAGTTGCGTCATGGCCTTCCTTCTCCGACATTGTGACGTAACCACTCGGACATTGTGACGTAACCGCTTTCTCGTTTTTTTTTTTTTTAACACGTGCTCTGTACGGCTGTGTCGTGGCGCCTTTTTTATTTTTTATTGGTGATGTATCACGTAGGCTGAATTCTTTCTTCTCTTTTGTTCGTGAAAACGCAGATATATATCGCTATTTTGCGAACAATAAACTCAGTTGTAAGTCAGCGCTGCGTCCGTGTTACTTCTTTGTCTGGACCTCGTCTTTTCGCGCTGTTTTGAATTCCGAAGTGGGTAGTCTTCCAACACCATTTAAATCGTCTGGAAAAAATGAAAAATAAATTTGGGAGGTGTCAGTCTCCCTTTAGAATCTTGGCGCGTCAACTTTCCTGCATAGCACGAGGCACGGGGAAACAGCTAACGCGTCTGAGCTGAATATAGACGCTTTGCACCAGCTGTGCATGGGCGCCGCCATCACCGACCTTCAGTTTTTCTACGGGGGACTACGACCAGCGTTGTAAAAGTTACTTCCCAATGGTACAGTCGGTACCAAATGAGATTAGCACAAACGGGCGATGGCCAGGACGGCGAACGGGTGATACGTGCAATCCAATCATGAGCCAATTGAGATTGCCTGGCGGGTGTTATTTTTGTAGGGTTTCTGAGAAAATAGCCCGGAAGAAATGTCCCCGAAAAGATAACTCCGGAAAGATTGGTCCCAAGTGTCGAGTAGGAAAAAATGGTCTCAAGGGGTAAGGAAACAAATATTTCCCGTGGCACCCATATTGAATGAGGTATTAAGCTCGCAAATTTCACTCAGCACAGCAATCGCAATATGGTTTGAAATGCTGCAACTTTTATTTTGTCATAAAAAAAATGAAGGCTCCAATTCACGCTATGAAGGTGGTTGGACAGCGAAGCTGTTGTACCGCCAGCAACGATTGCCCAAAGCACTATAAATTTTTGTAGCAAACGCCACCAGGTGGAGCTGTAGTCTTAGGCGTCCCCGAGAACTTCCACCTTAGCAGCGCTGTTTGAAATGAAGATGAAACATCTAACCACCAATTCGCCAGGTGAACGCCATAAGAAGGAAAGAGTGCGAGATCTGTTCAAATGTTTAGAGTATTCTTGTAAACCAACTTGCCTCCTCCAAGATATCATATTGCACAGCCTCAGGCCCTCGTTAAATCTCCAACCTTGTTGTACGTGTAGCATTTATGCTTTCTAGCAGCAAGCTCAACAGGCTTGCAAAAACGCTGCGACCGGAAATCCATTGGAACGCAAGCGTAGTTCCTGTTTGTAAACAGCAAAAGGGCTATACCAAAATGATGCACGAAAGAAAAGTACCAAAACTTGTTTTATATATAAAAGGACTTCGTACGCTGACGTTGCCGCAGCAGCTTATGCAACCGCTATCTTTACCGCGAAACGCATGCGGGGAGCGCTACGTACTTCGCATTGTTAGCGGGGCTAGTGACGTCACTCCACACTTCGTACTCTGCCGTTGCCACGGCAACTTGTGCCACCACAACCTTTACTGAGAAACGCATGCGGGGAGAGCTACGTGCTCATCATCTATCACGCGGCTTTGACCAACACCTCCTAGACAGCTTTTAAAGCCTGCGCATCACGTGACATGACCTGTACGTCCCAGAGGCCTGCACGGTCGCTGATTGGATGCGAGTGCCGCGACAGCGTTTGCGTGGGGCTCGTTTCCTATCATAGTCCCATGCGAAGGCTGACGCGGTACTCGAATCCAATCAGCGCCCGTGCAGGCCTCCGGGACGTGACGTCATGTCACGTGACGCGCAGGCTTGAAAGCTGTCTAGGAGGTGTTGCTTCGACACCGGTTTTGTGGCTTTCTTATTGAAACAAGTGTCAGAACCAGATGATAAGAGATAAAGAGCGCGCAATCATCCCCAGCATTCCTGGACATGGTCTCCTTGCGCCCTCTCTTGGCTATTCTCAGCAAAACGCAGTAAAATAATAATTTCAGCCAAACTACTGCAGAAATCCTTAACTTCCCCGGGATATCTATAGAGGGCACTAATACACTCCTATTTAATACCTACTTGAACCTCACGATTGTATGCTTTTTATTCCTGGCCCCGATATAATATTGTTGCAGTGGGTCCGATGGGCCACTTTGACAAAACTTTAAATTTCTTCTCACTGAAATGAAGAATCGTAAAGTTCCCGACGAATGTAATAGCTGCCGACTCATAGCACACACCGCAGTTAAAATTTAGGTATTTTAATTAATACTTCTTATTCCTCGAGACTTTCAAATTCGGCCCGCTTTTTGCCCCTGTAAAGTTAGCACTCCGCCGTGCACCAAGATGCTTGCGGCCAAGCTACCTTTACATAGGCTTATCGAAAAAAAGAGATTTGTACGATGCGTTTATGACAGCAATACACTAAGAATGTGGCGGTTATAATATGACTATATGCTGATGAGATCTTTACAATCAAAATTTGTGCCCTGGATTTCAAATATAAGCAATTGTTATGTAGGGTCAGAAGCACTTGCATTGTATATATTTTGCTTTGAATTTGCCTGTGTACGTAAAGTTTTAGCTCGGTTACAGACACAACTGAACAAGTCTTTCCGGCATGTATACATAGAAATACAACTAGAACGGCGCGCCGCTGGCCGTTCGATTGTATCTTTTTATCTATCTTATTTTAGTTATACATATATACGAGTATAAATAAAGAACACAACGACGTCGACGTTGAGAAGATGACACACCGGGTGACGGCGGTGCCTCAATCTGAGCCCTTGCGCCTCGGAAGCGGGAGTTTCTACTTTGACTGGAGCCTGATCCTAGGAGCCTGATCCTAGGAGCCTGATCCTAGGAGCCTGATCCTAGGAGCCTGATCCTAGGAGCCTGATGCTTCGACCCCAGTGGACCCCAGTGAGCAACAGCGCCATCATGTTCCTGAGGCTCATTCATGCTCCGATCGAACGGCGTGCCAGATCCCCATGACTCGCTGCTGACCCGCGCAACCCACCTCCACGAAATCTGGACTTCTGCGAATCGGACTGAGATCCTCCCCAATACCAACAATCCATGTCGTCGTCGTCATCATGCATGTATATACTCATCACATTTTCATGTTCACTAGACGCGGCACCGCAGGCCTCCATGATACGGGCTGCTGCCTTTCCGCGGTGCCGCGGCTCTCCAGAGCCAAATAAATAAAGACTAAAGACAAAATGCTTTGCTGACCAACAGACAGCCGGTAGCGCCTTAAAAGAAAGAACAATAGTGTTTCCTTGTTTAGAGGATACGAATTCCAAAACAACACCATACTACTGGCGCACATCACTGAAATAACATACGCAATACAAAAAATAACAGACTGTCTCTTGAACGCAAAACGGCAAAATACACGTAATTGGGGAGATTTTTTGTTTCTAAAAGCCAAATTCAGAAACCTAAATTAATGTTTGCTGAAACTCGGGGTATATCGTGTGCATCGTTTCGAAAAAGTACCAAACGAAAACACCACGCAACACATATTTGACGTTGTTTCACACCTCAAGACACTGGCTTGCACTGACGCACAGACCGCCGGCGTAGCATAGCGCGTAGTCGTGAAATGTCTGCGACTGATGATGATGATAGCTCGAACATGGTTAAAATTCGCGCACAAAGAGACGAGGACAAACGAGGAAGGAACACAGAACACAGACAGGCGCGCACTCACAACTCTGGTATTTGCCAAAAAAAGAAAAGAAGACTCGGCGCGGACCTACCTACCCTCAGGGCTGGATTCGGCGCTGTAGGCATTCTGTCTAATGCAAATGAGCGGAGTGGAATGTATTACCCCTGTTAAAGTATTTGGCCAGACGCAAACGGTGAAAAGGGTGGGAGGCCGGAGAGATGCAAAGGAGAGGAGGTTCAGATAGGCGGTCGTGCTCTTCGAATTCTCCATCTTGCTCTAGGGTGCCTACATGTCCCCCTGTCTGAGGGTGAAGACATCCATTGTTGCCCTGAATGTGCCAGCGCGTGACTCGGGTGGTAAAATGGTGTCTATGCATTAGCCAAAACTACGCGCTCGAGCAGCTCGAGTGAGTGACACCAGATTGCGCGCGCTTCAAAATGCATAAAAAAACAAAAAAGAACGATTGGGCGGAAAAATGGCTGAGATGTCACCACTCAAGCAAAAGCGGGCGTGTCTGTGAAGGCACTCTATCTAGCTCAAGGTTGATACGCCACACTCGTGAGAATCGGGAACTAAAAGAGCGTGTCTCAGAAAGCTGGCCATGGGTATTGTGTCGACTATTGTGTCAACTACCGTTCTGTCGACGGACGTACGAAAAAACTCAACAAATGAGTCATATACAGCTTCGCTGTAAAAAAGAAGAAACAACAGGGGGACGCATTTCGACACAATGGTGTGAAGCTTGGAAAAGACTTGTAAGTATTGCCGGTGACAACCATGAGCCATCCAACTGTGGAAGGCCATCGGCGCCTTCGACACGTGGCTTTATTATTGCATCGAAAATGAACGGAATCCAAACTTAGTACTGGAAAACTGAGCCCCACGACGTACTCTAGTTTCTCGACTTTTTCGCTGCTTTCCTCGAACCGTTGTTCCATGCGGTTGTCACCGCTAACGAGATGATAAACAAAAAATTCCGAGGACACCTAAGCACTTCTTATAAGTTGTGAATATGAAAAAGCATGAATGTCAACTTCAACACCGCTGAGGGGTCCTTCGAGTTTTGCGGTGCGAGTATTGAGGCGGCGCCATGTTCATCGGCGCCAAAAAAAACACACGCTGCACCCCTCCCCCCTCGAGGTTTCCGGCGAGCGCGCGCCACCCTGTTCCTTTTACCGGCGCGGGGGCCGCAGCGCCATCGAGAGGGCTTCTCTGTGGGGTGGCGTTCCTTGAAACTATGACGCGCGCTAGCCAATGGGTCTACAGACTACACACTTCGCTCCCTCGGACAACGTTTGGCGCGGCTTCAAAGGCTGATAACGTCGGTTCGCTCCATGGAACAGTTAATGGTGTCACCTTAATAACTATTTTAGTGCCGCCCTTCTCAACCCGCACTCAGATTACAGCACGACGATATCGACGACTTCCACACTTCGACAACTTTAGCAACGCCAACGACATTTTTTTATTTTTGTTTATTGCGCGCGACACATTTGGTTTTGGCCACGATGCTATCGCCCAAGCGTAGACTAAAAGCGGCTATTTGTACTTTTTGTGTTGTTCTCTCGCTTCCTCTTCTTCGTGACGGATACTCCATGACTTGAGTTTCGTGTGCAGTAATTTAGTGACCCCATACTCCCATATCACTATATTCCGTCTCACTGAAACCGTGCAGTACAGCCAAAGCTACAGGGGAGAGAGCTTATCCCAACCTGTTCAAGAGGAGAGAAAGAAGGAACAGGAGAGAAAGGCTGGGAATCCTAGCCTCTCTCCGGTTCCTCCTTTACCTCTTCTTGAACAGGTTGGGATAGGCCCTCTCCCCTGTAGCTTTGGCTGTACTGCACGGTTTCAGTGAGACGGAGAATAGTTGTGTGCAGTGCATGCGAAGGCAACGCCAGGCGAAGAGAGAAAGTTTAACAAGGCGGCAAGTAGGGCGAGTGGGTTGTTCATCTTCAAAAGTGGAAACAGCGCAAACAAATTACAAAGGACGAGTAAAAGAAGGGCACAGACAAAGCGCTGACTATCAACTAAAAGTTTAATTTTCAAGCGAACCAGAAAATAAACCCTGGAAGCAGAGAGGAAAGAACAAAATAAGACACAAAAAATGCAACCCGATAACAAGACTTCTACCACGTCATATCTCTTTTCTTGAGCGCACTCTAAGCTTGTGAAGCGGGCGGTTACTACGACGTGCATGCGGACTTCCTGTTGATGTCATGCCACCATAGGTGTGAGGACAGTCTATCGTTACAGCTGACTTGGCTGACATCGGCGGGATACCACATGACATTGATTCTGGGTGTAGCAGAGTCCCTGATAAAGGTGTTTAAGGGTTGATTCAGTTCCAAGGTTAGACAAAGGCCGACAACCAGACCGGTGGTGGTGCCTTATGTCCACGCCCACTCCCATCAGGTCAACCGATTGGCTTAGAAGTATAGCGTGCCAGTGGTTTTTTTTCAACACCCCAGAAGTTGACACAACTGTGCTCTGCTGTTAACCGAGTGAGGACCAGTGATCTCCATTGTGATGTTACCCACCGCAACCTTTTGTCTCATGCGCAATAGGGGTTGTGTACCAGATCCCATTCACATGTGGTATGGTATACATTGGACAAACAGAAAGGTGCGTGAACGTGAGGGCAAGGAAGCATTTCCTTGCTCTTCGTTCCTCCCCCGCTGGCTACTTAGCGGTACATTGCAGTAGGTGCGGCTGCGTGCCTTTGTTCAATGACTTGGCGATCCTGGCGCGTAACAAAAATAAGACCGCCGGAGAGATTGAAGAGGCCTTTTTATTTTATTAAAAGGGTAAAGGGAATGTGTTAGCGCACCGTCGGTCCACTTGGGGGCCTGACGAGGTCCTTTTTATCAAGAACAGTGGCAAGCACGTGTGAAAGAGATATGACCTAGCAGTAGTAGTCTTGTTATCGGGTTGTATTTTGTCTTGTTTGGTTCTTTCCTCTCTGCTTCCGGTGTTTATTTTCTGGTTCGCTTGAAATTTAGCCTTTCATTTGATAAGTCAGTGCTTTGGTGCTTTGTTTGTACACTTTTGCTCGTCCTTTGAAAATTTTTTGCGTTGTTTCAACTTTTGAAGGAGAGAAAGGACGAACACTAGGAAGGCGGGACGGGAGAGGAGGGCAACAGAGGGCGAACAAGTCAAGAAGGTAGGAGAAGCCCCTCCCACAAGCGTGATGCGCCCGTTTCGAATCTCTCCGCAGTCGAAAAAAGAGTTCACTGGAAACGCTCCTTGTTCCGCTTCAATGGATTCCAACTTGTCTCCAATCCCACTTTTTAAGAAAGCGACCTTTGTATTCACTGGAGGGGGAACCGAGCCCCTGAAAGCAGCCTTTGTATCCATCGGGGGGGAAGCTAATCCCCGAAAGTCGTATTTGTTTCCGTCGGTGGGGGAAAACTCTAATCTCCCTCTCGTGGCTTCCACAATGCTAAGTCAAAGTCGAAAGATAAAGCAAATATGTACAGAAAGGCAAGACCCTCCTCGCGCTTTGGCCGCGACGTCACGGAAACGGTGGGACGCTATTGGATGCGGAGGTGGCGGAGGGATATGTGATTTCCTTTGAGAGGCATTTGCCGCTACCTTCTTAACCTGTAACTGACTATACATGCCTTGCACCTACGTCACATCATGACGTCGAACATCGGTATCTACCATGCTGGTGGTTGACTTGACGGCCCTTCGCAGCGAGAGCAATGGTAAACTGCGCCGCGCCTCGGCTGTAGCAATACCCCGTATCCCGACGATTGTCCGATCGTTTCGCTGGCATGCCCCGCGAGGCAGAGTAGACGTCAAGTTAGAGAAACTACGAGCGGCAGGAAAAAGATGCGGCCGCGGATTATCGACTTTGCGGGACGCATTTCATAGCGGCGAACGGCGGCACTTTTCTACCGTTGTTTACATTCGCGCACGCCTTTGCATCGGCTTTTGCTCGTTCGTGGTGTATATAGCCTTTGACCTTCGTTGCATAACGCCGTTTTCGCGCTTCGAGCGCACCTTCAGGGCTCCCGGCCGAATCCGGGCGAGTGTCGCGCCGCGAGCCCGGCCCGACGGCGATCGGCGGCCCCCATGTGCAAGCTCGCCGAGCCGCCGGGTCATCGGTTCGTGCCGTCCGCGATACGATAACCTTTGCAAGGAGCGAAAGTATGCAGGCTCGAGCCGGTTAGGAAACATAATAATATAAACCCTGAGACAATGAGAGTTTCTTGTCCGTTATTTGATTTATCCCTGTCTCAGGGTTAAGATTATGACGGTAACATTGCGTTGTTTACCAGTATTTCGCAAAATCGTAACAATTTTTCTACAAGCGACTCCTAGAGCCACTCGTCAAATTATGAAGTGCGCAAATAAGCTTTTTTTTTCTTTTTCTGGCGACACGGCATATCCCTTTGCGTCAAAACTTCGCCGGCGGCATTTCGAAACTTTCTGCTCGTAGCGCAATCGCACCAATGCCGAAAAATTCCGCACGTACTGGATAAACGTCATCATTGTAAGCTCAGCGCGTTTTTCTAAGTTCACAGTACCTTTGTTGAAAATATGGTGCATGTTAGCGCATGTCCGGGCCGTTAGCAGCATCCTACGCCTTGGTAAGCGCATCCGCGCGGTGTGAAGTCAACCACCAGTATGGTGCGGGGCCCCGTCCTTCCCTAGATGTTCCCTAGGGTGACGTCACTTGCAAGGCATGTATAGGAACGGTTTTTCTCCACGTCCCCAGCCTTCCTAGTGCTTGCCCTTTCTACCCTCTCCTGGCGTTGCCTTCGCCTGTACTGCACGCAACTAGTGACATGGAATGTAAGTGGATCATATCGCAGCAAGGAATAGCACGGTGGGCGTATGACGTCACAACTTGAGACACCGGTCAATATATAGCGTAAAGGGCGCGATGAGCTTCCTCCCGTAGCGAGTGCTTCAGTGACCACAAGGGGTTCCCTCCAACCCAAAAGCACTACGAATTCAAGGCTCTACACGCACCCACAGAGACCCTCGTGACGCAGTCCACTCCTGAATAAATTTAAGCTTGCTCGAACCCTATTTTTTAATCCGAAGAACACAAGACTGTCGTGTCTGCAGCACATTCGAAACCACTTAAAGCTGCTCGTAACCAAGCATAGCAAATTATAATGCACGCTTGACGAACGCCCGGCATTCTACGCTCTCCGGGTTCATCAGAATGATCGAGACAATTGTTTGTCGGAAAGGTGCGTACAGTTACTCTCTTTTCGCAAATTCTATTGCGCTTTTGAGTGGAAACCCTGTGGGATCCAGAGAGTATGATTAGTTTTGACTTGGATCCTGCATTGAACTTGTGATTCATATCAGGCAGAAACGAGAGACAGATCTGGGGAGTGTGATAACAAAAGGGTACAGCCAGTGGTGCAGCCAGGATTTGGGGGGCTTTTCGCCTTTTTACTGTATAAAAAGGCGGAAAGCTGTCGAAGGAAAGGAGGTACGAAATAGTCCGCTATATTTCTCGAATTTTCGTACAGAAATAAAGGCTTTGACTTTCTACCCTCTATATTTTGGCCCTCTAAACGATATGCGACTAGTAAGATTTTAATCTTAAATTATTTATCCGAGCCCAGAATTCATTTCGTGGGTCCTTTAATAATGCCTAGCTTTTTAACGCATTCATAGGCATCTTTTTTCTTGTTAGCGATTTTTTTTTTTTTTCGTGGAAGTCACAGATGCTGGTTGGGGTGAAAGCCAAACAGGGTAACTTGTGTAGTATTCGCCCCTTTTTTGTCTGGCAACAAACCCAGTGACACCGTCTATTGGTACCCCTGGCAAACTTCCGGTCTGGGTATATATAAACTGCATTCTAATCCTTCACCACTTTCTCCGATTTCCCTCACCTTGACACCATTTAGTCAGTCGACAATCTTGTGCTAATCTTACACTAAGTCTTTTTGTTTTTTTAAATATTCTTTTGTTGCTGGTGCATCGAAGAGAAGACCATACGGCGTGCAAGTTCGTCTGCTCCTTGCGCACATCGTGTTTGCTCATCAGCCAGATGCGCCCACATGCTTGTTCCCCCCCGGACCTCCACCAATGATGGCGAGCGCCTGGCCGCTTCGTCATCGCGCTTTCTCCCTATTTCCCCTTCCATGGCGTGCGGTTTTAAAATACCCAGCGTTTATGAAACAGGAAAGCGTACAAAAAAAGCATGGAATCAATGCTGCTTTATTTGAAGATGTCCTACAAGTCTGTCACAACCCAGACTCACGGGGGAACCCGCGTGGAGACTGCAGACGGCGAATTCTCGATTTAGCTGGCGGTCTGCTACAGGCAAAGCACAGACCGAAACAGCTCCGACAGCACTTATGTACAATGGATGCACGATGAGCGAGCTAACTCAAAATGGACAAACCGTCAATTAGCCAACACCGTCCCTCACACCCCCGATAACCGCGTGTATCAACTACATTATGAAGTAAAGTGGAAACGGGAATGGAAGATGCATGGCTACTCATCCATGGCCAAACTTGATAGATGCCAAGGTCGTAGCGCTGGGCTTTCTACGACACCAACGTCCGGTGACGGGCTAAAGGGCTCAGGGGCCGATGCACGAATTTCCTGAGGGGGGTCAGGTTTGGTCAGGAGACCATATGTTTAGAAACCCCCCTCCTTCATTTTACGCCCTAAATTTTACCCGTGCAGAAATCAAGAGGGGGGTCAGGACATCTAACCCCCCCCCCCCTCCCCCCCCCCCCTCTAATTTCGCCCCTGAAAGGGCTGTCCAAACGGGACACAGTACCGGAAGCGGAGGCTTCCCTCCGGTTCCTTTTCGCTGTAATATGTTTTTTTTTTCTTATTACCGGAAGGAAAGCTACTTTCCGCTTGCATCCTTGGCAGGGGCTTGGTGTGCGCTCATCACACGAGTGCAGACAGCCACTCACACGCTCAGCTGGCGGTCCCTAATCTCCCGAAGACAGGGGAAACGACGACAGCGAGGAAGAAAGTCGTGCTTTACGTGTGGTTGATGTCCTCACTGAAAACGTACGAGCGCCGGAACTTTCAAGCTTTCCAAAAGAGCACAATTTTTGTTGTGTGTCCCGTTTGAACAGCCCTTTACAATGCAACAGAAATGCGCCGATTTCCAAAGGCAGAAAGCTCGCGCTGGTGGTAGAGCATTCGCTGCAATCGCAACATGCCACCGGCCATGCAGCTGGTCAGCATCAGTTTGGCTGGGACTTGTCCTCAAATTGAATGAGTCCCAGCTGAATGTCTACACAGCACTGCTGTTAAACCGTGCCCCAGCGCTACGGAATCGCTTCCTACGAGATGTTGCCCATGTAGGGTGCACATTCATGGTCTTGTGGGGAGGGGACGCCAAAGAAAGGTCAGAACTATAAAGTGATGATGGAAGTGAAGTCCAAGTTGAAGCTGAAATGTGCCAGTGGCCGCTCAGTTGGATTTCTTGCCATGACAAAACAGGTTACATAACTTGAAATCACTTGCAAGCTACCAATCACATTGCATAATATAGAAGTTCATGTACAGAGGCTGGAATACTT
Organism: Ixodes scapularis; assembly: GCF_016920785.2. Taxonomy (NCBI): domain Eukaryota; kingdom Metazoa; phylum Arthropoda; class Arachnida; order Ixodida; family Ixodidae; genus Ixodes; species Ixodes scapularis. The sequence goes on along the minus strand of NW_024609883.1, from coordinate 28,708,532 downwards.
ACGCTAGCGCGCCGAGCGAAGCAGCTCTTCGAGGGTGCAAAAAAAAAAAAAATCCGTCGACACTCATCGATGGTGTCTAATAGCCTGTTGCTGTGCAGCAAAAGGCTGCACTAACGCATCCGCTTGTCGGCATGGATGGAAAAATTGGAGCAAGAACTTTTTCTCATTATTGATAAATGTATGAAAGATTTTCGGTTGTAGAAAGAACACCCGAGGCAGATTTGTAGTTTTAATTGGAATACCATGTTGTGATATTAGTCTCTTCGGCAATTCGTCTTGCAGCGGTTCTCAAATGAGGGACCCCGGACCCTTTGGGGTCCGCGAACGCATCCTAGGGGTCCACGAAGCCCTGTCTCATCATATAAATCGGGCAATAAAATTTGTCTTTTTTTAAATTGATGTTCCAATTTCGGGGTTCGTTTTCTCATGTGTTTGTCAATGAGAGAAGTCTAATTAGCACTAGCCCTTAGTTATATTCATTTATTAAATCATTATCATGATTAATCTATACCTTACCCTTCCCTTCACCACAAACGGGGTCCTCCGTCATCTCCGCCGATCCTCAAGGGGTCCACGAAACATCAGTGATTGAAAACCACTACTCCATAAAAAAAAATGGTTAGATATTGCAAAGCAATGCTGGCTCGTGCATAATTCCGGGAAATACGTAGTAGACAACAATCAAGTCGCCTGCCCTCAGAGGTGATAGTGGATATGCAGTCTGCTGCAATATCATGCGGTAGATTCAAAAGAAGTGTGATTTCAATGAAAAAAGGCATCATATATCCATTCCTATCTTTTGTGTTGTTTTTATCGAAATGTGTCTGAACATTCCTGCCAGCTCTTCCTTGTCAATTTCCTTGAAAAATCATTTTGGACTTGTGAGAAATCATCAATAATCCCCTCCCCACAAGTCTACTTTCAAAATTTGAAGCGCCCCATCGCGGCGAAATGTCACGCAGTGCACTCTGGGAACTAGTTGGCCACTCAGTTTCGGTTTCGATTGTGTAGCCTCAATTCGTACAATCACGCAGTGACCAAATGCGCTGCTTACATTTTCAATTCCGACTTCCCAAGAATTTACAATACTGTCATTCTCAAGAGATAAAGAAGAAAGACCGGGGCACTTTTCTTGGTTCCCGACATGCCAGATATTGTGCATGTGTACGCAAATGCAGTAAGACCTGGTGGCTAAGTCAATGCACCGTGCGATTGTATCTTTAAGCTCAATTTCAATACTGACTAATACCGGTGAACAATAACTGAATTTTGGTCACTTTGAGCCCTACACATATTTTGTTTGCCAAATGTCAACTTCTAGTTACTTCATTGGGCGAAAAACAAGCTCCACCTTCACAGAAGTCCCAAAGTTAGCGCATAAACTTTTAAAGGGACACTACAACAAAATTTTAACACTTATTTCTTGGTCTATTTGTGTTCAAGGGAGCATTATCACATCAGACACACCAATCTCTTGTTGAAAAAGACACCACAAGGAATTTTAAAACGAATTAAACGATTAGCAAAGACCACCTGGTGGATGTCGCTAACGCCTCGTTTGCAATGCCCGTCTAGGAACCTTGACAGATAGGGACGATAACTGTCTCGCCTCCGGCCACGACGAGAGAAGAGCTGAAAGAGGAACTCCCCTCTTTCCAAGACTTTCTTTTGTGTGTCCCAGAAGTCACTATTGTCCCTCTACCAGATTATAGAAGATTCACCCGTCACTCAAAATTCGTACAAGGGCAGATTTGGGGTTACTTGCGGTGGCCGATAGCTGGTGTGCTTCGGCTGCTTTCAGCAGATGCTATGAGCCACCAGGGCCTATCCAAGGCCGTGTAAATGTCACGCGACCTTGGAGAGGGGGCACAGCAACGCGCGTAAAGCGTATCGCAGGCTACGTCTACAGAGCGGGATTGGCTGGGATAGCTAGCAGTGTCCGCTGCGTTCGGACGTAATGTCCCGAGACAAACTACGTCATGATTGCGGTGGATGTGACGTGCTCTCCGCTGGCTGCTCTCCGAGCGTTTGCCAGAGTGGGCCGTTTCTAACGAAAAATACAGCCGTTAGGCTCAAAATACAAACGTGCAATTGTCATTTACGGATATTGTTGATCATATTCAGCCTATTTGTGAACACGACGGGTATATTTCAAATTTCGTTGAACTATCCCTTTAAGGAAACATACTTAATTCTATCTCACTACTGCACAAAAGTTACTATGAAGTCTTGCAAATGCTGAGATCGGCTAGATAGAACGAAGGCCCTAACGAGCGTCCTCTACTCCACGCTAAGCCTTTTTGGACGAGCTTGTACCAACGCCCAAGATCTGTGTCTGAACGGTGTGTCTGAAATTATCTCGGCATACTCAGTCAGGAAGAAAGCAAACATATAACAAATGTTATGGCCATTATCAATTAACTGTCAAATGTGCTTTGAATCCTTTTGTTCGTGTGGTGCACCGCATAGTAGTGATGCAAAAATATCGATAAATTGACTATCGATACTATCAATAGTTTTTCCAAAACTATCGATAGTGCCGCAGAACTATCGATAGTTTTTGATAGTTGACTATCGATAGGTTTTCTATGGTCGACTATCGATAGTAGTATCAATAGTTTTTTGATAGTCGACTATCAATAGTACTATTGATGGTTTTTCGATAGTCGACTATCGATAGTACTACCGATAGTTTTTTTTTACTATCGTTAGATTTCTGGCGACTATTGGTACTATCGATAGTTTTGCATCACTAGAGCGAACACAGTTGCCGCACCGCCGCTTGCCTCCTTCCGTCTGTCTTCGCCCAAACTCCCGTCTTTGTCATCACTGAAAGCTGAACCAAAGTTAAGAAGGTAAGTGCTTGGGCTAGTTGGTGTCCCATTTGAAAAAAATAAAGCGAGAAAAAGAGAAGAGGGAGCGACGCAAACTACTAGTGTCGCAAAACTATCGATAATAAACCGTCGACAGTACTATCAATAGGTCTACGATAGTCCGGTAACGATAATTTTTCGATAGTTGACTATCGATAGTACTATCCATAGCTTTTCGATAATCGACTATCGTTAGTACTATCGATAGTCTTCGATAGTCGACTATCGATAGTTTTTCGATAGTCGACTATCAATAGTACTATCAATAGTTGACTATCGATAGTCAGATTTCTTGCGACTATCAATATTATCGATAGTTTTGCACCACTACCGCATAGAGCTTCACGCCCATATACATTCCATCCAACGAATGTTGCGACATTCTTCACACATGTGTTTGACTGTTGCTTTCTTAAAAACGGTTTGCATGTGTGAATGTGCCTTATATGATTGCGGGATAACTTCATGTGCATACGTGATAATGAATTTGTAGAATGCAAGCGGGTGGGGGACTTCGTGCAGTGCTCCAGTCAGTACTGATAAGAGATAAAAAGTGTGTTGAATTTTAGCTTTCCAATGGCGTCTGAATTTTACCTCGTGCATATTAAGAAAAGCAGTAATTGTAAAAAGGTATATTTCGTCAATGAATGCACAAAACAAGTAACAAACTTCCTGACCAGCAACACTAATGTAAAGGTGCGAGGCTTGGTGTATGCATACTTAATGGTTGTTACAGCGTGTTGACTCATACAAAAGCAGCTTTGCAGCGTCGAGATTCCCAGCACTGGCTTGTCCACATACCTTAAAACGCGAACAGAAAGGCTGAAGTACAAAATTACAACAAGCATGTGTCAAGACAAACATTACTTATGGTTCGGGCTTGTGCTAAAGCTTCGAGGTTTGACCACTTAGGGTAGTTTAGAGACCAAAAACGAAGCACTCGGGACCAGGAAACATCAGATAACGGCTGTTAATAGTTCACGCTCTGTGTATGATCTCTTGTCGATGCGCCGATCGAAAACGAAGCCATGCCACTCTTCTTCCTGGACAACTAATTCCCAGAGTGCAACGCGCCCAGTGTTGCATGCAGGGATTTATGGAAGTAGTCTATTAGGCCATCATGCAATGCTCATGTCAATAAAGTTTTTTCATTAATGAATTCAGACACATTTAGAAAGAAAGACAATATGCAATATCATTCTGTATGCATAGTTTCTTATTATTAGTATAATTCACTTTGCTATTTCGGTTGCTTTCTGCAACTGTTGATTCCGCCCACAACATGTTTCAACATCATTTTATTTTACCAAATATATTGTTAGAGTGTTTTTGATGCCTCATACAAAGGGCCTTTGGACACAAAGCAATACGAGCAGTCTTGTATATTTTTAAACTAATTATATTCGGTCACAGGTTAAGAATTAAAGGGAACTCCTCTCGCCACTTTCCACATACTTTAGCAAAGCGAATGCTAGAAAAGAGGCAAATTCCTCTCCAGCGTTTGGTCTGCTCAAGTGAAAAGTGGTGGGAGGAGTCCCCCTGAACTCTTAACCTCTCACTGACTATAGATCTTTATACACAACAAAGAAATTATGTTGCCACTAGCTCAGAAAAAAATCTGCAAATACTAAGGAACACTAGCAGCCGCTCCGCACAGGAGTGAGTAATCCATCCTCCGCAGCCAAAACGCTGTCCTTACGCCAGTGTAGTCCGTGGGTATTTCGTCCTAAACCGCAAATGACGAGAGATTCGGGCTATGCGAACAGGGTCGCTGGCTCACTTCCCAGATGGCTGACCTAGATAAGATGCGAAATCATCCGCCAAAATCACCTTCCGAAGTCGTCTGCCAACAGTCATGTCCACTTCCCACGCTACAGGACCGAAAAGAAAGAGGATCGGGAAAGCAGACAGCGAGAAGCCAGGACAGAAGCCCTTACGAGATTGTCCGGCAAGGTGCCATGAGCCAACGATGAGGTGGAAACAGCGCGAGTGATGCACTCAGACTTCGCCGAAGCCCAGGTGGCCCGTCTCGGCAGCGTGCTTCCTCGCCTGGTCCTGCCCGACGAGCCCCATGTCGCATGCGAGGCATCGCAGCGTGAAGTTGCGCACATCTGTGTACTGACGGCTGGCCTTGGCTTCCCTGGCCAGCTCAAGGGCCAGGGCCAAGACCGTGTCGTCGTGAGCCGAGAAGAGCGTCTGCGGCGGCCTTCCGGGCTCCAGGGGCTCGAGGACCAAAGGGTCGTAGTGGATGCCGTCGTAGAGGAGCAAGATGCGCTGGTCATAGCCGCGGTCTTCGCCAAAGCGGTGAAGGCGGGCGCTCTGCGCGTCCACGGCGACCATCTCGAGGTCGTAGTGGCGGCTGAGCACGGCCAGCTCGATGGCCCCACCCCAGTGGTCCTCGTTGAGGATCCAGGTGCAGTATTCTCGGTTGGGGCGTCCCAGGAAAGCTTCTGTGTATGTCTCGCGGTCGGCGGCCACGGCATCTGCTATTACCTGCAATGAGGGGTCTCGGTGTTGGGATGGCTATGGCTATGGCTGTTGGGTAATGGTTATGGCTGTGGCTATGGCTGTTGGGTTACTGCAATACTTATGACTGTTGGGCAATGGCCATTGGGTTGGTGATGGCTACAGGGTGTCTATCAAGTTGACATTTTCAAATTTCCTGAGTTTTCCAGGTTTTCCCTGAGTACTTTTGTGAAATTCCCTGAGTGACACAGAACTTCGTTTTAGCTCAAGATGGGCTGACACCAAGTCGCCAGATGCTGTCACTCTCTAAAGAGCATGTTATAAAATAAAATAAATGACATAATACAGTTTTAATGGTAACGAGTAACTTTTATTAGATTCAAAAAGAAAACGGAACGGAGTGGTTAGTAAAATTCATAGCAAATAAAATATACAAAAAGTAAACTGAAGTTTACGTGACCCACCCCCTCCCTTTCTTTCTTTCTCCCTCTCTCCCTCCCTCCCTCCTCAACTCCCCCCGTGAGGTCATGTGACCTCGGGGAGGAGGGGGAGTCAGGTGACCTCGGGGGGGGGGGGGGTCACGTGACCTCAGGGTTAGGCCGATGGCGAAGCCGCTCAAGCCGGAAACAGGCACCCAAGAGCTGCGCTCTAAAAGAAAAACGGAAGTGATAACGAGGAAAGAAAAAGGTGAACAAAGATAAGGCGTTCAAAGCGCGATTGCTCAATTTTTGTTGTCAACACACTCCACTTAAAGGAGCTGTGCAACGATTTTAACGTTGAAAGAATTGGCATCTTCTGCTTTTGATATTGTTCACCTTGTCACAAATGACAGAAAACACACCCCCTTTCATCGAAATGTTGCGATTTCGCCGCGTAATCGCGAGGTAAAAATTAGAATATTCCCAGACCTGCAGCCGCGAGCGGCCGCCATGGGAAACACGCGCGTGACGTCACTTGGGTGCCTGTATAAAAGATATAAAGTTCTGCAAATACCTTCTCAATAAAGGGTATCTTTTCCATAAATATTGCCGTCCCAACAACATAAATGCTTGAAAAACGTAGTATCAATTACAGAAATTTTTAGTGGCGCCATCTACCCGAGGTCAATAAAACCGACAGCTCGAGCAGCATCAGCGGCTGCTAGCACGAGGAGCCGAACGAGCGCTTTGGTTTGGTTTTCCGCCGTGTCGATCTCGACTTCGAACGTCGCCGCTCGGCAATGCCGACCGGGTGCTCCGTTCTCCTGTGTCCTAACCGGACTGCACAAAGCCCTCTTGTCCGTGCTAAAAAGCTCCAGTTCCATCGTTTACCACGCGAAGAACGTCTCAGAAGTGAGTGGTGTGGAAGGATTGGTAGAAGGGACCCTGGACAGGCAGACGTGCGCGTGTGCTCCGAACACTTCCACAGCGACCGCGACTACCGTCGCCTGCCAAGTGTTCTTCGCGATGCCGGGCAGACGATGAAGAACGTCTACCTGAAGCCAGATGCTATTCCTTCGCTCCGACTGCCCCCCACTGCGAAGCGCCTCTCCCCTGCCAAGGACCCAGCCGTGCCAACGTCGAAGCGCCGAAGAACTGAGGTAAGTGTCGCACGTTCGCGAGCGGCACACGGTCGTGAACCTTTCGAGCACAGGTTTACGAACATTTTTGCTTTTGCAGAACGATGAGCCGGTGGAGGTGGATTGCTTCGAGAGGACCACACCTCGCGAGCACAGCTGTCATTGTCGTCACCGACCGGCGACACGCGACACAGCGGTCCAGGCCGACCTGCATGAAAATCCGGGACCCGCACAGACTCCGAGGCCGCCTGGCACGAAGGACAGTTCTGTGGGCACAGACCGATGGCTGGGAAAGCGATCTACCGGTACGCATCAAAAAAAGCCGCCTGTATTCGCGTGCTTGACGTCATATTGCAGGAGAAACTGTAGGAAGGGTCTTCATTGCTCTGCCAAGTGCCTTCCGACGGCACTCCACGCGAATATTGACAATACTGCGCGAATGTGCTTTTTTTTTTTTTTTTTTTTTCGCGTTTGCATGGTGTTTTTGTTTTTCTATGCGGTTTCATTTTGCTTCGAGCTCAAACGATTTTGAATTCCTTCTTGCTGTGGAAAGTGTCGAACATTGCGTCCAAAACTCCACCTTTCATGTGTTTACGGGAAGAAAAAGAGAGGAAGGGGTAATGCATTCCAGAATGTAACACTAGCCCACGCCATGACATCTACTGCCCCCAGAACTTGTGGACAAATTTCGAACGAGCATATAAAGTGCCCTCAGATGACGCATATGAACACACTTGATGGTACACCAGCAACAGCATAAATTCTACGCAAATTTAGTACTGTACTATTTCTTAATTTAACTGGGACATGAGGGATGTAGTCTTATTCCTTCTTGTCGTTAGGCCAGGTAAACCCTATAAACGTGCTGCTGCTTGTTGTAGGTAACTAGATAATAATAATAATCTCTAGCAAAGGTAGCGGTACACTAGGTGACCTGCAAAGCTAGACAGATAGGCTGGAGCCCTTACTTATCAGCGTTTGCTAGCCAGCCAGCCGAAGCAATAGAATGCAAATTAAAACAAATAACGAAACAAAGGAGAGGCAGGTAACACCGCCTAGATACAAAGTCCCAGTGCCGGAGCCCCCAGCACCATTCGGGACGGGAAAACAGAATATTTTTTCCAGCCGAGCCCAAATGCCATGCCAGCGCGACTGAGACACTTTCAGCCGAGCACCGGCGCAATACTCTCACCAGGCCCACACCACACACCGCCTAACTGCAGCCAATGCAGGGGGCCGGGGTCTGGGCCCTGTATCCAGGCGGCATTGCGGAAGGCACATGTTACCTTGAAAGCTAACACGAAAGTCAGTGTGCATGCACAGCCCTGGTTGGCCTTCACCTTCTTTGACTTTCCATTGTATTTCACTCTCCAGGTCTAGGTTGTCGTTTATTTCAATGAGGAATAACCAAAAAATTTTTACTATTCGAGCGTGTTGGTGCTTTTCAAAACATTTAGGAAGTGGAGACACATAAGGGACGTCCCTTATGTGTCTCCACTTTCTAAATGTTAAGAAAAAAAATGTTACTGCTAGAATGCCATTTTGTGGAGGCTTGTACTAGTCAAACACGATGAAGAGTCGGATAAGTAAACCTCTTTTTGCCCTTCAGGCACGCAGTGGAATGCCTACGCCAAAGGTATCACCGCCCACTGGGTACAGACCGAGGACTTGGAGACACCCGACAGTAGCAGCACCACTGCCGGCAGCAACAGCACAACCACTGCCGCAGCCTTCGCCTCCACCACCACTACCTCTGCAGTGCCACCGCGAAGACCGGGCCCAGCATGTGCAATGAGCCCTGTCCTCAGTGATTCGGACGAGGAGGAGGAGGAAGAAGAGGACGACGACGACGGCGACGACTGCGACGATGACCCTCTGTGGGAGCCACCCACCAAAGGAGGCTTTGTCGAGTAAGAATGGTTTCCTCTTGGGATGAGGCAGGCTAATTATGAATGAACATTTACAGCTGGCACCAATATGTGCTGGCACATGTCTTGTGCTAGCTGAATTGATCAAAATGCCGCTTAGGCTGCCCCTTGCATGCCGAGTCACAGAACCAAACACCACAATGCAGCAGTAAGGGACCTAGTGCTCCTAGCATGGCATTATTGCCTCCTGCCTGAGTACCCTTGTTCCAGCTTGTACTGCTGCTTAATTTACCAATACAACGGATCAAGAGCAGGCCATAGCAAGAAGAACGAGAAGTGTTCCACACGACTGTGGTGGCTTTGCTATTGATTGCAAACCTTTCGGGTCGTATGTTTCACAGCACAGAATTTTTTTTTTCTTTTCAAGAACAGGTAGGGGTAGTTGCCAGTGCTTTGCAATGGTTTCACATGCTAACAAATATACGAAAAGACAACATCAAATTGTGATCCCAACTTATTTTATGTAAATATCAATCTGAATTTTAAGGGACCATAAATAACAAATAAATAAACTTGACTAAACCATTTTGCAAATTCTTTTTGGAAGTTTGTTATAAGTAGGGTTCATCTTGGACCGAATGTTTCTGAAATTGTATTAGTGAACGGTTCAGAAAATGAACAAGGCAGCATTGCTCCTTTAGTTTTTGTAAGCCAAGCACAGAAGTGACTGTTGATCAGTAAGCACTCACAACTTTTCCAGGAGTGCCACCACTGTGTCCGGAGAGCCAGACTACAAAGAACGAAAGTTCCTCGTGTTTGAGAGCAGCCTGCGGCAGTTGTTTGCGGTCTGCCAGACGTGCTACAGCCCCTGCAGTGTGTCACTGAGCACGATTGGCACGCTCCTGACGGTGCACACCTCTTGCCCCGCTGGGCATAAGAACCGTTGGGACAGTCAGCCCTACATCAACGGCAGGCCTCTGGGGAACCTCCTCATCACCAGCTTCGTCCTGTTCACGGGGGCCTCCCCAACCATCACGCTGCGCCTGCTCCGCCTAATGAACATCGTGGTGATCTCAATGAAGACATACACAAACTACCAGCGGGCAATTTTGATCCCAGCTGTTGAACAGGTGATTATGATGCTATCTTATGAGCATTATCTGACATGCTTTTGTATCCCAATGCAGTGTTTGACCACACTGCTTGCTAAAGTACCAAGCATTTTACTTTTATCTCCCACAGGTGTGGGAGGAGGAGCAGGAGAAGCTGTTGGGAGAGCTCCGTGACCAACCCCTTGACCTTGCTGGTGACGGGAGGTGCGACTCCCCAGGCTACAGCGCAAAATATCTGACGTACTCTCTTCATGCACCCCACGTGAACAAGATCGTTCACTTAGAACAGGTTCAGGTAGGAGAGGTAAGGAAGGGATCCATCGTCCTCATTACAATAACATGTAATTTTGTGAAACAGAATTAATACACTCAGTTGCACAGCAAAGCTTCTAACTAAACCTAATGCTTTTGGCACTTTTTGTGTTTGGCAATGTCATTTGGCACTGTTGTGACCAAAGCCAGGTCGTCGTGGCTTTCGGCAACTTGGAGTGATTCTAAAAAACACAAGCAGGCAGCTTTTATTTTTTTATACTTCGGGTTTTTTTGAAAAAGATTAAATTTCGTTTCTTGTATTATGGTCACCCGCAATCTTCGGTAGACCTTTTCTGCTTCAAACATTTCTTGCCCTTTCACCCACCATGTGTCTCTACGGAATGTCACAGAAGTACTTGACCCACAGAGTTCACAAAGCTCTTGTTCCAGACATGTATAGCATTGGCCCGATGAATTGGCCTTTCTAAACAGGTTGCAAGAATCTGTTTGTCAGTGTTATATGCATTCTATGGTGACAGTGTTAGCAGACTGTGCTTGCCTACTTGGATGTGCTACCTACAGATGTCAGAAGCATCGAGGGTGTGCCTAGATAACAGACAATCTTCTGAAAGCTTCTGATGTGTCCTTTAGTGCAGTATGTGTCTGTAATTTATTCAAGCTGCGGTGTTTTAGCCCCATTTCTGGTATGGGATGTGGCGTCGCAAGGTGCTGCATCCTCGTGTCTCAGGTTGCACCATTCATTGGCAGCACCTCCAAGTAGGCAAACACCACCTGCCAGTACTAAATCTCAGTGCAATACATTGAATTTTGTGGTCTGTTTAGAGGTCAGATTCAGTGGGCCCACACTGTATAGTATTGATGCGTTCGCAGCTTTTGAGGCATAGCCGGGCGGTTTGCCTATATGGTTTGGACACCGTAGCGTGGGGTTCAATTCCCAGCAGCGGACACATTTTTAATTCTTATTTTATTTAGGGTACTGGGAGGACCCAGAACAATCTCGAAAGTTCTTGTTTTAGTCTGTTGGCACATCTGTTCTTCTTGAACTATCTATACCCGTTTTCACCTCAAGAAAAAAACAAGTTTTGCACATTGTTCATATGCAGCGCAAAGTAGTTCTTATGAGATTTAGTTGTCGGAGGAAAAAGCAATGCTTTTGGCTTTTGGAGTGTGTACGGCTTAATAAGATAACATATATCTAACCTACAATTCACCCACAAATTCTCCTACATAAAGGGGGAAGTTAATGATGCTCAGCGAGAAGCCGGATTTTTTTTTACTAGTGTTCTTCACGTGAAAACGGGTTTAGTAGGAATGTGGTAGACGGTAGCGTGTTTATAAAAGTGACTTATAGCGCCTGCCTACAGTCAGTCGTCCGGCCGAGGCCCATTGCCACCGTTGCAGGGTGCACAATATTTTCATTTTGGAGGCACAGATTCGCGTTATAAAAAGCAGCTTTTCAGTTTTACTAACATCCACTGCTTCTGTTCGTGACAGCATTACCAATACAGCAATGGTCAGATTGATCCCAAGCTCTGAAACCAAAATTTCTATCTGGCGTCCGGTGCTGAATCGGTAATGCTGCAGGATATGTCAATACATGCAGTGGACGATGTACTGATTAGAGCAACTGGAAATAACTTGTTCTACTATCCTCTGATTACAGTGTGAGGCGGTTCCCAACAGTGGAAGTATGGAGAAGGAAGGCCTGATCAGGTCCCTGGCCTTTGCAAGGGAGAAGGAGCTGACAGTGCGGTCCCTGGCCACGGACAGGCACCGCTCAATCGCCAAGCACATGAGGGAGAAAGAGCCGGCTGTCCTCCACTTCTTCGACGTCTGGCATGTGTCAAAGAGTAAATGGCATTTCTCATGGTCCTATTACCGTACATAAACAGACAACCTACACTGACTGCCGACATGGCAGAAGCAAAGTTCTGGTGACTCCAGCGTCTGCACTATCACTTGGTAATAAATGGGCACCTGTTGCCAGTTGGCAATGTTTAAAACCTGAGAAAGGTAGATGACAAAATGCCCTTGGCATGTCTGCAAGCCGTGTTGCCTAGCAGTGCTACTTCTTTCTGCCTTTTTATATGTTGGTAGTCAACCCTTGTGTTGTGACTCTCTTTTGAAGAGAAGCTGATGTGGCTTTGTAATTGGGATAAACCGTCTATGCCTGTTGGTTTCACCTACACAATCTCGACTATGATTCATTTCTCTTTGTAGTGTCTAAATTATGTCAATTAAATGAACTATAAACAGACTTAAAACTATGATTCTAGCAGCATGATGTTTTCTCTTGTGCTTTTCGCATGCACATCACTTGTTTCTTTAGTTTATTAAAATATGATGGGCAGTTTGCATTACCAGCTGACATAAAGGCAGCAGTGAAAAAAGGCGTGAATATGTTTTGCAAGTGAGATGCTTCCTTTTCCTGTGTTGAATATTTTCTTGCAGATGAGCTGTTCGAAAAACTAGACAAGTGCTAATTCTGCACACTGGTCGAACTGCAGGTGTCAAGAAGAGCCTTAACGCAGCCAGCAAGAGCCATGACTGTGGCTCGCTGGTTGGGTGGGCACAGCCGGCGGTCAACCACATGTACTGGTGTGCGACGGCGAGCCGGGGCAACCCTGACCTGCTGGTGGGTGCCTGGTCGAGCATGACAAGGCACGTGGTCGACGTCCATGCAGACCACCCCGGGATGTACACCAAGTGCCTTCATGAGCCCATTGAAGATGGTGAATGGCTGGTGCCAGGTCAGTAGACGTTTCACATGTCTCTAAAGGTTCTACTTAGCAAGTTGACTTTCGGTGATTTGGAGCAGACAGGAAAAATGAAATTCTTCTAATGAAATGTCCTTCGAGTTATGAGCAAGCACTCAAACAATACTTTTTTTTGTCCTCCACTGTTGGAAGTTTAGTAAACACTATGCATATCGCAAATGTATCTGCAAACGTCATCAGTGTTCGGTTTGTTGAAGGAGTACTTCACAACAGGCAATGCAGCTTTCTCATTTTTCAGCACTCGGCAGCTTGAAACTACAAGCAATGCGATAGTTTTTATGTCTGACCCCATTCACAGTTTCACTCTCAAAATATTGACCAGAGGTTATGAAGTGTGTCGACATCTAGATATCCGTTATACGAAACACCTTCAACTGCCAACAGCTTTGTTGCCAAATAGCCATGGTGGTGTTTTAGGCGTAGTCAGCATATTTGCATGCAAAACAAGCCTTTGAATTAACTAGGTTTGACTGTAGACTTTGAATTACCGCACCTATTTTACATAGACTTGAATGTATGATTTCCGGGACTGCACCCTTACTTGTAACTATCCAACCATTTAAAGAAAAGACCGAGTTGGAATGAGTAAAGTGTATAAATGAAAGAAATATAGACTTAAATGAAATGCAGTAATGTTTAAGGGACCATAAACACAATTAAAAAAAAAAAAGGTTTAGAAAATAGTGTGTTTGAACTCCTTGGAGGCTGAACACGCTCCTCAACGTTTTATAGAATTCCTGGCGAAACCGAAACTATTTATCCTCAATTTCATTTTCTGGTCCTCCGAAATCAGAAGTGACGTCAACACCGAATTAATCGGTTTCGGTAGCATTTAGTGGCTGTCAAGCATGACTTTTGCGGCGAGTGGTAGCAAAGCAGAGACGTCGGGTGCGACGTCTCTGCTCTTGGCGCGCGGACAGGAGCCGCTTCTTTTGTCTTCTCCCACACCTACCAACTGCTTCTCCTGCTCTTCGGGATGTCGCTGTCATTGCTCCTAGTGCAAAGTTTGATGGAATTTCTAAATTGACACAAGGATCAGTTCCACCTAAAACTTACCAACATTGTTAGGGATGTGCCCGGAACATATTATAACCGTCAAATAAAACTTCAAAATCGTGTTTATTGTTCCAATGTAAATGGACTAAATGTTACTCAGGTAAAATTTCGTGCTGCAAGCCTTAATCTTGCTTTCTGTTTGTTTTAGACACACCTGCCCATGCCAGGTTTGTGGACGTCGTGTCCAGCAAGTCCCTACTCAAGGACCTGCGCCAGCTTTCCCCTGACACACAAACCTATGGATTGGAATCTTTCCATAGTGTGCTCAACCGCTTTGCACCCAAGTGGGCTGCCTTTCGCACAAAAGGCATGCTCGCCAGGTATGTACTCACAGAACACATAGAGAAATGTTAGAGAAAGGAGGTGTTGGTGACTACCCACATAGCTAACCGGAAAGCAGGTGATATATTTGTGATGTGCATTTCAGCTCACTGCTTTCCGTTTTAGGATATGTTGTCATTTTCGGCATTCGTCCACTGTTATTTATTTTTTTAGAATAATAAGAAACCCTTTTAAAAGGCAACTCCACTCAATTTCGAAGATTTCGGGATAATGAGTAATTTCAAATTAAAAAGACCTAGTAAAACACACTACGTCGTTTGCTTCGCAAAAAATGGGATATATATTTTCAAACCTAATTTTAAACACGAGCGGAAATCGAAACCGAAACTTTGGCTCCGCCCGGCAACATTGGCCTCGGGCCGCCAAGTGTTGGTACCATCTCGTACCATCACGTGGTATGAGATGTCACGTGATCCTCGGCCCAACAACGGGCAGGATTGGGTCGGGCGTGTGGCTGGTGCGAGTGTCGTCTGCACCTCACTCTTTGCCACGTTTTGGTGTCTACGGCATTCAACGACGTCTGCACAACTGCGGCATAAGTCTGCACATGTGGTGTGCAGACTTATGGCTTATGTGGTGTCCGTAGTATGGATGAAACTCCGAGAGACAATAATCACAATCGGTGAGGCGATGATGGCGGTTGTGACACGGAAGACGGCGGGACCACGGCGGGCGGCCGGACGGCTCCCAAGAAACGCGCTGCGCAGGCGCGTTACACCAATCACGTGGACACCGCTAAGCGCCGAGAGGCAACGTTGCTGACGTCATGCGCTACGCTCGCCCGGATAAGTGAAAACAAGCTAAAGGGGGCCATGATAATGACATTTAGCTCAATGTTGGCTCTGCCCATGCCGTAGCCTTGACTGCGCTGTTGGTTGCGCCTGAATTCGCCCGCTCAAGTCAGCCGATTTCGGCAACTTGGCGAGTTGCAAAGTTTGCCGGACCGTTTAAGAAACATTTAGACAGAACTGCGTCGTAACATTTCACGTGTGGTCTTCCTAGGCGATACTGAAGAGGACTGCATTGTTTTTTCAAAACCAAAAATGAAGCGGAGTTGCCCTTTAAGTTCTTTCAGTGTTTCGGAATTCTTCAGAAAGACGAGAGTCTCAGTGTGAGGGTGTAACATGGTGGCCTAATTCTTTTTTTTAACATCCTGCTCCGTCAGAATCACCGTTGTTTCTCAGTAGATAGAGCGGAGTTGCTAAATATGCAACTCTATGTAGCTGCACGTATAGCCTGGTTGACCTACTGGGCAGTGCACTGGGCTCTCACGCTGGTGGCCGAGATTCAATACCCGGAACCATGGGTGCTTTTATTTTGCTACTTTACTGAAAGGTTCTAGAATGATTGCATAATTAGTGGTAAGTTCCGACTTAGAAAGTTCTATGCCCGATCGTGTTCGTTCGGATGTTCAAGAAACCAGTGTAACATGAAAGAAGAGTTGGCGGGACAGTATGGAGCCATTCATCACCAGTGCTCAACCCTGCTCTCATGCCGATATCGGTGCCTGCGACGTTCCATTATTCTAATTTGTTTCTTTGCCTTTGGGCACAGGTTCACCCCCATTAAATCTATCATTCACCCTGTTTGTTTATCGTTCCTTCGTTGGATTCGTGGCAGTGTGCAGGTTCCAGCACAGACCCAAATGACATGACTGCTATCTCCACTGCTAAGGAAGACCTAAGAATGCAGAAGTTTCATCAAAACATACCGGGCGGCATTTCAAAGCACATACTGTTTGTGGGAGCTGCACCACATTTTGTTTGTCTGCATTCTCTATTTGTTCAGGACCCGTGTAGCAGCGCTACACTGGAATGAGAACAGCGAAAGGGAGCAGGCCACTACTAAGGCGGGTGAAAGGCAGTGGGCAGTGAGATCGCCCAAGGCCAGGAAAGGGCATCACACTGTCTGCCCCCAAAAGACAAAAGTCACATATGGTATTCTGAAAGAATTCTACTCTGTGGTCTTTTTAATTGGTATTCCTGTACTATTAGGAGATCAATTTACGTAGTGACTACAGCTGATGACTGATTAGTCACAGGGTGTGTACCAACCGGGAGAACCTGGAATTCTCAGAAGATTTCAGTCATCAGGAAAAGTCTGGGAATTATCAAGGAAATCATCAAAAAGTTGACTAAATCAAGGGAAATGACCAATGAAAGTGTCACAGTGGCGCAGAAGAGGGCGCGACGGTATCACATCAGCATAGCCATGCTGAATGTTGCCGAAACAGTCCGAGTATTTTATCGAAATAGGTAAAAATCTGGAAAAGTCACAGAATTTGACATCAGACACCACCATGCATCAAGATGTGTCGTCTGCCCCACGGCATTGGATTTATACGTCAAAAAGATAGTATGTCATCTACTCCATGGCATCAGCACCTTCTAATTTAATGAGAGGCACCCTCTTTTTAATTTCACATGAGGGCCATAATCACCCACGCAAGGTGGAAAATAGGCAGCTGAGGAGGAAGAAGGTTTCACCCGTGCAAACTTTTCTTTCCGGGACAGCGGGTATAAATCTAAATGCGAGCTGACACCTGTTTTATGTGATATAGATGTGTAGAGTATACAATTCTGAGCAGAAATTTATGAAGGCGCATATGTTGTATCACGGTGCTACCGACTTTGCACCGAAACTGAAATAACTGGAAGTAAAATGTTTTGATATAAACTACAGCTATCAAAAAATATGATAAATTAATTTTTCAGATTACGTCGGAAAGCTCGTGGCTCGGGCCGTGGCAATCTGCAAGGACATCGGACCTCTGAGGGAGGTCTTCAAGCTTGATGCGAGGACGCCGCGTCTGCCAAACCTGAACCGGAGCTGCGACAGACCACCAAAGGAGGATCTGGTTGCTGCCAGAATCAGCCGTTTTGGAAAGAAGGCGCCCAACGCAACGGAGTAATGGTTTGCTTTGCAAGCACAATACCAGCGCACTCCACTTGCTGGTTGAGTTCTTGTTGCAGTTGGGGCTGTTGTAACATGAGATGGAGTGGGGCTCTGGTCGCTCGCACTGTGTATTTGAGGAAGCTGGCATTTTGCCTGACGACTTTTCCGTTTCGAGATGCCTTGATGCAGGATCCTCGGAATGAGATAACAGTGAAAGACCTGGAGTCATAAAATGGGGTAGATTTTTTGTGCTGCTGTTCTCTGCAGAGCGCGAGTTGACTTGAAATGAAGTTGTACGTTTGTGCGTAATGTCACTTGTTGACATATGCCTTGTCGTATCTTTTCCTCGCTGCATCTGTTTGTTGTGCCTCGATCTCGGTGTAGCCTTTGTCACCAGGGTTAGGAAGTACTGGTAACATGTTGCACACTTCCCAGTTCTTTGACAGATGAGGTGGTGATGGCTTGGTGTTCACTGCGAGCACCTTTCTTTTGTTTTCGTCGGGCTGCCAGACTTTTGTTTTATGATGCTGACGTTGTGCTTCGCCTCTTCGAATAGCCGGCCTTGCTTGAGTATTCCTTGTGCGTCAAGTCGTGTTGTATGGTATAGCGGCGCAGCCTTGAGGACTTTGTCGTGATGAGGATCTGGTTTTTAATCTCGGTGTCCAGGCCAACGAACACACAGTGCCTCGCAAGCTGCCGCAGTCAAGCGTAAAACAGGTTGAGTGACTCGCTTCCCACCTGCTTCGTCTGCTGAAAGCGGTAAACTTCGAAGCTCGTAGTTACCTGGGGTAGGAGTAAGCGTCGAGCTTCCTGCGTGTAGCTGTGTATAGAGCAGTTGTGTCGCTGCAGAACTTTGCTGCGGTTGAGACAGGCGCAGTCACTGGAGGTTCTGGTAGCATGCAGCAAGTGTCGTAGAGGTCTTCTCCGATATAGTGCAACTGAAAGGCGGTGTTCCTGGCATCATTTTGATTCCACAGGCGACCACAAAGTCCTCGAACCGTTTTACCCACATTGACCACTCAGTGCCGACATTATTGGTATCAGTGACACGAGCGTCAAAGGAGGGAAATGGGGGGGAGCACGCCTTAGTCCATCTTGCTAGGCAGGTGTCATTTGTTGGATGCGTCGGGGTCCATTCCACTTCATTGCAGGGCGATCCTTATGCTGTTCTTGCACATTTTCTTGGCCATTTGTAGCGTTGTCTGCGTTTAGGAGGGATGAATTTCGTCCGGTTATGATTCGGAACAAAACATGTTTATTACACATTCATAGCTATCTCGGATCATGTGTCCATGGATGTGTTAGAATCTCCTAGGATACTGCACTATTGAACTGTTCATTACAGTACAGTAGACCAAAGAGGCATGGCCTGGTTTGTGCCTACCAGGTTGAAGGAGAGGGAACGAAGTATGAGCTTGGTCTGGCTTTATTTTCACAGTCCCCACTTTTTTGCAATTCAGGCAAAGGAACATACCCCCGAATTTTGTGAATTCCAAAAGTGAGAATTGAGGGCCTCTAGAGGCCAGTGTTTTCTTTCGCATGCTCCTAAATTTCACTAATCCTTCAATTCGCGAAATTCACCAAATTAAGGGCTTGCAAAAGTAAAGGGTTTTACAGTATTGGGACAGCCAGTCAGCGTGCCCATATGCAGGGCACACCAACACTCGGATACAGCAGTTCTCACACAAACCCCCAAGGGTCCTCAAGAGCATTCATGGGGGGGAGTCGTCTTCCTTGCATTAGTGCATGTCAAATCAAGGACACGAAACAGGGTGTCCGATGTTGGCACATTATTGTCTAGCGTACATCACCTTTTACACTGATTGCAAGCTGCGAGTACCACTTCATATGTAGCACAATCTGAGTACCTGCAACTGCACTATGTTTTTGGGGCCTTGCCTTGCAGCCTTGTTTTGTGTGTGTTTAGTTGATACGTTTCGTTTACATCCCGTCTGCCCCCTTTTCACATAATAAGTCTTGTGTCAAACTGATAGGGGAGGACGCTCACTCGAGTCAAGCCTCGGCTAAAGTGCGATGTGCTTATCAGTTTGTGCTGAGCCCCGAGTGAGCATCCTCTCCTTGAAGCAGAATGAAATTGCCCGCAGTGCCCCCGCCAGCCACCGCCTCGGTCACGCTCTCCCAGTGGGTCCTTCGTATTGCAGCACATTGTACATGAATAGTGCAAAATAAACAGCAATGCTTCGTAAGCTGTAGGAAGTACTGAATGTAGAATGACTACATGAACAGTGCAAAATTGATCGCAATGCTTTGTAAGCTGTGGGAAAACCAGCATCAGTGCTTGAAGTTGTATGTTTGTTTTAATCAGTCGAAATGTTTTGTTGTCTGGGTGCATAAAGTAGTATGCTTGCAAAAACTTTAGTGAAACAATGTGGCGTTTACAGCATTTTTATTCTACATCATGAAACCCCGTATACGTTTCCGAAGGGAATTCATCGTGGATCCTCTTGACCACGCAGGCCGGTAGAACACGTCGATTGCGACGTCCCAGCCTCCGCCACATCCACCGCACGAATTGGTGATAGGCCGCAAAACGAAGCCTGGAAAATTTATAAGGACAAAGCTGGTCAATTACCACTGATACGAATGTTTGAAGTGCCAGCCAAGACACACTACACATCTGGATGATACTATACTCAGTTTCAAGTTGTGTGCAGTGCAGGCACAGCTTTCCACAGTGTTTTGTGTGCACAAGCACTTGCACGCAGAGGGTGTGTTTGGAAGCCACGCGCTCGTGCCTGTGCCTACACTGCACACAAGTTGGGACTCCGAGTATAGGGCAGGTTTATGGAATTGAGGTGCATGTGACAAATGAAAATACATCAAGATTTACTTTGGAGTATCTAATTAAGTGAAACGCAGGACTACAGAGATGTGATGTTTTCAAAAGCTGGACGGTGCAATAAGATGCAATGAATGCCTGACCATGTTACTTGTGCACATAGGAGACTTGACCGCATGTAATAAAAAAACAGCATCATGTGTCGAGCTTGAATGTTTTGTTTTACTGATTGTCTGTACTTTGCGATTTCTGGCTGAACAATATAAGCGGGTAATAGGGCCACTTCATGCAGAGCACACCCGCCTTTTGTCCTATTACACAAGACCTTGTGCTCAAATAAACTGGGCAACTTCAGAGAGTTGTGATGCAGTCTCCTAAACGTAGTGTTGTGTTCTTCCATGGGAATATCTGCATGGTGACGTGCGTGTGCGCCACCCAAAATGTTTTGTCAGCCCCAGACTGTCGCATGTTTAAAAACTCCTGCATTATAAAAAATAAGGCATACCTTTTCTTTTTTCACAAAGGGAAAACCCAAAAAATTAGACCTTGATAAACTATTCCTTTTTTTTTTTCTTCTTTTTGTATGACTGAAATTGATGTTACAGGCACGAGTGCGCTGTCTTCGACAACGATTTGCCTTCACGAACGCGTGCTTACCAGGCCCAAAGTTTTGCGCTCGCTTCCGTTGCTTCCTTTTCGCTTGGGATTAGTATGAAGTGAGGTCTGGAAGTATAAGCTGGACTAAGGAGAGGCTCCGTGACCACTGAGTACTCGAGCTTCTTTACTTGGCCAGCACATTCCGAAGGATCCCAGAAAGGTCTGCACAGAGTAGGCCACAAGCATTTTGTTCCACTCCAGTGAGCATCCTAACTATGCAAAGCTTCACACAGCAGGGGACAGCTCGTCTGCATGGTCATTGCATGCATATTTGCAGACGGGAGTGGGGTCGGTACTGTGCGCGAAAGACTTGCCGTGTGCATCACACTGGCGTTTTATTACATTCTAGTCGAACTTATAAAATCACCGAACAAAATTTTAGGAGAAGGTTTCCCAGAGATAACTTTCTCTTGGTTATAAGGGAAAACCTGCGCTGGCGTATGCAGTACGTGCTAGCGGGGTCGCGTTCTGCAATCCCTGAGCGCAGGAAGCATGTCTATCAAATGAGCAACACTTTCCTACAAGGAAATTTCAAACAAACTACGCACTTCTGTTCTCGCGGCGCCGGGTGACGACCTGCCTCCTGCAGAGCCCAGAACGCGACTTCGAGCACGCCGGGCTGGAGGCAGATCGGTGCGAAGTTGTTGTGCTCCGTGATGCACCCTCCCGGGCGAGTCGCGACCGCGGGGGGACACTCCCTGCAGCAGATGCACTCTTTAGGCGTCGGCATGATGCCGCACCTCTTGCACGAGCACCTGAGATCAGAATAAGCCAGTGTCAGACGAAAGCTACCTGCAAACAGCATGTGCGATTATTACCATGCCGTCGTGGTCAGCCGCCACGAATCTGGGTCCGGAGTCGGGCTGGGGCTTCCGTCGAGCACCGCCCGCGCGTCCTCTTCACTCAGACATTTCGACGGCGTCCCCGCGTACGGAACGAGCCCCAGTGACTCGCTGTACTCCAGCATCTGGAGCTCGACCTCGTTGAGTTCGCCTCTCCAGAGGCCGGTGGCCATGTTGATCGCAAGCATGCGGTGACGCGGTCACGTGGTCGTGAGCGGATGAGTTCTCGCCGCTCACTGACGGCGTTAGAGAGAGGAATTTCCCGGAACCCCGCACCTACCCAAGCGACGTCACTGCGCACGTGACCCGGAAGACGATGTACGAGTTGAGAGGCGGCAAAAACCTGGATCTTTTTCATTTTTTTAAATAAAAACTACGGTATCCAGGCAAAATCTGTTTTCTGTAGTTCACTTCAGAAGTGTCAGGCAGCAACTTCCACAATTATTTAAGCAAAGCCCTGAAATTGTTGCACAGCTCCTTTAACAAAATCCTTTTTTTTTGCTCATTTTATTTTGGGGCTGCAGCGGTGTTCGGGGAAAAGAGCGCACGCGACCGTTCCAACAGCGGGCACTCTCTGCCCTCCCTAAGCGTGCGGGTGCCCTTCCCCTTTCGTTTGCCATCTTCCACCTTTTTGGTTTTTACTGTTTTTTTTTTTTTTTTATACAATTGCTTTTTTTCTGCGTATGCCCACGTATCCCCGCCATGGGAGTTGTGGACGTTTGATACAAAAAAACAGTGTGATTTTCTAGGGGATGTTTGGATTGTTTCATATACAAACAATAATTCGAAATACACGGGTGCGATATAACCGGGCTTGACTGTACGTTTGGCCCATTTCATTGATATCTGAAGAATTTTGGACTGTGAGAGTCTATCTGTAACACTTCTAAAAATAAAAATTAATAAATAAAAAAAAATTCCCTGATAGAAGAGCGTAGAAGCTTAGCTCGTCGGATCCCAAAGTAGTTGCCCAGCAATTAGCGGTTGAGCGTAGGAAGAATGAACAGAAGAAGGCTAAACGCGCTGCAAAGACACCAGAGCAAAGGAAGGAACGTCTAGCAAAGCGGCGTCGCCAGGAGGCTGAGCGACGTGCCCGACCATCTCAGCAGTAGCAACAAGACGCCTTCGATGACGTCAAGGCTCGCCGATTGACTGACTCATATAATGCGTATACCGTGTGTGTGTCATTGAAGCAGCAGTAAGCATGATAATCAAGCTAATCCTAGACAACCAGGAAAGCTAAGAATAACCAGCTGAACCTAAGCTCACGCTACGTACATCCTGGCATAGCCGAGCTAAGCCACTGGAATTTTTTTTGCATGAGATTTCTAAAATGCTTGAATAATGTTTATATAATAATGCCTCCTGACCTTTGTTTTTTCCTTTTCTGCATTGTTTATGTTTTTTAATTATCGAGAATCAAACTTGACAAACCCTTCCTTTGCAATGCTTTTCTCAAGAGGTCCTCAAACGGGCACTGACACCCCAAAGGTCATATTGCTTTTTTTTACTTGACGGTGACAGCGCAGGAAAAATCAATCTCACACCAGACACTCAGGAAGACAAGCACACGCGCTGAACTTACAACTCTTGTGTATTGGACTACTTCATTTTTCTCTTCAACGTCTGGGTTGACTTTTCAGAACGTGATAAGTAGAATAAGTAGCACGAAATACAAAGGAAAATTCTAAAGGGAAGGCAAAAGAACAGTAAAAGAGAAGAAAACTGAAGAAACGGAAAAAATATCTAAACGAAACACTTTACAAATCGTCCCTCTCCCTCATCGCTATCATTTAGATAGAAATTGGAGCTCTTTGGTCAACAGCGCTATAGAAGGACTCCGTACACACTTGTCCTTCAGCTGTGCTATCCTTTCCGCTTCCATTATTTCTCTAGTCAGTGCGTTTCTACTCCTACCTATTACAGAACAATTTTCAAAATGTGCTATACAGCCACAATTGCAACAATGGATTCCCAAGTGTCCAGCTACGACTCGGTGGGTGTTATAAAAATGCTCTCTTAAACGATCATTCAGACACCTTCCAGTCTGGCCTATATACTCTCTACCACATGAGAGTGGGACAGAATATACGACTCCTTCAGTACAATTTACAAAGCTCTTTTGGTGCTTTTTCGAACAACCAACTTCCCGGTGTGCCGATCCGTTCACCTTCCTGCACAGGCTTAGAAGCTTATTTGGTGCTGAAAAAGCAACATTAATGTTAATGCGGTTACCCATCTTTTTTAGACCGTGCGAAAATTTATGTATATAGGGAACAACGGCCGTCCTTTTCTTTTCTGTATTGTGTTTAGGTCGTTCATCCCATCTTATTCTCTTTAATAAATCTTCTGCCATGGCTGTAAGTAATGTACTAGGATATCCTGTTGACTTTAACCTGGCAATTTGAGCATCAAAGCTAACCTTAAGTGAATGAATACAAGACTTATTAAGCGCATTAGTGAGACATAATTTAACAATGCCTCGCTTAACAAGTTTGGAGTGTGCTGACTGAAAATTAAGAAGAGGTTTGTTCCCTCTCGGTTTGTATGATTAACATACTGTATTTGCACGAATATAACGCGACCACGAATATAACGCGAGGGCAGGTTTTGATGCCCTCAAAAATAAAAATAAATATTACTATTATAACGCGAACCGAGGCCGCATCAATTTCTTGTGCTCTTGGGGGCATAGCAGATATAAAAAGTCAATGGAAATAGAAGAAATATCTGTTTATGTTTTGACTGCACTCGTCCTTACTGCTCAGGTCCTTCCGTTTACAATCCACTTGGCGACTACGCAGATAAGCAGCAGCACCGCACCTGCTTGTCTGGTAGTTCCCTTTTCTTCCGTGGGAGCTCCTCGGCAGCCCACAATCGAAACAAGGCACGAAGCGAAGCGGAAGCACCAACACACAAACACCAGATCACTCTGGAGCAGAAACTAAACAATGCGCAGGCAGAAAAAAGACTGCTGATTCCGATACACGATCACACTTCTTGTTCTGGTCCCTCTGCATAAACAAATGCCCCGTGTTGCACGATTGCGTAAACGCGGTTGGTGATGTTGGCTTGGCTTGTGTTGGCTTGACTTGGCCCGGCTTGGCTTGGCTCGAATTGGCCAGTGCCTGCATTCCCGCACGGCGCGCGTGCGCAGAGTTTCTGCGGCGTGCGCGTTGTACAAACACAAAAGCGATAAAAATGCCTTTTTATGTTTTCTCTTCGCCCCTTCCCGTGGCCCAATAGCTAATAAATTCCCTTCCACACCCCCCCCTCTTTTCCCACCGGATATTTTGCATTGAGCCGGAAGGATGGCTTTCCCCTCTGGCTTTCTCCAGACGCGCGCGCCTCGTGGCTGAACTCGATTCCGAATATAACGCGAGGTGCGTTTTGGAGCACGTAATTTAAAAAAAAAAGCTTGCGTTATATTCGTGCAAATACGGTACATGATGATCTGAAAAAATTAATCTGAGGTCCAAGAACCGCAAGGAACCTTCTGTGGGGAGCTCATGAGTGATTTCTAGTGGATCTACAGTGTAGACCGCATATAACAGATGTCGCGGGAGTCGCGAAAATCCGCACTATAAGCGGTACCGCACTATAACCAACACATCAATTTTTCAGGCCAAAATATTGAAAATACATGCCATGAGACAACTTACACTTGTGAAAAGAATTTATTTTATGTTAGATGAAAAATAAAGCTTAGTTTGAGGAAAGTCTTTATTTCACCGGACTAGTACAGTTCTGTCTCAAGTGTGTTACACATTTTGAAAGAAATGAGCAGCTTTTGCCTGGCGCAGCCTTTTAACGGCGTCGCGGGTTGCGGACGGACGTTGCGAGCGTTCAGGATTGCTAACCCTAATCACTTTTCTCCGGAGATGAAAACGCGTGAAAATTCGCATCCTTCACACGGTACGCGCCAGTAATACCTTGAACTTGAGCACACGCATGAAATGCGCCAAATCAGAAATCCGGGCGATGTTCGAGGACACAAATGCTTAGAAATCACCACTGTAGTCGAAGTAAGCAAACACGACGACACGGGCATTTCTGCCGTCTTGAGAGCGCCGCCACGACATCACCGCACGAGTAGGTGGATCTTCCCTTCTAGTACGTGCTGGGTTATCATAGCGACACACAACGAAAATTCACAGTCAAGGATAGCGCTTTTACGCGGAACGATGAGATGAACGCCGTCTACGACGACGATCACAACCCACGCCGTGTTTGCGGATAGAAGCAGCCGGCCCGCGACCGGCATGTAACGCGCGCAACACTTCTCCTCGACCTGCGATTGGTCTGTCGCTGCGGTTGTTTGTTTCCAACGCAGCGGAGGGACGCACGCACGTGAACGACACGTGCGTGCGTCCCTCCGTCGCTATGGCAACTGAAGCCTTTCGCTTCTTCCCGCTTCTTCGAGCAACTCGGCTCTGGAGCAACTGCCACGCGAGTGCCGTTTGCTGTTCGCGCCGTCAGCGCCGTTATCTAGTGTCGCACAGGGAAGCGCGCTCGCTGCTGCGGTCGTCGGCGCGGCCGGCGGGCTGTGCCAGAAACCGCACTATAACCGGTATTTCCCTTCGCGCGCCTGCATTTTAAGCGGTATGCAATTACATGGAGTTCTATGGGAGACGAACCGGTGGTTTAAAAAAACCGCGTTATACCCGGTCCTGCACTATAAGCGGTTACGTTGTAAATGGTCTATACTGTATACAGGATTTAAAACAGGAAAGAACGTTAGAGACCAATCTTTGAAAGTCATTAGCTGCACAATCTAGCACGATCAAAAAATCATCACCAAAGCGAAACACCTTCACAACAGTAGAAGCATCTAAGCAATGTGAAAGGATCCGGTCCCGATGCGCGAGGTAAAGGTTACTCAAAACTGATGCTATGCATGAACCAATGCATACCCCTGCTTTTTGGAGAAAGGTGCTGCCCTCCCAACACGCAAACATAGATTTTAAATATACGGTGAGCAATTCAAGGAAACCACCTTGGGAAATTCCTGACGCGGTCTGAAAAGCAATAACACCAAAAGAGTCAATGCAGTCCTCCAAGCACTTCAACAGCTTATCCTGCGGCAGAGAGTAGTAGAGGTCCTGTATGTCCACTGAGAAGGCCTTGAGATGCCAATCATTAGAGTTTGTTAGAAACTTTATCACTTCGCTAGAGTCTTTTAGCATAGAAGGATCCTCAACCGGCAAGAGATTTAATTTCTCCTGCAAAAATATGGCAACAGACTTCTGCCACGACCCTTTGTCAGATACAATCACCCTTAATGGGCAATCTACTTTATGAGTTTTTGCGCTGAAAAACAGCTCTAAGCTAAGGTGCCTACTGCATTCAATAGAGGAGCACAATTGTTTTAGCTCTAGCTCACTAAATAATTTTTTTGCTTCACTTTTGACCTTGGTTAATGAGATACTAGTGTTACGCTGAAAACCCGAGTCAATGGCTAACACGGCCTTGGTTCCAAAAACGTTCCGTGGCATGATCACAAATCCACCCTCTTTGTCTGCTGGTACCAAAGATAGAGATTGACGCACCAAATATGATTCAATCTTCTTAACTGGTAGCATAGTTTTTTGAGGGGTGTGCCGATATAACAAATCTACTTCCTCAGAAGTGCATCGAGCCATCTCTGCTTCAGGAGCCCATCTCGACACTTGCCTCACAAATGAGAGTAGCTCAGGCGCAGTTGTCTTGGGCTCCATGGCAAACTTGGGGCCAAGGCTGAGCACCTTATAAACCTCTTCAGGTAACGACAGATGCCTTATGATGTGGACTGGGTTATTTGGAACTGAAGTCTTTCTTGGTGTTATGCTGCGCAGCTGCACCAAGGTGAGTTGCCATAGGAAGTCAGTATGTCTTTTTGTAGTCTCTGCAAACTCTCGACATCTCCTTCCAACGGATTGACTGACGTTATCGCATAGCTGGGCATAAAGACACTCCACGGCACAGACGAGCCTGGCGATGCCACTCGGGTCGCAAAATCTTACAGACTCTCTTCCCATGCCCAGCTGAGGGAGTGAAACCACCAAACAAGGCAATGACTTCTGGGGGGAGCAGGTTAACACGAATGCAGTAACCAAATGACCTTGCTTGACATACTGTGACAGCGATGAGGCTGACGATGAAGCAGAGATTCAGCGGTGAAGAAGTGAAAGGGCCCGATGTACTAGAAATGTAACTTGATAGGATGGAAGCTTGGGCCAGTTGGTGAACCATACTTGTTTAACCCTTTCACTACCATGGACGACCTGAGTTCGTCCACACTGTTTGTACCCCTCCCCCCGAAGACGAGCTGGGCTCGTCCACATTGATTTGGGCTCCAATACACTACCATGGACGAACTGGGCCAGTCCACGTGTTTCTAGTGAGCTTTGCCGTGGATAGATGGTGCTTTGCGGAAAATAAAAACCTGGCAAATTTCTGAATTTGGCAGAAAATTGTTCCAACGCAGGCAACAGGGGATTTAAAAATGGCGACGTCAATTTCTGGTCGCTGCGTTCGTAGTGACGATCTTGCCTCGAAATTGGGGTGAAAACGAAGATATTGTGACGTCTCTTCAGATTCAGAAGACGAGGAAATGAATCTTTCATCGAACAGCGAGAGGAATGCAACTGAGTTATTGGATTTGAGCTCAGACAACTCCGATTTCGATGAGGACATCCTGTCGGCATGGACTATAATTAGGGCTCCGTGTTTTTGGATAAATCCGAAAAACTGAAAAACACCCGCCGGTAAAAGTTTTGGCAATTCGGATTTATCCGATAAACTCTGAACTGTGATGTGCCCATGCCAACCCCCCCCCCCCCCTCCACAACAACAAAAAAAAAAAAAAAAAAAAAAGTTTTTTTTTTTTTTACATTTTTGGCAGCACAGGCTCAATGGTCCAGGGAAAATGACACCATAATTATCCTTCAAGCCTCGCACCGTTGTCAAAAGGGGGTCTTACGACTTGTCTCATCTAGAGTTCCTGTATATAGCTACCTACGGTAGCAGAGTTGCACATTCAGCCTCGGCGGGTGGCCGTAGCGCTGGCTTTCCTGCACACCCTGGACGCTTTGCTCCTCACGTGACTAAATTTGGCGAATAGCGCCGCTGCGCGTGCCGCCGCGCATGGAAAACACGCGAGGAGGAGAAGGAGGGCGAATGCTGGGGAACATACGCCGGGGCGCAAGCAAAGGCGGCGGAGCGGCCGTAAAGGTGGCTTCCTTGCACGGCGCCGGATGCTTTGCTCCTCACGTGATGTATCTCGGCGAATAGCGGCGTGGGGAAAACAAATGCGCAACTCTGCTCCCCCTTCGGGGGAGCATATCGAGGAACTCTAGTCTTGTCAAAGTTGGTTCAGGGAAAGAGGTCACCGTACTATCCGTGTCACGACCAAAGCCTCTCTTTTGGTTTCAGTGATGTGATTGGCCTAAGCCGTTTTGGAGCACGTTCTGGAGCAGCCAAAACAGAGTTTTGGAGCAGGAAAACTGGATTTTGGAGCAGCTAAAACAGTGGTTCGGAGCAGCGAAAGTGGCTTTTGCAGCAGATATTCTTAGAAGGAAAAAAAAAGATATTCATTTCAAGTGGTGGACAAACGAAGGACAAATTGCTCGCTGCAATCAACCAATTATTGTCAAGATAGACCACCTGGGAGTCTTTCAACATGTAACTGAAATGCCAATGACATGACACATTTTGCAATGCTTCAGTTAAATAATACAAATATATCGGACCAAACTGCACATATTAAAAATTATTTGAAAATGACCAGCTTAGTAGTAAATATCACATCATTAGGTTGACTAGTAATATAACAAATGGAAGCAGTCTCCAACTGATGAAACACGTAACTATTGCCGTGCAATGCGAAATTGTCGCGCGAGCGGAGATGGCTGTTCGATCGAAACCATGCCACTCCGCTCGGTCTCCAACTAATTCCCAAAATTGTATGCAAAATGTAACCGTCCAACAGACGACCAAAAAAAAACAACAAAAAAAAAAAAACAGTCCAGCTGCACGGGCCTGCCAGGCCGGCAGGCAAAGTACAAACTAAACACACACAAAAAAATAAAAAAACCTGCGCGCATTGATGCAAGACATTGCGAGCCAAGGTCAAAAAATTCTTGGGGCGCTTTGTGCAACGACTGAATTGGAGACAAATAAGCACGCTGTGCGGGTTCAGCATGCAGACATTGCCTTCTTTGCTTAAGCTCACTTCTCTTCACTAACTATCTTTCGCGGCTGATTTGTTTCACGTACCAGGGTACGTCTCTAAAGAAATACCGAGAGAAACTTAGGTAATCAATACCTCGACACAACAGTC
Source organism: Ixodes scapularis (assembly GCF_016920785.2). Classification (NCBI taxonomy): domain Eukaryota; kingdom Metazoa; phylum Arthropoda; class Arachnida; order Ixodida; family Ixodidae; genus Ixodes; species Ixodes scapularis. The sequence continues at coordinate 28,678,693 of NW_024609883.1, read as the reverse complement.
TTTGAGCTGAAGGGATGTTTGTAGTAGCGTATTAAACAAGAACAAGATTATTGATGAATATGCGGCAGTCCTTACGTTTCAGTTAGAAAGTGCCATAACTGCAGTAACATGGGGGACGGCAACATCCGACGTCGCACGACCATGGTGACTGGCAGGCAGGGACCAAATATAGTTTGTCCACGGCCGTTGCTTTTAGGAGCGAGTGCTTCAGCCCATAAAGTAACCCCCGCCGCACAAAAACATGGTTTAGTTTCACAGCATGACGGCATGGCTGGTACCCAGCACGCTAGCGTCGGAGCGTCCGCACACGCCCACGTCTATCATTGAATTTTTTTTTTTTTTTTTCAAAAAGACGCGAGACAAGAGACGGCGGGAAAAACCATGCAAGACCGGATGAACGCTTGATGCAGGGTACTTTGTGTCGGACGGCTGCTTGCACCACCTAGCTCATGTGTGCTCAATTACGGTACTCAATTTAGCTTCGGTTTTCAAAGGCGACCAAAATTGATCCTTTGGGGCAGGCTTGGCGCAGATTACCCATATTTTGGCAAAATGTAGCAAGATGTAGCAGGGTTAGCCCCTTGGCGCAGTTTGGCGCAATTGGCGCAGCAATCACATCACTGCGGTTTCCAGTTTGGGCCATGGGATTTGGGATTTAGAGAAAGTATGTTTCTGGGGGTAACAGTGAAAGCTATGGACCATAGAGATTGTAAAAAATAGGGAAGAGGGGCAGTTGAAACCTCTCTATTACATCCACCTCGCGCGGCAGCAGGATAGATTGATGGGATGACTACGAGCTTCCTGGCGGCTATCTCCGGCAGTTTATTGATTTTAAGGTATCGACGTTTATCAAAGCCACACTTGTGTGCGACTTTTGCCGTGGGAGAAATTAGTATTGCCAATGACACCAACGCCAAATTCAACTGAAGAAATCTTAATTGATACAAGCGAGTTTTATTTTTTCTGGTACATGTTTGCATCCGGTTATTATTTATTATTTTTAATAGGAAACACTGCGAAATTAATCTCCAAATTTCGGAGAATTGGGGATTTATGAAAAATAAACTCTGACGAACACCGAATTTTCGGTAAAAAATAAACTCCGAAAAACACCCTCCGAATTTTTCCAAAAATAAACTCTGAAAACACGGAGCCCTAACTATAATCAATGTAGAAAATCCCCCTCCAGCCTTTCCACGTTTTGCGTTCACTTTGTGTGCAATGTGATGTGAACTGTTTGCAGTACTTCTGCGCCCGGCCTGAACGTCCATGTGCAACGTGATGTGAACTGTCTGTGGTATGCAGTGAAGCAGAATTTTAGTCATTTTTCTTTTGCAGTGTGTTCAAAGATTTCTCATATAATAAATATTTGGCATTTGCTTTTGGCCTTTGTATTGCATATTAAATTTATAGGGCACATAAAAAATTAAGTATTTTCAAATTGTTTCTTTCAAAAATTCTTGCGGTAGGCAAAGGGTTAAAACGATGCAAGTTGTGGTCATGGACAAGCAAAAAAATACACAATGCAAAAGAAACTTTCCCCAAGGGCGTGCGCGCCTCTTTACCCCCCCCCCCCTTCCAAGCATTTTCTCTCCCGCATCTCGACTTCTAGCTTCGTTTTATTTGTGACGTAATCGATTATGAGATTTAGAAGCTTCGTAAGCGACATTTCTATAATATTTAATAACGGCATTTGTAAAACACGTTTTTTAACGCAATTGCGAACACACTACGGCCCTTCTTTTAGAAATACCGAAGATCTGAGGCCGGTGTTGTGTTGCCTCCTGGCTTTTTATCCTCCCTCAAAAAACATGGCAGCGCTCGACAGATGTGGCACCAAGGATGATCGGTGAGTCGGGGAATCGGACGCTCACTTTTTTAGGTGCATGACAACCTCTCACACTTCGAAAAGGAAATCGTCAAACGATCAAAACAACTGGATTTGGTGTCTGTGTATTGTAGCTTTGGTTGTGACTCTGCCGGGGCAGCTTTTAACGCAGAACCGGCGCAACGTGGCCCCTCACATCACACACAAAAGTCCACCACTGCGCATTCACTTCAACCTCACACCGTTTCAAAGAATTTGAGGTTGCTGAAAGAGCCCTAAAAGAACTTCAAACGTGAAAGTGAAGCATTGGCTGCTCGCAGTGATATGTGGCGGCACACACAGAGGAGAGCGGCCAGCACACACAGCACTTCGGGTTGGGACGGTTCGGAGGCGTCAAAGAAACTCGAGTTGCAGGACAACTCAATTTTTGACATCACTGCACCTGGCACGGATTGCACTGGAACTTCAAATTCGGCTTTGGGAAATTGTTTTTTTACTTCACATATACTGGGTTCCAAAGTTCAAACTTTGAGGGTAGTGTCCAGGCATCTTTTTCCCTCGTTTCGGACGATATTAAAAAAAAATACAATTTTGACCTGTCAGTGCCCTTTTAAAGGAGCTGTGCAACAATTCTAACGTTGAAAAAATTTGCATCTCCTACTTTTGACATGGTTTATCTTGTCACAAAAGACAGAAAATGCATCTCCTTCCTTCGAAATGTTGAGATTCCGCCGCATAATCATGAGGCAAAAATTAGAATAGTTCCCGACCTGCAGCCGCGAGCGGCGACCATGAGAACCACACGGCATGATGTCAATGGGGGACTTGCAAACAGATAGGAAGTTGTGCACTCAATAAAAGGTAATTTTTCTGTCAATCTTGTTGTTCAAACATAAATATAAATGCATCAAAAACCTGGTATCATCGACAAAACTTTTATTATACGGAGTTTCAGTGGCGCCATCTATCCTAGGTCAACAAAACTGCCGGCTCTATCTGCTGCCGCGAACAGCCGCCAGAAGCCAGAGGGGGACGGGGATGGCCGGACCTGGACAAGCACGTTGGCACTTTCCTCCTCTCGCCATGTTGATCGCGCTGCGCAAGCACGTGGTCACGTGGTCGCGAGCAGCTGAGTTCTCGCTGCTTACTGATGACTCTAGAGAGAGCTTCACCGCGTGTCCCCCATTCCCGTCACAGCGCACATACTCGGAAGATGGTGAAGGAGTTGAGAAGTGCCGAAAACCTCAATCTTTGTCCATTTTTAAAATGAAAACTAGGACATGCGGGCAAACGCTACCATCGAGTGGTGTGATTTATGGTCAATGAGCCTTAACGCTAACAAATGTAAGTCTATGCGTGTATCTCGACAATCTTCTGACAATCCTAACTATTTCCTTGATCAGGTTTATATGGAGCCGGTGTTGTCTTATAAATACCTAGGCGTGCATATAACATCTGACCTTTCATGGAGGAATCATATTCAGCATGTTTCCTCTAACGCTAACCGCAAGTTAGGTTAGCGTAGTTAAACAAAATTTTTCATTAGCTCCAGTTGCACTGAAGTTGGCTCTTTATAAAACATTAATTCGTCCCAGGTTGGAATATGCAGCCTCTGTCTGGGATCCTGGACAAGTCACCCTCATCACTGCATTGGAAGTGATTCAAAACAGATCAGCTCGTTTCATCGTTTCTAACTACCCAGTGATGGAAGTGCCATTTGACCTTTTGGAGCAGGCTTTGTAGCAGGCAAAATGTTGTTTTGGAGCAGGCAGTGGCCCTTTTAGAGCAGGGTCCGGCATATGTTGGCATATTACTTGAAAATGAAATAATGCTGCATTGCTATATAAAGCCGATCTCTATTATTGGAGCACAGCGCCTGTCGCCTTTTTAAGACAGGATACATAAAATTCAACAAAATAAACGCAAAAAAAAAAAATTTATATAAAGTTTATTTGCTCGTCAGATAAAAAAAAGATACAATTAAATATTGCCGCGCGCGCAGCTGGCCAAGTAGGCAGCGCGCGCGTGGCCTAACGCTAACGGTTATCGTACCTGCCTCCCACGCAAAAAGCCAGGGCTCGATTCCTGGGGGCGATGCATCTTTTGTTATTCCTGCAAATTAGTTTTCTGCTAGATTCGAGAATCATGTTGCGTGTTCGAGGTCCGAATGTTCTACGCGTCGAAGATTCTACGCCGATTATTCCAGAAGCTCACGCATGTACATAAGGGCCGCCGCGTGGCGAACCGGACTCAGTCTCGCTCCAGCGCTCGATCTGCGGTTTCGCCGACATCGTCGTCCGCGATAGAGCACTGCACTGTCCCGGGCCAGTCCGAAAGCCCGAGCCCGGCCCGGCCCGCGGGCGGGGCTCAGGCCGGGTAGTACGTATTTTCTCGGGCCCGGGCCGGGCTCGGGCTTGAACAAAAAAGTTCTCGGGCCGAGCCGGCCCGGGCCGTGCCTGGGCAATCTTGTGCCGTAAATCATAAATTGTTGATAGCAAAAAGTTTGCTCCTTAATCTTTTAGGTTCATTGAATACAAAAAAAAAGCGAAGTGCAAATTCACTACAGCGTCGTTAAAAATAATAACTAAAAGACGTCTTGAAGCTAGAAAGCCTTCAAGCTTTTTCCGTGTGAGCGAGGGTTCAGTGTTATGAATTGTAAACAAAATAAAGTCCCAGTCATGTGCTTGTCAACCTGTCTGATTCATCGCTCTCAAAAATATCTAGTTCACTATTAGGAAGATTTAGAAAAACGTACGCAAGCGCTTTGGGTACCGTAAAAATAGCGTTGCGATGTAAGACCTATGGTGATGCTAATTTTAGCTTGCCCAAAGTGCTTGAGTACGTTATTCTAAGACTCCCTTATTGCACAGAGCGCGACACTCTATTAGCGCGAACAAGCGATCGTCGTGTGTTTATGTTTATCTCATAGAATCAAAACGCTGTTTTCAAAACTATTAGTGTCTTTAGAAGTGCTCATCTGGGCCACAGACCTAAGCGGTACACTTTGGTGCCTACTAACACCATTTCGAAGTAAAATTCGAAAAAAGAGCCAACGCCGTGTTCGCGGTATCAGCGTCGCGCAGTGTACATAGTCCGTTCCGCGCTTGCACGTTTTGGGAACCATCTTGAAAAAAACGTTGTAAGGGGTTAAGTAGAAATATATATTTAACTTAAGCTTGCCTGAAAGGGTTGTATATTTTAAGAACGCGTTGACATGTAAAGCTACTTCAGAACATATTCTTAAACAGAAAAGGTGCGCAGACCAGGCTTAGAACGATGGAGACTTTTTGCGAAGAGGTTGCAATGTGCAGGGCCTTCTAAAAGTAGGTTGAAACGGGACGCGTTCAAACGCAAAGGGTGTTTCGGAAACTGGTTCAGATAAGAAGGGCGTTTAGGGAATGGGTCGAAACAGGACAAATTCAAACGAGAAGGGCGTTTAGGGAACTGGTCGAAACGGGACGGGTTCATATGGGAAGGTTGTTTAAAGGGACCATGAAATGATTTTAAAATCGAATTTCATCCACCGCACGTCGTAAAAGGTGTGAAAAGGAACACAAAAACACAAGACTAGGGAGCCAAAAAAAATTATTTGCTATAGAACTTCTAAAAGAAAACTGGACTCTTTTGCGACTTCTTTCCTTCGAAAGCTCTGCCTTTTCACTACGATGCATACGCAGAATCGGTGCACGTCAGCCGAATCCACATCGCCTATTGGGTAAGAGCCTACCTCACCAGCACCGCGATCGTAAACAATAAATAGCCGGCAAATGTTTCCGAAAAGTTTTGTTAAATAATATTCAGATCCACATTTTGTAGCATAATTAGAGATGTGTGGCGAAAATTGCCAAATTTGATAATGCTGAGAGCCAAGCGCCATCTATCGTGTGGTAAACGAAGCAACTACTGCGCGTGCGCAGTAGGGCAGGGCCAAGTTCAGAACGGTTAGTTCCTTCGGTTTCCTTCCTCTCAAAACTCTGGCTGACTGAACGTTTATTTTTCTACGTGTTCATCTCGCGCGTGCCGACTTCAAGCAGCAAGAAAGAAATGTACTTAAAACAAACCACGACGAACAAGAACGCTGGATCCACAAACACCCGAGAAGAGCGACAACAGCCGCGAATCCCGCTCCGACGAAACTCTCAGAATATAGGCCTAGCAGGCACTCCGACTCGGCGCAGCGTTGCTTCGTCGCAAGACCGTCTGCCTACGACCGGCTGGCGTACTGAATGGAATATGCCCGCGCTACCCTTGTGGACCCTTCCGTATTATAGTTTGATCGCTGACCTCAATTTTAGGTTAAGAGGTGAGGTCAATCTCTTCCCCTTGTTTTCCGAGGCAGTGTTGACGAACACTCGTCGAAAAGGGACCCTCGTCGATCCTCTCCTTGTTTTGTGTGATATAGAGCTGAAATAAACGCTGTATGGATTACCTTCGTAGCACGGTATGTACACTTTGTTATTGGTATGCCATTTTTATTTTGACAGACTGCACGTCACTGTCGAGCTGTAACAGTTCGTGGGAGGTATACGTGCAATACCGGTCCAACCTTTCTTTGCCGAGTGTCGCGTCAGTATCGAGTTGCAATTGTAAAAGATCGGCCCCGAAGCGCTTACCAACAGCGCGAATACAGCACTTCATCAAACGCGCGCGTCCGCTCCGAGTGTGAACAGGTATTTACGTGGCTCTTGCTGACAGTTCAAACGTATCTTTTTTAACGTCGGCTCGCTCCTGCATCTCCGAGACCGCGAAAAACGCCGCGGCAAATTGTTCCCATCTGCACTTCCCAACAGGCATACCGGCGTATGGGACTAGTCCCATGCTGTCGCTGTAGCGCAACGTATCTCATTGAATTTCGTTCAGCTGCGATGCGGCGATGAGAGGCGCCGATTCAGAAAATACGTCGGTGACATCGGCGCAGTAAAACCCACCGGCGCACCCCAACTCGCTAACGTTCCCATCTCCTACTGCAGAGAGAACTTCCGGTTCCGGAAACATCGTACGTCACGGCTTGTTTTGCGGTCAAGAAAAAGTCGATATTTCATTTATTTTTTGTGTAGAAGTTAATAAACCGAGACGAAAACGGATGCCTGTTCGGCATTCAGTGAACATTGACGGTTTATTGTAAAAGTTATGTGGAAAAAGTAAAAAAGTCATTTCATGGTCCCTTTAAAGAATGGGTCGAAACAGGACGGGTTCAAATGGGGAGCTCGTTTCGGGAACGGGTCGAAATGGGACGGGCTCAAACGGGAATGGGTTGTTTCGGGCTACAGCCATCGGGCCGGGTCGGGCGGGGCCCAGAAATTAAAAATTCCGTCGGGCTCGGGCCGTGCCCGGGCCGTGTCTCTTCCGGGCCGGGTCGGGCCGGGCCTAGAAATCAAAAATTTTGTTGGGCTCGGGCCGGGCCCGGGCCGTGTCTCTACCGGGCCGGGTCGGGCCGGGCCTAGAAATTCCGGCCCGTGGAGTGCTCTAGCCCGCGACGCTCTCCTGCTTTCTTCTGTTTCCTTTTCCTTTTATTAATTTGGGCACAAGTTCACCCCCATTAAACATTTAGTTTACTTCAGTTTTCGTCGCCTCATCACTTGTCATCCGTGACAATATGTCACACTGAGTTCTGATGGTACAGGATATTAAGTTTTATCAGCATGCACTTCTTTTAAGGTATCTGCAGCAGCATCCAACGACCCTCACTGTTGTGGAATGTTTTAGTTCAGATTAGAGTTGTCTTTTGGGCAGCAGCTTCAAATATTGCGGTATCTGATATTCGCTTCAAAAATTCCGATTCATTTTCGATGTGCTGGCGAAGTCACGATCGCGTCACGGCAAGTTAATCCGTTGAGTGCTCTCCTTGGCATGCACCGACGCGCTGCAGAGAAGCGACACCCGCAAAGCAGACACCGCAGACCCGCGAGTCGCGCAGTGCTTTGTGCTCCGAAAAGGACGGTGAGGCTTTACCAGCACTACATCCAGAGTTTGGTGCAACTCATCTATACTTTGTTTCAGCTTCGGTGCGAGCGCAGCCGAAGCTACAAGCGCGCGCATGGAGCCCGTAACGGTGCCAACACTGCACGAGCCCACGCGCGAGTCAGGAATGCAAAAAGCACTGGGCTCGCGCTAGCTTTGACTTCGCTGGTAGCTAGCGCACGGGAACAGGGCGGGCCAACTTTGAAAACATTCACAAGCTCGACCTCTTTTTTTTTTAATAGGCTGCTCAGTGGGATGGTTCTTCGCTTTGCCTCTGCGGCTTTGGTCTCAGATGTTGCTAACGTTGTTCCTTTCAATGATGATGATGATAATGCGCCCTCGCAGTTTCGGTTTGCGTAACAGTTGCGGCGCGGAAAATACCGCGGTACCGCCACGCGCTCTGACAAGACTTCAATTTTTATTTTTTATTGCTACATCTCATCTCGGCGTAGGCATGGCGCAATTCTCCGGTAAAATGACGATTTGGCGCTACATGTAGCAGGATTGCGTCCTTGGCGCAATTGGCGCAGCACTTACATTACTGACTACCACAACACGGCTAGCGTGACCGCCATGAAAGCTTCACTATCATTTCCGCCTTTAGCCTTGCACCGAAGCATCTCCCGCCTTTCTTTATTACATGAGACTTATTTTCATAATTCTATCCTGCGCGACAAATTAATATCCCGTCCTTTTTACGTTTCTTCTCCCAACGATCACAATCACAAGATTGGTATTCCAATTTCTAACACAACAACATTTCATTCATCGTTCGTCCCTCGTACATCATGAGAATGAAACCACCTCCCCGGGACAATTGCCACCATCACGAACCCTCTGACCTTTTCAAAACTCCAATTACTAATCTATTATTTGTTGAGTGTGTTTAACCTATTTCTAGGCTTGTTTTTCTTTTCTGTATTTTTCTTTGCTCTCCCCCTCTGTAATGCCTTTGGCCTTGAGGGAAAATGAAATAAATAAATAAGTAAAAACTTGCAGATCTAAGGAGATTGACTGAAGCGGCAAGGATACTCAACAAGTGATGAGGAAGATATAAACTGCAAAAGGGTTGATAACTGGGCTAGTTCGTAGTTAGACATTTGAACGGTATTAGCGCACATACGTGTGCGCTAATACCGTTCAAATGAGGAAGATCTCTCACCTGGCGCAGGGCAGCACCCGCAGCGGCGTCGTAGTCACCCCCGGAGAGTGCCAAGTAGACGCTCGTGAAGAGGCAGGAGTTGTCGGCGGGCACGGAGCGTCGGAGTAGCACCCCTGGCTCGGACACTTGGGCGGGGGAGCGGGCGCCGCTCGAGGGGTTACGGGCCGCCGCTTGCGGGTTGCGGACGACGCCCTGTGGCGTGCGAGGCCGCTGCGGGGAGGGTAATGCCACAACGCGGAGATCAGTAAGAAATTGACTCGCATCATCAACTTGTTCTGCCAAAGATATAGCGAGATATATCCCTAAAAGGGCATGTTTTTTAACCCTTTGAGGCACTCAAAGGTTTAATAATGCCAACATGTTGGCTTTCCACAAGCAGCATCCTATTAAGACACACACCTAGGCACAATGTTGATTGTGATAATGTTTTGTCATTTCCTGACCAACTCTCATCATTTGTATAACTTGCTTGCTACAAATAATTAAAAAAAAAGTGCTTTTTCTGTTTTGTTAGAACTAATGTTTTTGTTGTCCATTTTGTACATACAGCATCCTTTTGAAATATAATATGCCCAGTGTGCTACTGAAAAAATGTTTGTTCAGCATTGGTTCAAGACCCTGGTAAAGTGTGCCCACACCCTCACTGAAGTTCTTTTGTTCAAGTGCTTTTTTTATGCCACTCCCATCCTACTCCTTGTAAGGAATAATAGTACCGTTAAATAATAACAATAAAAATAATAATAATCACTTGAAAATTACACAAGGATTGCATAACTAAATGAGTCAATCTTTGATTATAGTTGAGGGTTCATCATTGATATTAAAACATATTACTACCTTTTGTAATTATAATACATATAAATAATCATAAAAGTACAACATGGCACAAAGATGTCTTTTTACAAATAAGGCTCAAGTTAAATGAAATTCCGTTTACAACGGGGATTAAAAAAAATGGCTGACAAATGATTTACAGCAAGATACTTCAGCTGAGATAAAGTGTCTCTCCCATTTTGTTGAAATGGGAGAGACACTTTGAAATTGAACTATGACGTCATGAGTTTCTCCTCCCGGTGTTGGCTGAACGGCGTCCACGTGATCACCGTAACGCAGATGCGCTAGTTTGTGCTGCCCTGCGCACTTATCGGTCTGTTTCTCCACTCCCCTTGTCCTCTCCTCTCTCGTCTTCTCCCTTTCCCCCTCTCCCCCGGGTCATCACCGTTCACGCCATGTGAAGCGACCTGCCCACGTCGCGTGTCCTGTCCCTCGCCCCCCGAACGTCACAAGACCATGTGGTTCGACATGACCTGGCCATGACTCTGACGATGCGAGACCAATGTTGCTTGCAGCAACCGAAGTTTCGGTTTCGGTATCAGCTGATGCTTAAATTAGAATTACACAAATAATATTCCACATTTCCCAAATCCGAAGACGTAGAGCTGTTTAGTAGTGCTTTGTGAAATGGAATCACAAGTGAGCCTACATTTTTCGGAATTGAGCGGAGTTGCCCTTTAAGGGCCCTGGTTGGAACACATAATTGACAAACATTAACCACAAAAAGAACTCTTGCCCAACATTTACATTGTTAGACGCAATTTAGTGGAGAAGGTGGACATTGCAGCTCGCTCTAAGCCCTGCCTAGTGCTTATATCTCTCACTGGCTGGAGAGACGATTGCCACGGGGAATGTTGGTCGTAAACTTGTTTCTCCGTGCCGTAACAGTTTTTTGTTCAGCATACTTTTATAATTCAGAAACAAATTATCTAGGTATGGTCACTATTTTCCAAAATACCCCAAGACTGCCCTTTCTACTTTTTCAAGCGACAACAAACATGGCGGCCGGCATTTGCGGCGAGTAGCTCTACACACTGCTCAGCTCGTTGAGCTCGTCTATCCTTAAGAGTGCGAGTAGTTCCGACTTCGTCGAGATTACATCCATTGGGAGGCTACGGCGAGACTACATGTTTCCGCAGTACGACGTGATACTGATGGGGCAGCACGTGCATTCCGAGACTGCCTCGATCCCCTTGCTTTCTTTGACGAGTTTGTAGTTGCATCCTTTCACAAATCGCAACCAATGGGAGTCATTGATTATGCCTACTATCGTGGATCGACGGCTACGTCCTTGCCGACGCCATTTGCAAAACAGTTGCGGGCGGCATTACCATAAAATACTTTTTACGGTACTTCTTCCCCTTCAAACCCGATAATGCAACCTCAGGACCCTTCATACCCACATTCCCTAGCCCGCACTCACTAGCAAACTGGTCCAGGCCTATACAATCGTTTTTGTAAATAGACCAGGGATTTGAGGGCACGCAGGGAATTCGGGGTCTTTGTTGACGTTCCTCATTTGTCCCCAAAAGCCGTGACATTTCCAGGCCCTCCCCCAGCTTTACCAGCACGAGTGTAAGACGGGAGTCGCTTTCTCCTAGCCGCATTCATCTGCAAACAGGTCCTGGTCGAGAGACAGTTGAATATGCAGATATCTTAACAATATTAAAGGAGCATTCAAGCCGAACTGGACAGCGTCTATTTATGACTCAAACTCAATCTACGGGCTCTAACCATCCTAAAAAAAAGGCTTGAGGTACACCTAAGCACTTCTTACAAGCTGTGAATGCGAAAGCATGCGTGCCGTTCTTCTGCGCCCGTGTCTCGTTTGCGCCGTATTTATGTCGGCCGTGCGCATGCTCTCCCAGCTCTCCTCGCAGCTCTGACCTTGGAGTTCGACGCTTCGTGTTACAGGCACGATCACGGCACGGACACGCAGCGCCATGGGGCGGCGGTCATTGAAACTGACGCGTGCAGCGGCCAATGGGAGCCTAGTCGATGCGCGACAGCCAATGGGATTGAAGGCGAAATCCATCAGCTTTACTCCACTCCTTTGGGATCGGGGAAACTAGGCTCTTCGTGTGGTTTCATAGCTGGGAGTTGGCTTCACCTGGAGATAGGATTGAAAATGCCGTTTGGCACGCTTCAAACAGATGCAACGGCTCACTCAAAGAGACACTCAATGCTTCCACATTAAAACCTGAAATTACGCTCATGGGCCAGCCAATTTTCCCATTAAAAATTTCATCAAGATCATGACACGCCCATTTTTCTGCCCTTTGGAATGACACCAGGAGCCGTTGGATGGCATTTTCGAACAATAATTGCTGTATTACGTCTTCTACACCCAAAGACGAGACGTTTTTGTCAAAATAAAAAGCACAACGCGCATCATAGTAACATTCAGAATCTCTGCGTAGTTAACTATTTTCAATGGTCAAATTTTATAGTGGTGGTGGAAACAAAAGGATGAGCGTCTTTCCCACCGTTCATTTAGAACTGGTAATTAATACTGACTAAAGCCCAACAAACAATATATCATCAAAAACAAGCTTCCACAAAAAGCACTTGAGTGCCCCTTTAAGGATTAGAGAATTCAGGGACTTCCCTAAAACTCCCCATTTCCCCCAACAGTGAAGACCGAGGGCACTCCAAGGGCCTTTCCCCGCAAGAGCGCAAGGCGGGCGTCACCTGCTCCTCGACGATAAGGGTGTCCCCGGAGCGGACCGGGAAAGAACCCAGCTGGCGGAGCTCGTCGGAGCAGTCCAGAGGCCGGGGCGGGAAGTCGGCCAGCACGCGCAGGGCCGGGGGCGGGATGCCCGTCAGGCTGAACAGGCAGGCCTTGAGCTCTTCCACCGTGCTCTCTCCGGTCAGGGTGTCCAGACGGAAGTGACCCTGCTGGCTCTTCACCCGCAGCACCAGGGGCTTGGCCGCCATGCCGCCGCTCGCTCCCCGCCCGTCCTGAGGGCACCGGCCAGAGTTCGGCGGTCGCTCATTTGTCCCGAAATAGACCCTTTCAAAATTCAGTCTGGCCACTTTGACCACTATCGTCGTTTTTTAACTAGCACAGCTGGGGGTTGGGAGGGACAGAGAAAAACCGGGACTATCTCCCGTGTGGCTTCATCCCGAAGTTTCAATCCTAACTTCTAGCAAGTTTGGTGTTGGGGTAACGCTGAGCAGGCTTGACCAGAGGGAAATTGGCGACTCCCATGCCAGAGGAAAAAAGAGGTGGGTGATTTTTTTGTTTTTTCTTCGCCCAATTTCTTAAAGGTCACCCTGGAGATATCCCACGCTGCCTGATGATAGTTAAAAAAATAAAATGCAGAAAAGAAAATTGGTTTAAAAATGTGAAAAGAAAAAACTGTATTTCATATTAGTTTTTAGGCTACGTGGTGCAAGCTATCGCCCGTTATAAAAGGTACAGCCATTAACATCCACCCAACCTTGAGTGTATGGCATCTGTGCAAAACTAAAGGTGGCCTTCTTGAGGCTGATGAAGGAAGAAGTTGCGAGATATTAACAAGCGGAGGTTATCATAACAATATTAATAATAATAATAATAATCATTGAATTTATTTTCATCAAATTTGATAGCGGCGATCAAGAAAAAAGAAAGCTGCAAGCCTACAGTGCACAGCGATGAATGCAGAGCAGGAAATAAAAAAGGAAAACGACCGCCGAAAGTGTACTGTGATTGACAGCGGTAGCTTCTGCCTTAAGGAAAGGCATGTTGAAGGAGATTTTCCTTCAGCCAGTGTGCTGCACAATGTTTGCAATGGGTTCTTTGCTTTCAGTGGAATTGGTGTAGGAGATGTGTGTGAGGAGATGTTTGCTTAGGTGGAACAATTGTGCGAAGTGTCGCATGTGTTAAAGAAGGACACGAGATGTGCTTTTTCTTTTTGCCGCAACTGCAATGGAAGAAGCAAAAGTATGTACGTGAGCTCTTCTGCAGAGGCACGGGGAGCACACGAAAATGGAACCTTTGCGGCGGCAATGGGGAGGCTAGGGGGTGTGTCCGCACGTCATGACTACGTGGGTATTTCGCAACGGCAGCTGCCGGAGGGGTGGGGGCGGGGGAAGAAGGGAGAGTGTCACCGGAGGGTATGTGGATGTAGGGAGAATGATGGGGAAGTGAAGAGCGCTCTTCCCGTGATCACTTGGGTTTTTCGAAACAGCGGCAGCCTAGAGGGGGGAAGGGGGGGCGGTTAGTGAGAGAGAGCCTTGTCACAGTTGGCGTGCATATGTGAGGAATGACGGAGAAAGTGAAGCAGTGCGTGTGTTGCAGAGTAGGGTTTTGCATTCATACATGAGCATCTTTTGCCAGGAAGGAACACTAACAGTCACTGCTGTAAAAATATGAAAGACGTTTACAATTTTCTGTAATGCCAAAATAGAGTGCAGCTCTTGAAGAGGAGGAAGGGAGGGTACAGAGGGGAGGGTATGCTTCTCCTGCCCCCCCACTCCCATTTAGTGGAAAATTTTCGCAAATTTCTTGCTAAATGAAGCGAAAATTTCCCTGCTTAATTAAGCAGGGAAATATTTCCTTGCTAAATTTAGCAAAAAAGTATAGCGAAAATTTTCCCGCTAAATTTAGCGCAGAAACTGAATTGGTGTTGAGGTGACGTGGCATCAATTTCTTTGCTACATTAGGCGGAAAAGTTTCCACTAAATTTTTCTGCTAAATTTAGCATGACGTCACGTGATGTCACGAGTAAACAATTTTCCCGCTAAATTTGGCGTGAAATTTAGTGGGAAAATTTTCCAGACAAATTTAGCTGAAAAATTTTACCCTCGTGATGGCATGTGCGATGTCATTATGGGAAACATCCCATAATGCAACGCACGGTTATGCCGACGCCGCTCAACCCGGAACCTAAGAGCTGCGTTCTAAAAAACTGCAGTGTCTCCTTTGGCATGGATTGGCCAAGGAACTAAGTTTGCATTCTTGAAAGCGCCAGGTGGCACCGGATTGGAGTGGTGTGGTGGCACAATGTACAGTTTCCTCTTTGACCGTGAATAAAGAGTCGAAAGTTAGCGTACAGTGGTGTCCAGTTCTGCTCTTTAGTCCCTGTCTTCAAGCGCTAACATGCCTTCTCAAATTCAGCACCAACTCGCTTAAAGGGGAACCTGCAAAAATATTCTTCCGCCCGGCGGAAAGTCCTGCTCTCCCTCTTTTCTTTCTCCTTTTCCTCTTGTCTAACTGTATGGCGAGGCAGGGGGAAGGTCCCCTTTTGTATCGGCTTCTTCTGAGAGGATAAGCCTAAGGTAAGCAGGATTTTTGGCCCCTCGCAAAGCCTAGCCCTCCGGGAGAATGCATTCCGAAGCTGGAAGGCTTCGCCCTGGCAGTCACCCATTTGAGCTGTCAAAGTTGTTTGGCTGCAGCCTGTGGCAAAGTAAACGCTTAAAGGAAAGCTGCGATGCATCCCCACACCAATTGAACATACTTTTCATGCTTATTCTTGGTTTCTCAAATAAGAAGTGCAGAACGCATGTGCGGGATGTGGTGGTTTCAATACGTGAGCATGATTTACATGTTCACAAAACATCCAGCATTCTCAAAAAGCCAGCCTATCACCTCAAACCTTCCTGAAATGGGAAACGATAGAAAAAATGAATGTGTACCAGGCACTGGCACCTTAACGAATCTTTGTTTTCGTACAGTGCGCATAAATTATTGTGTGCCTAACTTGCAGGATATGATGGCCAACGAAATGTGGATGTAATTAACAGTGGTGGTCCACCCATTTTAGGTTTTGGAGCAATTTTTGGAGCAAGAAAAACCCAATGTTTGAGCAATTCGTATCACATAAACTCCCCTTTTGGAGCAGGGAAAAGCTCGTTTTGGAGCACCTTGGTATCAGGAAAACTAAACATTTTGGAGCAGCATGAACATCGAGCAGTTCTGTGCCATGTCTTCATTATTATATATATATTACGGCTGCTCTTGTCAATCTTACCTCACCCCCCATATACATATATATATATGTCTGTGTGTGTCACGGACATCTGAATTTCATATAGTAATTTACAAAGAAAAGAACTCACCATAAGAAAACCATTTTATTTATGACAGAACATTCTTGCAGCTAAAGCTTAACTATGTAACAAAATATCACAGATGAAAACTAAAACATTGCTTAATACGTCTTGCCTTTTGACTGTATGCTATATATCACAGGTGAAAAAAAATATTGACTCAATGCTTTTTGCATTTCTTTTTCAGTTCGTCCAGCTCGCAAAGAGTGCGTGACAAAGTAGCATTGGCTTCAGCTAACATAGTTTGGCCACCTTCTACTTTTTCCAAGCTTTGGCACTTCAGTCCTGCACCAATGGTCTCTTCCGCCCTCTTCAGCAACGCACGGCACGAGATCACCCTTTCCTCCAACTGCTTCTTTAAGCGCTTGTCATGCGAGTTGTCAGCATCAACTTGTGCGCTGTCAGGCTTTTTTCTCTTCATGTCGGCTTCTCTGCTTCCGATTCTTTCCTCATACCGGGCTCTTGCTCTTTTGACGCTTCGCAGAAGGTCTGGTGACAGGGGCACCTTTGTGGCATCTCCATCATACCTCTGCAGGTAGGTCTTCACTTGCCGCAATCCGTTGATGCTCGCAATGCGCAATGAGGCTCGGCCTTTAAGGAGATGCTTATTCTCACTGAAGCCTCGCTCACAGTCCGCGTTGCCATGAGGTAGAGAGAGGAGCGCTTTTACTAGCCTTGACAACAGTGGGTACTTCTGCTGACCAGCTGCGCACTTTTGTTGAAATACTGTAGCCCAACGAGTCCGTCCATCTTCCATCAACTGAAGGCTGTTAGCAGAGTCACATCTCAGCAGATGCCACTCATCGACCAGTGATGACACGTGGTCGCTCTCAAGCACTTAAGGCAGCTGGGAAGCAAGGTATCGCAAGGATCGGACTTCTGACTCCACGTCGCTGGGCTGCAATCCCAAGAGACTTGTGTGCTGAAGGACTTTATTGTCAAGAGTCAGCTTCTGCAGGAGGTCTCTCGAGCAAGCCAAGTAGAAGGCACGGGCCCCAAGAAGTAACCGCTTCTTTTCACCTGGATCCCATTTCAGCAATGCCTGCTCAGTGTCCATACCCACTTCTGGTTTGGTTTTCCACAGGGTAGAGTCCTGCACATCGAGTTTCTTCAGTTCCTCCGCACTCTTGTCCACATAGGCTGCACTCCTCAAACAACGGCTGAGGATTCGCTGGACTAGAGATAGCAACTCCGCGTGGAGTATGTGTAGCAGGGGCTCTTGGTTCTGAAACAGTGTCTGAAACCGAGAAAAATGCTCGGCACAGTTCTTCAAGAACAACACCTTGGCTGAAAGGTCTTTCTTTGAAAATGCTGCAGCAAGCTTGCTGTGAAGATTCTGAGTGCCCACTCGCTGCTTTGTCATGCTTGCCTTGTGAAAGTATTACCTCAGCGCTTCGAATTGTTCTAGGACACGACACAGTGAATCTTGAAGTGTGAGCCAGCGGCTGGATACATGACGCAGAAACAGATGAGAAGCAATTCCTAGAGCCTCCTGACATTCTCCGAGGGCTTCAGCACGAACAGCGCTTTTGAAGTAGTAGTAGACGTTTCGGACGACCTCCTCAACATCCGAGCCAAACGCATCGATACCTTTTGCAAAAGCATTGTGGACTTTGTGAAGGTTGCAGTTGTTGATGTCAACCAAACTTGATGGCATATCCTTTTGGAGCTTGTTCCTCACGCTTTTCATGACGTTAGGCCCGTCACTGAAAAAACAAACAAGCCCTCTCTTCGGTAGCTCAGTCAGCGCGTCTTCTACGCAGCCCACAATTACTTCCGCGGTGGCACGCCCGAGGTTGTACGATTGCACATGCTCAACGACAACCTATTGCTGGCTGTTAGAAAAGTACCTAACAAGCACATCCAGTTGCTGCGTTCTTTGCTCTCGCTTTGGGGTTTCGTCGATCATCACGGAGAAGAAAACATTTGGGTAACACAGCTCACTCACAACTCTGGACTTGACCCATCGTCACGATGCGTGATAACTTGGACCTGCTGCAGCTAAACTTCTTAGCAACCTCGCTGTCCGGGAACATACACTCGTACATTCCCGTAGCACTGTCTCCCCACGAGAAAGGGATAGACTTTGAAACAACGGACATAGCGAAAATTGATTCCGCTTTCCACACTTGGTCTTGGAGTGATCTGCCAGAAGCACCTTGTGAGAAATCCAATGCGGCTTGCACCAATTTGGGGGGCTGAAGGTTTCCGTCTTCATCTCTGTGCCCTTCGAACTAGGCAACACATAGCTGGGGAAAAAAAGCAAAAAGCGCAGATATGTCGTTGGCGCTACCAGTGTGGCGTAATGTATGTATATTGTTACATTATCAGAGCAGGCAGAGTAAGTTAGTAAATTTAGCACACACAAAAAAAAAGTTTTTCTTTATAGCTCATATTTGACATTTCTAAACAAGCGATTCAACAAAAAGTGCTGCTGTTGGTCACCAAATTACGTTGCATCAGTTTGTTCCTGTGCACTAAAATCTGCATGACCCTTGCATTTAAATTGCAATTTTATGTTCGGGCTAGCTGTGTCACGGAAAGTAAGAGACAAGTCAATTTCTAAAACATTTGAACAAAACCACCATTACGCAAATAGACATTTTGCGGGAACGCTCTTTCACTGCTTGTTTAGGGTTAGTATCTACGTCAAGTGATTTGACACTCTTTACAGAATTGCTTCTATAAAAATAACATTCCAGCTATCAAAAAAAAAAATTTTTTTGTAAGATAAATTTATTTATTTGCTCTGATCTTGTAGAGGTATGCGTACATTATGCGACAATGTTAGCGCGAACACGTCGGCACTTTTTGCTATTTTTCCGCAGCAATGTACTGTCTAGCACTAAGATCTACCACTTAGGTTGTATATATACTAGTGGTGCAAAACTATCGATAGTACTACGGATAGTATGGATAGTCGCCAGAAATCTGACTATCGATAGTAAAAAAAACTATCGATAGTACTATTGATAGTCGACTATCGAAAAACTATCGATAGTACTATCAATGATATCGGTTATCGCCTGAGAAGCTGTGTTCGTCTGTTTGCTGACGATCTTGTTGTTTATCACTCTATTTCCAGTGAAAATGATTGCCTAACATTACAAGAAAACCTATCCCTAGTTGAAACCTGGTGTGCCGAGTGGCTTATGTCCATTAATCATAATAAATGTAAATGTGTATCTTTTTCTAAATCCCGTAATCCAGTAAATTACACCTATCAACTTACATCCCAGCCCATTGAAAAGGTTTCATCTTTTAAATACCTTGGCGTGCACTTAATCTCTGACCTCTCATGGAGAACTCATATTGAACACATAACTTCCAGTGCTAATAAAACTTTAGGTTTTCTAAGACGCCATGTTAGTCAAGCTTCACCGAAAATCAAACAGTTGTCATACTGCACCCTTGTTAGATCCAAGATGGAATACGCTTCTACCATTTGGAACCCCCATCAGGCTTACCTATCCGACACGTTAGAATCAATCCAAAACCGCGCAACTAGATTCATTCTTGCTGACTACTCATCCACAAGCATCTCTGCCCTTAAGACTTCTTTATCACTACCTCTCCTTAATACTAGACGCACCATAGATAGATTATCCTTTTTTCATAACCTGTTTTACAAGCCCTGGACTGACCATGAATTCTTCTCTTCAGCCAGTCATGTCTCCCTACGCCGTGATCATTGCCAGAAGATAGAAATGCCCTTTGCCAGAACCAACATTTTAAAAAAACTCTCCCCTTTTTTTGTGTATACGGGATTGGAATGCGCTACCCGAGTCCATTGTAACAATTACTGATCATGCCTTGTTTTTAGTAGAACTTACTAAGCATATGATTGTATAATGAAGATATTTCACTGTAAAACAACAGATGTTCTTTCAACCTATTTGTCCCTACATTTGATTTCAACCCTTGAAGTGCTATATTGTGTTTTATGTTACCCACCTTATGTAATGCCCCCCAGGGGCCCTTAAGGTATAATAAATGAAATTAAATGAAATAGTCGACAATCGAAAAACTACTGATAGTACTATCGATAGTCGACTATCGAAAAGCTATGGATAGTACTATCGATTGTCGACTGTCGAAAAGCTTTGGATAGTACTATCGATAGTCTACTATCGAAAAACTATCGTTAATCGACTATCAGAAAGCTATCTATAGTCGACTATCGTAAACATATCGATGGTACTGTCGACGATTTACTATCGATAGTTTTGCGACACTAGTAGTTTATGTCGCTCCCTCTTCTCTTTTTATCGCTTTATTTTTTTTTCAAATGGGACACCAACTAGCCCAGGCAATTACCATCCTAACTTTGGTTCAGCTTTCAGTGAGGGCGAGGACGGGAGTTTGGGCAAGGAGAGGAGAAAGGGAGCTGAGGTAGGGCGAGGGTAAGACAAGCTGTGGAGGAGGAAGCAGACGGAATGCTGGAGAAGAGAGGGGGGAACCTCCTTCTCCCTTTAGCGTTCCATCTGCTTCCTCCTCCCTGGCCCGTCTTACCCTCGCTCCACCTTCTTGAGTTGAAACGGACTATAGAAGTGCAAAGCTATCGATAGTCGCCAGAGTTCTGACTATCGATGGTCCACTATCGAAAAGCTATCGATAGTACGACCGATATTTGACCATCGAAAAACTATCGATAGTACTATCGATAGTCGACTAACGATAGTTCTGAGACACTATCGATAGTTTTTGAAAAAAAACTATCGATAGTATCGATTGTCAATTTATCGATAGTTTTGCATCACTAATATATACTCACATAACACCGTTTTCTAAACGTAATTAACTTCTAAAGAGAAATAAAAAAACACGAAAAACCGGCAGTAGTTTGTTCGTGCAAACTGCGTGGAGGAGTGTACCTATAATGCTTTTACAATGTCAAATTATGGTCCCGTAACATGTTAAAAAAAAAAATGGTGCATTTGCTGTAGTTTCTTGAAGACTCCGAAGAATACTTCGAAGTGGCAGCCCGTGCTATAGTACCGAAACAAGCAAGGTTGAACGATAACACGACAACCTGAACTCCCCAATAGGGGCTTTAATAGGGAGTCCTCCCAGACAGTCTTTCTGCCTCCGTTACGCTCTGTGGAACGAAGACGGCACTACTGCGCATGCGCGGCGCTAGCCTTGCCTGCAGAGTTCTCGGATCTCGTAGCAGGTTGCGGAAAATGCTGCGGGACAGCGGAAACGATATACGAAAACTGACTACTATTAGGGAGTTTTCGTAGACTGCGCTTCCCCCTCCTCTAAGCAACGAAGTAGCCGCTGCTGCGTCTGCGCGCCGCCGATAGCCTTGACCGAGTTCCGGGTATCGTAGCGGGTTGCGGAAAGCCGTAGCGGGGCCGCGAAAACAATCTACGAAAACTCCCTATTGTGTTTTCCGCTCCGATATCCGTGCTCCATAATGAATGCTCACAGCAAGGCTAGCTTATATATCGTTGTGGGGTATGGTTAGAGCCGAGTCATAGGACGGAAAAAATTTCTATTTTTCTTCGCGGACCGTGTCCCACGTGACCAGCACATAGCCGATTCCTGCGATCCGTGCCTCGCCCGCGTACTGATAAAGTTGAGCACCTCTTCACTCACAGATTTTTGGAGGGAGATTAACTTGAAAAGCATTTAGTATGGCAACGGTACAATAATTTCTTGTAGCTGTTTTGTTTTTTCTTCGGGGGGGGGGGGGGGGGGGGGGGGAAGAGAGGGGGGAGGGCGGTTAAAACAAAACTGGCGCACCGTTGTGTTTTGTATGTTTGCTGGTTCATTTTGTCGTGCAATTCTTGGTTCCACGCATGAAAGAAACTGCAGAAATTTTGTCCGGCTGAGCGACGCTGGTTCTGGTACTTCTTCGGGTTCATCTCAAGAAGTGTCCGTCAAAACTCGTCTAGCATGCTGCTATAATTCTTGCACGTCCAATCGACCTTTCACCGAGCAAGACCTTTCTTGTGGCTGTGGTGTACTTGATTGTTGTGCACGAGCGCGGAGTGCATGAAGGCATCTCCAAACGTCCCTCCGCTAGCCCAGAACTTCGTCGTTTTTACGCCGAACCCTTGTCGAGCAGGACTATGACTGTGTCACAGTCATGCCTTGGGTTAGTCAAGCTAGTGGCACTTCTCGCGAAGCCTATCACGGTGTTTTGTCTCGATCTGTACGTAACAGCGGCGTACAATTCATTATCGCGGTAGCAAACATCGATTTCTCTCTTGGACAACGGTGCCGCTGTGCAATGTTGGAGTTTCGCATCACTGTAGGGTGGCGAACAGGTTCGGTCCGTACTCGCTGGCGTCTGCTCGTCGTCTCCCTCATGTGGATGCGCTTGGGAGACGGACAAACTGCGGACTTGTCGTCACGCGATCAATCCGTCCGCGGATTAGTTTGTCATGTGAATCGGCCATTATCAAAGAGCTACAAACGATCCACAAAAACTTCCTAATATCGACACCCACCCTTGTTGCCCTTTCAACTCATGTTGTTGTTGGGATCTGTAGATATAATTTCATCCACATTTCGTTGGCCATCACATCCTGTGAGTAAAGCCTGTTTCACATGCAGCGACTGTGAAAAAAATCGGTGCGACAGCCAACGCAGCGAGTGCGATCACAATGTTTGGTTTCACATGCTCCAACAACCGCACAATTCTTGTCGGCGCGTTTGACTTTGCCTATAATACAACAAAAACGTCTTAATAAACACAAATGTTTTACGAATACAATGCGTAACTAGAAATTTATAATAATTAAGCATCGAACCAAAAGCTTTTAGGTGTCCAAATTTATTTTGAATACGTAGCAATCACAGATGAAAGCTGGCTAATTAACGGCTGGTTGACGAGCAAGCGATAGCACGGACTCTGTGACAAAATACCAACTTGGTGGAAACAAGTCACAGAGCTGCTGCGACAGCGTGACACCGGTAGTATATTTACTGGAAATCGCACTGATTTCGGACGAGAATCGCAGCATGTGAAACAGCCGTTAGGCACGGAATAATTTGTGCGCGCTCTACGAAAACAGAGATCCGCTAAGGTGCCCGCACCTGGTACACATTTATCTTTTCCATCATATCACCATTTGAGGCAGGTTTGAGCGTGATAGGCTGACGTTTTGAGGACGCTGAATGTTTTGGAAACATATAAATCATTGTTAGATATTAAAACCACCACATCTTGCCCCTGCGTTCTGCACTCCTTATTTGAGAAAGCAAAAATAAGCATGAAAAGTAAGTTCAATTGGTGTGGGGATGCATCACAGCATTCCAGTAAGCGTTTACTTTGCCACAGGCTACAGCCAAACAATTTTGACAGCTCAAATGGGTGACTGCCAGGGTGCAGCCTTCCAGCTTCGTAATGCATTACCCCGGAAGGCTAGGCTTTGCGAGGGGCCAAAAATCCTGCTTATCCTAGGCTTATCCTCTTAGAAGAAGCGGGTACAAGAGGGAACCTTCCAACCTTCCTCCCCGCCTCGCCATGCAGCTAGACAAAAAGGAAAGGGCAAAAAAGAGGGTGAGGAGGACTTTCCGCCAGGCGGAAGAATATTTCTGCTGGTCCCTCTTTAACAATCAGCACCGAGAACCGAAGCTTGAGGCGTCCTATTCTCCCGCACCAATCCAGTGATTTCGATTTGGCTTTCTTCACTCTCCTCCGCAAAGATACAACTCCGTGGCAGAAGATATACTGTATCTTCCGGGCCGTAGTCCGCACCAGCCAATTTCTGCTCAAAATAACGAGTTTTTCCGTAAGTTGCCCGTACCCGGCGTGCACTGCGTATGTAAAAGTTGTTCCGAGACGGCCCATCTCGAAAAACGTTCGCTTTATAAGCTTGCAAAGAAGCTAGTATCGTACAGAAAATCACCATCAACAAAATCTGCCATTCTCAAATTCCGTCGTGCCTCATCAGAATGAACAATCTTGAAAGAACCAATATCTGTATAGCCCGTAAGGTCTGCCGAATTTAGTTTAGAAAATATGGTCGGTAACCAAGCGGTTCCTCGACGGACGCCATGCTCCATATTTACTGACAAGATCGGCAGGGTGGTTTTTCAGTTGCCTCCAGCGCCACCTTCCGACCTTCGACGGTGCTTGAGTGCCTCGTGAGCTTGGAGCATGCATGAGCAGCCAAAGCAAGGCGAAAAGCAAGGAAAGTGTGCTGGGGGACAGGAATCGGAAAGAAATTCTCATTCTGAACAGTAAAGGCGTGTCCAAATGGGCAAGGGCTGTGTCCGAAATCTGGCCCAAATAGGTTTGAGCTACTCTGCAGCGGGTCGTGCCGCAAAGTAACGTGGATAGAGTGACGCTGAACACGGGAAGGCTTTCGAACGCAAAAGTACAAAACCGTTACCCTGGAGTAAAATGTAGTAAATTTTGGAACATGACCAAAGATACGAGGGCCCGGCGGAACGGATAGACAGCATTGGCAGTTGGCTTGCAACGTCAAGCCTGACGAGCATGGAGGCCACCGAAAGGCGGCGGAAGCGAGGAGGAAAATCGTGACGTTAGCTCGGTGCTGTTCTAACAGACACCGGACTGTCAGACGCTTCAACTTCCACGATTTCTGACAAAGTCACGTTGCCTCACGATTTTTCCAGTGTCCTGTATGGACAGGCCTTCACTCGACCACTCTGCAGCCAAAAATAAAGTTTTCTCAAGTTTTGTAACTTTCATAACTGATGATGGTGCAATTAGCTGTTTCGTCTGGTCATAGTATCTTCGTGAGAGAACGCTTGAGACTGCAAATTTTGATTTTTGGTCGGTAACCGACCTGTTTCATGAATATTTTTAGCTGATCACCCACGAGCATGATTTTGGCGGGACACACCGTTACGAGTCAAATAAGTCCAGCTAAGGCACGTTTAACAAGAAAATAAGGATTTTTTTCCAAGGCTACGTTTTGCTCACTTAAAAGGGCCCTGCAATCATATCTAAGCGTCTACCTTTTCTGCGGTTTCCACGTCCCTCAGGGTTTGGGCAAGCCAGCAGGTATGGAGAGAGCAACTAAATATCAGTAAAGAGTCAAAGTACAGGCTAGCTGGTGGAAGTCAACCATTTCGTCGTTTACCCTGAGACTGGGGGGTTTTTTGAAGAGCAGAAGTAACAGAAAAAACAGACAGGTCTCAAGACCTGTCTGTTTTTTCTGTTACTTCTGCTCTTCAAAAAGCTCTTCAAAAAGGTTGAGACCTTTTCTGTTACTTCTGCTCTTCAAAAAGGTTGAGACCTGTCTGTTTTTTCTGTTACTTCTGCTCTTCAAAAAAACCCCCAGTCTCAGGGTAAACGACGAAATGGTTAAATATCAGTGCGTCATATTTTAACCGGACGACGCGGAAACCTCCTCCACCTATATGGGCGACCCGCGGTGACGAAAGCGCACGATATGCGACATCTTAGGTCCTGGGCTTACTACTAGTCAAAACCGCTAACAGCTTCTTTTTTGTCGAAATACAAAATTTAAGTGACGCAAACCATTTCAATTATTTATAAAAGTAATTTTTGTTCACTATTTTAGATCAGAAAAGAAGCAAATGCAGTTTAGAAAGTACAGAAACAAAAAAAGACCCGTCAACACACCCGTCAACACAAACGAGCGGCCAGCGTAGAAAGGTCCCAGATGTACGAGGCGGCGCAGCAGTCGTACAAACTGGAGATTCGACCGGTTCGGAGCGTTTTCAAGGCCTTCGGCGAGCAGCTTTGGCTTGCGGTTTGGCCCTTTGGTGGTATGGCAGCGCGAAGTGGCTCCCGTTCTGAACTGATCTTGACCCCGTGTTTGCTGTCATTTGTGGCCAATGAAGTGTCATGCCGAATTAGTGTTTAATCGATCAGCAAATGCAATGCGAGCCGCCCCATCTGCCCGCTTCATACAGCCTAGCCAGAACAAGCTTTAGTGGCGCCCTCTCGAGCCGTCGACACGGAGTTCGGCAGCTGTGACTGCTCGCTGAGCTCACTACCCCTCCTCTAGTTCACGGCAACTCAAGCAACCAAGGACGTCATGAAGCAGGTTTTTTTTTTTCTTGTTTTTGTAATTTTAATTTGCCTATAACTTTTAAAATACAGCAAAATTCGAGAAAAGAGAGGTTTCATTAAGTTACTACATTCAGTGCGCTCAGGTTTGGTACAAATTAAAAACCAGTAAAAAAAAGTCCTTGTGGGGCCCCTTAAGGAGATACTTCAACAAAATTTGAAGTATACCCGTAGTGTTCAAAAATAGGTTGAATATCCATACACGACAATCGCACGTTTGTTTTTTGAGCCTGGTGGCTGTATTTTTCGTTCTAAACGGCCCTCTGGCAAGCATTCGGAGAACAGCCAGCGGAGACCACGTGACATCCAACGCAATCGTGACGTAGTTCGTCTCGGGACGAGCAAAGCTACGGAGAGGCTGACGTCGAGAGGATGGCCTAGTCGTTCCAGCTACCGAGGTGACTGCTTTTGTATGAATTTTGAGTGACGAATTAATCTTCTATAATCTTGTAGAGGGAGAATAGCGACTTCTAGGTCACACAAAAGGGATTCTCGGGAAAAGGGGAGTTCCTCCTTCCCTTCTTCTCTCGTCGTGGCCGGAGGCGAGACAGTTACCGTCATTACCTCTCAAGGTTCCTAGACGGGTATTACAAACGAGGCGTTAGCGACATCCACCAGGTGTCCTTTGCTAATCATTTAATTTGTTTCAAAATTCCATTTGCGACTTTTTTAACACGAGATTGGTGTGTTCGATGTAATACTGCTCCTTTGGACACATATAGACCAAAAAATAAGCGCTGAAATTTCGTTGTAGTATCCCTTTAAGCGGAACTCTGGGGACTAGTTTGAACATTTACATATAGGTTTTAAAAAGTCACGGAAATGACGTAATGGCGTCTGATTGGTGGAGGCTGTAGTGATGTGGATTTTATGTGTGCGCGTGCAACACATATAGCAGCGGGGAAAAGGAGAAAGAGGAAGAATAAATCCAGGGATTGGAAATGGCTGCCCCTCGTTCATTCTACACGCAGTAGTAGCACACCGCTTATGCACCGCGACTGCAACTCTACAGTGGCGACGAGGATGCTTCAGACTGTCTCCGGCTACAGTTCTGACAGGCAACTCCCTTGCACGAACTCACAGCCAGCCAGTGATCTACCAAACTGTGTCGGCTCCGAAGCTAGGCCTACATTCCCACCAACAATGGCGTTGATCCCGGCTCCTCTGCTCATGTTCGACTTGGACGCCACCGACGCCGCTAACATCGGCTCCGAATGGCGACGGTGGGTAACCAGATTCGAAAACTTTATCATTGCTTTTGACGTGAAAGATGACGCACGCAAACGCGCCCTTCTACTTCACTATGCAGGGGAGCGAATTCACGAAATCTCTGAGACTCTCCCTGACTTGCCGAGTAACGTAACATCCGGCCAAACGCCAGCGACTGTCGTGGCTGATTCTTCATCAGGCACCACTACAATTGTGAGCACGTATAAGGACCTCAAGGACAAGCTCGACGCCTACTTCAACCCACACATGAACAGTACGTTTGAAATCTTTCAATTTCGGCAGGCGAAGCAACTCGATGGCAAGTCCATAAGTCAATTTTCAATCCGACTTCGGCTTCTTGCTCGGAATTGCGGATTTGCTAACCCCGATCTCGAAATCAAGAATCAAATCATATTTGCGACAACATCATCGTGTCTGAGACGGACAGCTTTGAGGCAGGACCTCGACCTTGCAGCCCTTCTGAAACAAGCTCGGCTCCTCGAAGATGTCGAACGCTCAACAACAGCAATGGAGACATCAACTGATGCCGCTGTCCACAATCTCGATAAAGAACCTCGCCAAGACCGTGCAGGCTATAGACCAAGAAACACTTCATCACATCGGCGGAAGCCAGAACTCCGAGCACAACACTGTCAATACTCATCTCCTCAGTGCTTCCACTGTGGTGGCAGTTGGCCCCATGAGGGAGGACAAGCAAACTGTCCTGCCAAGTCGTCCTCCTGCAGAGCTTGTGGCAGAAAAGGCCATTTCAGAAAAGTCTGTCAGTCAGCCCACAAGCCCATACTTCATCTGTCACGTGACTCTGACTCTGACGAGAACATCTACGCCATTGGAACCGTTTCGGAGATATCTAACCGTAGCCTTCCACAAGCTTGTGTAGATATCAACAACACCCTCGTGCACTTTCTAATCGACACAGGTGCTTCAGTGTCAGTAATCGGGACTCACACCTTAGAAACTCTAAGAAAACCTGCTGAGCTGCAACAAGCAGGAGTTCGGATTTACGCATATGGGTCAAGCACGCCTCTACCCATCCTTGGCAAATTAAGCGCCACGCTGACATAAAAGGACATCAGCATAAGAGAAGACATTTTCGTGATGGAGGGTTCAATGAGGTCATTGTTAAGCTTCGCTGCTGCGAACAGACTGGGCCTTATCAAAATCACGTACGCCGTGGATTCGTCCCAGCAAGCAGCACCTCTGAGCCCGAGCGCTGAAGCCACGTCGAGCTCCTTTGGGACACCACTCAAGGCCTTTCCTGAGCTATGTGCCGGTATTGGCAAACTAAAAAACATCCAAGTACATCTTCACGTTGACAGGGGAGTCGTTCCAGTCTCTCAACCTCACCGAAGAATACCCTTTGCGCTGCGAAGCAAAGTGGAAGAAAAAATCAGCCAGCTTCTATCCTTGGACATCATTGAAGAAGCAACAGGACCCACCCCGTGGGTTTCTCCAGTTGTAATCGTGCCAAAACCGCAAAACCCAGACGAGATTCGATTATGCATCGACATGAGATGCGCAAACAAAGCCATCCTTCGTGAGAGGCATGTCTGCCCTACCTTCGACGACTTGGTCATCGCACTGAATGGGTCAACGTTATTTACAAAACTTGACCTAAAGGATGGATACCATCAACCAGAACTTGACGAAGAATCAAGAATAATAATGACATTTGCGACACACACCAAGCTCTATCGATACAAGCGCCTAATGTTTGGCATTAACGCGGCCGCCAAAGTCTTTCAGGAAACTATTCGCCAAGTCCTTAATCGAATACCTCAAGTCCTCAACATCAGTGACGACATACTAGTGTTTGGTAAAACAAAACAAGAACACGACGAGGCCGTAGAGGCCACACTTGTAAGGTTGAAAGAATGGGGCCTCACAGTTAACCCAAAGAAATGCCTCTTCGCACAGACGAGCCTGTGCTTCTTTGGACACATCTTCTCCGCTTCTGGCATTACTGCGGATCCCCAAAAGATTGCAGCATTTAGGGAAATGGAAGCTCCTACTAACGCGCATGAGGTTCGAAGTCTGCTTGGCACTGTAAACTACAGCGGACGCTTCCTTCCTAATCTCGCGGACCTTACACACCCCCTTCGGCTCCTCACCAAGAAAACTGCCAAGTGGGTCTGGGGACCAACAGAGCAGGCTTCCCTGGACAACTTGAAGAGAAAACTCTCTGAAGTACATAATCTCGCATTTTTCGATGGCACAAAGGAGATCATTCTTACAGTTGACGCATCCCCTGTTGGACTCGGTGCCATATTAGCACAGAAGACAGACAATATCATTGAAACTGTCGCGTACGCTAGCCGTGCTTTGACCCCCACGGAATCACGATACTCCCAAATTGAACGTGAACTACTTGCTGTGGTATGGGGAGTTGAGCATTTTCACCTGTACCTATATGGCAACACATTTCTTCTCCACACAGACCACAAACCACTCGTGTCAATCCTTACCAATCCAAGAGCCTCTCCCTCGGCACGCCTTGAGCGTCTCGCTCTGAGAATTCAGCAATATAACTTCAGAGTGGAACATACGCGTGGAAGCAGCAACCCTTCGGACTACTTGTCTCGCCATCCCTTGCCAAATCTTCCTGCTGATGCCAACCTGGCTCATGCCACTGATGCGTATGTCAACCTTATTGCTCAATGCCATCTTCCAAAAGCTATGACTAGCGCAGAAGTAGTTGAGGCCACGGCTAGTGACCAACATCTACAGGAAGTGATCGCTGCCCTCAAGAGCCCTGCCAGATGGCGCAACCCAGCTCTCAGGGACTTTGTGTCAATACAACACGAGCTCTCTGTGGCAGACAATGGCCTGCTGCTGAAAGGTACTCGTCTCGTTCTACCCGCCGCTCTCCAGCAACGAGCCATATCTCTTGCACATGTGGGGCACCAAGGGATAACCAAGACAACCAAGCTCATGAAGCAGAAGGTCTGGTTTCCTCATCTCGATACTAAAGTGCAAACAGCTCTGAAAACCTGTATGCCGTGCCAAGCGACCATTCAGTACCAACATGCCGACCCCATCGCCATTCCAGAAAAGCCTAGTCGGCCTTGGGAAGCCCTCTCACTTGACTTCGCCGGTCCATTTCCAAACGGCAAATACCTGATGGTCCTTATGGATGACACGTCCCGCTATCCTGTCGTAAAGATATTGTCATCGCTCACCAGCCAATCCGTCATCAATAGCATCACCAAGATCTTCAGCATCTTCGGAATTCCAAAGGTGATCAAAACGGACAACGGAGCCCCGTTCCAGAGCCACGACTTCAAGCAATTCGCCCACACGCTAGGATTCCACCATCAGCGTATTACACCGCACTGGCCGCAAGCGAATGGGGAAGTGGAGAGATTCATGCGAACATTGAAACGGTTCATACAAGCGACAACACTGGAAAACAATAGCTGGACCTCCAAGCTGGGCGAATTCTTGATGGCCTACAGGGCAACACCCCATTCAGCAACTGGAACCCCATTTTTTGATGTGCTTTTCGGCAGGTCCATGGGATATCTTCTCCCAAGCTGCTCCAATGACAACCCACCTCAGAAGTGGCAAGACGCAGACCTCCAAAATCGCACAAAACACAAGATATACGCTGACAGACGTAGGCACGCCCGGCCTCACAACCTCACTGTGGGAGACCGAGTTCTCTCCAAACAAAACCAAAGAAGCAAGCTGACCCCTGCCTATGATCCCAAGCCATACAGGTCATCGATGTCAAGGGGACGCAAATTACGGCACGGCGGGATCACGGCATAATAACAAGAAACGCTAGTTTTTTTAAACCCATGCCCCTCACCACGAGCAAAGGATCCGAAGGTGACTGTGACTCGGACAACGCGTGGTTCAATGTCCACCTCTCTCAAGATGGCTGCAGGGGAACGCTTCCAGACCCGACTGATCGAGAAACCGAGCAACGCCTCGTTCGGGGGGAGGACGAAAGAGACCGATCTGTTGAAGCCCCTGCCCCTGATCCACCAGGAACATTGCGACCGATCCGTACCAGGTGCCCTCCTGCACGACTCAAGGACTACGTCTGCTCTTAATAAGCCTTTCGTTCTGGTCATTTGTCTGCTTCTTGGGGGGAAGTGATGTAGTGATGTGGATTTTATGTGTGCGCGTGCAACACATATAGCAGCGGGGAAAAGGAGAAAGAGGAAGAATAAATCCAGGGATTGGAAATGGCTGCCCCTCGTTCATTCTACACGCAGTAGTAGCACACCGCTTATGCACCGCGACTGCAACTCTACAGAGGCAATTGGTTCCACCAATCAGACGCCATTAGTTCGCTTTCGTGACCTTTTAAAATGTGCATGTAAATGTCCAACCTAGCCTCCCTCGTACACAGGTGACTAAGCAGTTTCTCGGGCCAAAAAAGTCGGGCCGACTAATTCAGAATTCAACCTCAATATAGTTACGGTTAAACGTGAAATCAATTTGTTCATTTCCTTTACTTGAGACACAGTTTGCTGAAACTTGGAGCGACGAGCTATGTAATGTATTTTCTTTCTTTTTTAGGTTGGGGAGAAGGGAGTTGGGAGAGCGTATGTTTACGGCAGGACTCCGCAGTATGGTTTTGTATGACGGCCACCAGAACTCTTACACAAACAGCTGTTTGCATCAACGGAGCGTTGGGCTGAGGAGCGGGAAAACAGTAATAAAAGTGCGCTCTTTTCTTTTTAGTCATTAAACACACCCAACTAGACAACGAAAACCAGAACACAAAGCTGAAACGGCCGCTCGGCACGCTCCAGTCATCGTATAAAAAGCTGGGAGGCCGTTCGCTTCGTTTTCGATATTACCGAAGCATATCAAGCAGCGGGAATGTTTTGTATTGGGAAAGATGCGGGCACCATTGGAGCAAAGCGAACCGATAGATCGATGCTGAGATTGCTCCAGTCACCGAACCGAGGGCGAGAATATGAACGCAATAAATCATGCACAACGAAGATAGTTTCTCACCTGATCGAATGCAAGAATCCGGTGCAGCTCTCGGCCGAGTATTTCAACGGAGAGCGCTCACAGAGGCCAGCCTGTGACAGCTCGAAATTACAGCCATCTTTGGCCGGGGGATACGAAAGCGAGGATTAGGTGAGTGCGTTTGTTTACTCGGGTGTCATGACCCCTGTGCCTGCGGTGTCTGCAGTGCTTAGGCTTAGGGTTATTCGAGTTACTCTGCAGTGTTTGGGTCACGTGATACCAATCGTTATTAGCCACGCTAAACAAGTATAACACAAGAGTATTAGTTTTCATTTATCACTTTACAAAAAAGGTCGCATAAATTAAAGTGAAGTTATAAAATCAGACCAGTAAATTCGTGACGTCACGCAAAATAATAAGAGTCGCTGCAGTGAACGTTATGGTCATAATTAGTACATTAGCGTATAATTTTTAAGAATATATTGCATTAATTCCACAAACTTACCATCATGACGTCAAATTACCAGCCGTTTGACCCATAAAAAACACAAAAAACTCACAGACAGCGCCTCTTGCGGATAACGTTTTTTGTTTTTTTTAATTTTAATTTTAATGTTTAGTTTTTTCCGTGAGTGCGGTGAAGAGCTGGCAAGAGCTCGTTCTTCGCGTCGCTGGTGTTGCGTGCATTTCCTGCGGATGAAGTGAATGACTTCATCCGGTGAATCTGTGTGAGTGTGGGGTTTGGCCGTGCTTTTCTCTCCCGCGGTACCGACTCCGCCTCGTCCACGAAATAAGTTCCGCTTTCGGAAGGCATTCCAGCAGCGTTCGGGCGTTCAACGTAATCAGCTTTTACCCGCAGCCCTTGCCCGTAAGCGGTTGTCGTTGTCTCCGACATCGTTCCTCATTGCTGTCATCACCGCCGCCCATTGCCCCGAGGTAGCATTCCACGCTTGGTAGCTTCGAAGCTCGAAGACAGGAAACTTGACCAGTTAGCAGCACTTCTTCCGCAAGCGTTCCCTGTGTAACGGCAACTTTCTCGGTAACTTTAACTCACTTCTTGTTGCTAATGTCGCGCTTGTAATGAATGGTGACACTTTTTGCTCATGGGAGTGGCAGCTACCGCAGAAGGGCCGAGGCTTCAGTCGACTCTTTCTAGTCTACCTAGCCCAGCAACTTATCAAGGACGGAACGCTTCAGTCGCTCAAGCTGTCGAGCCCATATTGAGTACCGCAGGCCTGTAGTTGAAATTTTTTTATTTAATCTTTCTTCCTCGTCGATGTAGGTAGAATACCTTTCCGACCAGACGGCACCCGTATGGCAGCAGATCAACTCAAAATTTGCAAAGGGAGGACTAGGATTGTCCCCAACTTTGTCGGGCTAGTAGGGACACTTGGCAGTTCGTATGCCATAGCTCACTTCGATCACGTACTTACTGAGTACGGGCCTGCAATCCGCACAGCACGATATCCCAAAATTCTCTATTGCCTTTCTGCGTGCCGAAGTGTCCGCGAGTTATTCTTCTTTCGTGCGATGTGTATACAGTTTCTGGTTTGCCCTAAAAGCCCGGCCGATCGCTCCGCTTGGAAGTTTCTCGTGCTTTCGTTCGCGGACGGACCGGCGATGTGTCACAGTCGAGGCCTAATGCAGCGTCCTCCTTCCGACTTGCGCTGTTTTCTTTTTTTTTGGTCTCTTCAGAGGCCGAGGCACCAGCAGCCAACACAGCATGTCTAGCCGCAAGACCAAAGGGCGGGGCCCGACCAAGAAGCGCGCCCAGCGCGCGACGTCCAACGTCTTCGCCATGTTCGACCAGGCGCAGATCCAGGAGTTCAAGGAGGCTTTCAACATGATCGATCAGGACCGGGACGGATTCATCAGCAAAGAGGACCTCCACGACATGCTCGCGTCTCTGGGTGAGCGATACCGCCTTGTCATGCTCGGCGCCATTTCTTTCGGAGCCGTCTTTCGGTTAGATTTGTGTAGAGCTCACGCGCGTTTCGCGGGAGACTGCGGGTGACACATGTCCCGACGATTTCGTCCGAAATAAGGCGATAAAAAAAAAATGGGACAAATGCCAAGTCGCCAAAGCTTTTCTCTTTCTCCCTCTTCATCGGGGTGACGTCAGGGGCTAAGGATGACGTCAGTGAGTGTCGATCGCGGCGTGTTCTCCTTTGGATACTCTAGCGACTTACTTTGGACAGAAAATATTTATTGCTTTGGGGGTACACCCTCTTCCCAAAGTCGGTGAAGTAGCAGTTAAATTGTTACAGCCATGCCATTGCTGAATTGTTGCCACAGAAACGATGATAGCTACCGCTGATTGTAGCTGTTACGAGACTTTTCATGCCAATATTGTGACCACAAAAGCAATTATCTAAGGCCTGCTTCAGACGGGACGATTTCTCCCAGCAACTTGACATCACAACACCAGCAACACGGGCCACCCGCGTTCACACGCAGCAACCAATTGCTGTGATTTGCCTTCATCATTAAATTTTCTTTTTCTTTCACTATTTCAACACAGTTACACGCTCTAAACGTGTTCTTATACTTTTGAATGGCGTTAAGAGTACTAACTCATCATTCTGAAACGGTTAATTTCCAAAAACGTTCCATTTCAAACCAGAAGCAAGCCTTTAGTTATCATCATCACTGGCACGGTGTGTCACGTGAAAATATTGCGTTCCTGAGTGGCTGCTGCCACTTCAAACGTCTCAGAGTTGTCCAAGTTGCTCGTCTGTTTTGAGCTGGACGCCATACGACCAATTCGTGTCGTACTAGGGAAAGCTAAAGAACAACTCACCAGCAACACCGAAATTTCTGGGAAAGTTGCCCGTCTGAAGTGGGCCTAAAAGTTTCTATGCTCAATTTTCAAGATTTGTGTAGAATTTTTTTTATGGCACAGTCTTCGTATGCATCCTAGAAGTTCCAAAACTATGATCATGCATGGCTTTTTTCTAGTAGCTGCATTTCAAGTTTGTTTTGGTGCCAGCATTCCACGCCGAGAGAATTGGATGTGCGCCATAATGCAACCCAGTTGTGCATTGCTAAAGCAAGGAACGTGAGCGGACACCTTGCAAGTGAAGAATGGGTGTTTGTCTGCTATGAGCTGTCATTTGCAGACAAGAAGTGAGAAAGTACCTAGCTTGGTCTGCTAGGAATTCTGTCTCGCGTGCAAGAGAATTGATTGAGGGCTTAGATTTTGGGCGTGTCCTATTTCACGAAGGAAGCGATCAATGGCTTGTTCTTCCTTTGCAAATTTTGAGTCGTTTTGTTGCCATACGGGTGCTGAAATCTACTGCTGAGTAGGCTCAGGAAAACGCATCGGTGACCACGAGACTTCTCTCACCATCTGTTTAGGGGGTGAAAAGGTCACACCAATCAACTGTTTGATTGCGGACTTGTGAGCAGACAAAACATGCCTCATTCGTCCACAAAGGTGGTCCAGCAAAAAGCTGTGGCACTATGTCTCATCATGGTTCTGTAATTCAGTCATCCGCCGAGAAAGCTCTCAATCTCACCAGGGGCCAAAATCGAACTCAGGCGTATGCAGCCGACGATTCGAATCGAAAGCACCGATACCAGCAGATTAGTTTTGAGCCATATTGTTTCAGTGGTTCACGCTTAAAATTGATCAAGCTTCTGTGCAAATAATATCAACAGTTTTCTCCAGTGTAAACAGTTACCAGGATTGGAAGCTGCTGTTGCCAGCTTGTGGCGGGAACTTATGCCCTCTGTAAATATCTCGATCACAGTCAAGTTCTTTGTGGTCGTTGCAAATGTAAACTATGCACTGCAGCGACTGCACTGTCGTGTTTCCGCCTGTCGTGTCACGCAGCAGATCGTTTGGTTTGATTTGTGGCTGGTGCTCTCATGACAGCTTTGGTGGCATTAGCATCAGGCTGCACTTGGCAAGTTTGTTTGAGATTGGTTCTTTGTGTGGCCCTCAGACGCATTCTGGGGCAAAACTTGTACGTTGCCAGTGCCATGTGAAACAAACTCTCTACCAGTAAAAAGAGTCACGTTATGCTGTGTGGTCGTGTTTTTGTATGGGGATGAAAGCCATGCTTGGTTTGTAATTTCGGGTTTTCTGGGATGCTTAGGGTGCACAGGCTGTGTTTGCACCAGGATGGTCTCAGTGCCCTTTTAAGGGTTCTAAAGAAGCCTATATTAGACCCAGGGATTTTGCTGGCTTGCTTCTGATCTCCTTGACTGGTTTGGTATGTAAACAGCCTCCAAGGTCTCAATTTTGTGTTTTAAGTCTGCTGTCCTCTGGCCCTGCAGGTAAAAAAGCATAGGAGAACTTCTTGAGCACCGTAGTCATGTTATGCACATTAGCGTAGGCTTTTGTTTTCCAATCTCAAATAATATTGTGCTGCACATTGAATACAGTGGAATCCCACTAGAACGAAGTTGACTGGGCACGCGAAAAAGAACTTCATTATCGTGAATTTGGCCAAAAACAATAATATATTGGTAATAATAATATATTAGTTGTGGTGACACATGAACATGCTTTAATGACAGGGCTAACTTGGTCTGGACTGCTTGCACTTATTTTAAAAAACCGCGGCATGATGTGATTTTTACTGTCAAACAGCAATTGCACTGTGATGTGGTCATGGGCAGTGACAAAATAATTTGCAAAGCGTCTATTACCTGGGACAGGAGAGCCGGGGTATTTAGAGTCCTGTGCAGCATCGTGTTAAAAATTTAAGGAATCGCAAATGCTTTCAATAATTTGTTTGTCAATCATCTCTTCCTGAGCGATCTCATCTTTTTTGGCATAGAAGCCGACAGAGACGTGTCGAAACCGCCCGTGTCAGCTGCCCTTTTTTTTATTTGCCGTCTTGGTGATAATACACATTTTTGTCGTCAAGAGAAAGAGAACTCCTTATGTTTGCTGGTGAGAACAATCTGTTTCTGTCATTAACCACGCCAAATTGTTGTGCAAAATCGCGTGCCGGCTGGTACCGTCCATCATCCACACGCTGCACACTGTCAACACGCCATCTCGTGCAGATTTGGCTTGGCCCAGAGCAGACTCAAAACAGACTTTGTGCCGAGAATTAAGAGGCTTTGGAGCTCTCGAGAAACACTCTGCAACATTGTCATCGCCATCAAGCAATGCACGTTTTCCAATGTTTCGAGCCTCTGTGCCGCAGTTTGCATTAACTTCACCGGGTCAAAGTCAGTTGACATGTTTCCTAGAATGCCTGGTGCTCACTACACCATCAGCCCGCCCTATGGACACATGTGGCAGAACATTGGATGGACATTGCCCACGGTCGAAAGCAGTTCTATTGTGGTTTTTATGGTGAACGTAAAGTTTCCACATGAAGTGTCGATTGAAAAAGGTCCTTCCCTGTTGCCATGGGAGACGTGCCACTGGTGATGCTAGGATTGCTATCAACCTGTACCTGTTCACGTGTGGGCAACAGAAGGACTGTTTTTGAACAACGCTCTTCCGTAGAGAACTGAGAGTGCGTTAATGCACTGCAGTAGATGACAATGGGGGCTTGAGCTGCAGGAACCTAGGTATTCTGGCTTGAATAGCCACCCCTGCCCATTTTGATCTGGATGAGCATCGTACTGGCATCTGGTCATGTGTCACTTTTGCATGACGTGCGTTTGAGACCCCAGGGCTGCAGTCGGACTGCATTGCTTATATTTCTCATCCACCACATAAACCTGAGTTACCATACCTCCAAGGCAGACTGACCTTACCTAACTAAAAAGTTAGAAGCAATTTTCGGAAATTTCTGTAAAGAAACTGGTGGCCGAAGCCCACGAACGCTGGGAGTGTGTGCCATTTTCTCACTAGAAATTTCTGAAAATCATTTTTAATTTTATAGTTAGACTTAGTAGAATGGAGAATATGAAAAATTGGTATGAGTTCATTGTGAAAAGACAGTGTGAAAGAGACAAAGTCAAATAGAGAGGACTACACGGGACAAGCACTGACTAATAACTGTTTTTTTATTGCAATGTATAGATGGTGCTGTGATGGTGCAGGCACGTATCCCACTGTGGTTTGTTTTTTCACTCTACGTGCTAACCAAGATCCAGAAGTTGAATCTCACAAGTTTGGCTCACGCACGAGAGTATTGTTTGTTATGTAGTGCGCTTTTTTCATTTCCCTACACGTTTGGTCTTGGTGTTCTGACAGTACGGTAGTGTTGGACAACCGCGGTTTGCACCCGCAATCTCGACAGTGCATCACTTAATACGATTATGCGGTTCCTTTCAAGGACCTGTGGTGTCCTCCGAGTTGGATGTTCAATCATCGCCCCGTCTGTCCACTATAGGAGCACGCTTAGGAGAAAGGGATAAAGTGGACCGTGCCTTTTACGCAGGTGACGAACTTGATGTAGTGCTTGACGTTGCAGCTGTTACGACAATCCGCTCGCTTCTCTTTGCCTTTGTGTACTTTCACCACGGGGTATAATCGGCTTAGTTTGTTGCAGGAAAAAAAAAACCATGCTCGCTCCGTACCCAGATGCTACATTTTTAAGTCTATGTGAAATGCGGTGAGTAGATGAGACGACTGAAATCTTTTCCTTCTTCACCTCTTTCCCTGAGACTGCATACTCGCACTTAGCGATGCATTGTCTAGATTGCGCTTGCAAACCATGGTTCTCAGAGACCACCGTACTGTTTGAACACCAAGACCAAATGTCTAGAGAAATAAAAGAAGCATACGACATAGCGAAGCCAGACCTTTGTGTATGAGCCAACATTCATTGACTTTAACAAACAGTGAGATTCAATTTCTGAATCTTAACATGTGAAGTGAAAAAAAGAAAAAAAAGGAAGAAAGAAATGCAAAATTTACGGTGTGCCCTGTGCCTGTGCGATCAGTGTCACCTTATACATTCCAATAAAAAGTTAGTTGCTGGTCAGCGCTTGTCCTGCGCAGTCCTCCCTTTTTGTCCTCGTCTCTTTTACGCTGTTTTTTCACAATTATAATTGGATGACGGTAAGTTGTAAAGCTTTTTGGCATCTGATCCCAACAGCTATATTTGGGCAGAGCCCGAGTTTTTGCTGTACAATGGACACTGTGAACCTTACTCGGAGACACCCATTTTTTTTTTCTTGCATGCTTTTCGCAACGTTTTTTCTTACGTGCATTGACTTTTTTAGTTTTAAATGTGGCTACGGAATGGTGCGCACATGTGGCAGAGCGGGCTGAGCTTCGGGTTTTGGCGTCTCATCCTTGTGCAATGTTTTGTGGTGCGTGGGCAAGGATGCGGAGGCACGAGCAGAGCGTGGCAAATCATAAATTCCGACGCCGGCGGACTTGAGGGAAGGAACGATGAAAGATTGGGAAAAGGAAAGATGATTAAAGGTCCCGCATGTTTGTTTCGGCATGAAGCATTAAAGGTCGGGCGTGTTTGTTTCGTCATGAAGCATTAACGTTGTTTGGTTGCTCGTCAACTTTAGTTTTCCTCACTAGCTTGACGGCTTCTGGCGTGCTCGATGTTCTTCTCAATGACTATGGAAAAAAAATTATACTAGTTGCTGTGAGGTTGAACGATAAGGCACTGTTTTGGATGCCTAGCCTTCAGCATGCGCTCATTGCCTTCCAGAGTGCTTCCGCTGCGCGGGCACGCACTATGCTCTTGAGATGCCGAAGTGGCATCAAAGGCGGAAAGCTCGCACTAAAGAGGAGACAACTGAAAGGGGCCTCTTTGCCATTCTTGTCTCATCGGCAACTATGGATACCAATGATAATGTAGCGATTGCGCAGGCGAGCTGGTGGATGTTAACCATTTTGTTCTTAGCCCAAGACTGGAGCATTTGTTCTTAGCCCGAGACTTAATCCTCGACTGTTCATTTTTCTTCTACTTTGAAACTTTCCTCCTTTCCTGCCCCAGTCTCGGGCTAAGAACAAAATGGTATGGATACCTTGCGAGTGATGTTTTGCTGTTTCTTGGCATTTATCGAAGGCGTGCTAGCAATCCATTTCCACTAGGACCACAGACGCTTTGCTCTCCAAGATGACCGAAAGGCATGGG
Organism: Ixodes scapularis; assembly: GCF_016920785.2. NCBI lineage: Eukaryota > Metazoa > Arthropoda > Arachnida > Ixodida > Ixodidae > Ixodes > Ixodes scapularis. The sequence continues at coordinate 28,638,674 of NW_024609883.1, read as the reverse complement.
AAAATGTTAGACCTTTTTCTCTCGCAGGTTAGTTCAGTGGCTTAGCCTGAAAGACGGCTTATGAAGTTTCAAACTCCCCCCCCCCCCCCCCCCCCCCCCCCAAAAAAAAAGAAAAGAAAATCCTGCATTCCTGCATTGGACCAGGCAGAGGGCACTGGTCCGATGCTCATTGAAATTGTTGGAATAGAAGTTGGCAGGCATGGGCACCGAGCCACGATTCCTGTGCTATGCGGCGTAAGCTTTTGCTACACGTGCTTGGAGCTGCGGTGCACCAACGTCACTGGCCAGGAGACAGAACGATATGGGATGTTCTAGCCAGTTTGTTTTTCCCAGAGCTCGACGTTTACTGAACACAAGGCCCGTGAACTCAATAGTCCTTTATTTTCAACTATTTTAGACTTTCTAAATAGCGCCAGGTCACCCCTTAGTTATAAGAAAAGTGTGAAAGAAATTTTATTTACGGATGAATAAAACAACGAAAAATATGTCCTAAACTTCTTGAATGATAAATGCATGTAATAGCACAAAAATGTTTTTTTTTTTTTTTTTTTGACTTGTTGTAGCAAAATGTAATATTATAGATAATTGGCCCACCTGTGTTCGCACACCCCTGGTTGTTTGTTATTTGTCTTCTTTTGTGTTTGTTTTTTATTGTATAGCAGTGAAAGCATGTCACTCTTGTTTTGTTTTGCTACCGCTGTTGCCAAAAAGGGCGGCGTGGCCTCGTCAGGCACTTCAAAGTGCCTTTAGCCATGTCCCCCGAGACATTCTGTAAGTTCTGTCTCAAATAAACTTATACAAACAAACAAACAAACAAGTCATCTTTCTGAAGGAGGGGAGCACGATGTAACGTAAAATGTGTCGACAATAAACGGTTACATTGGTGGGACGTGAAAATTCGGATCTCTTCCAAAAGCTATCTGAGGAAAATGCGAGTTCGATCCGCTTTGGCCTTTGTGCCGAGCAAATGCTGGACACACGGTTGGTGCATTCTGCATTTTTCACGCAGGACGGAAGGTGATGGAGAAATGCGAGCCCCAGCTGAAAAAACGTGGCATTTGACTTTGTCGGCCGTGCACTGTGTCGTTGTTGTCCCTATGGGTGTAGTTCTGAAGTTGCTAGGGGCACAACCATTGAATCTCCTCCCAATTGTGTGCACTGCGTGCAGGCAAGAACCCCGAGGACCCGTACCTGGAGGGCATGATGAACGAGGCTCCCGGCCCCATCAACTTCACCATGTTCCTGACGCTGTTTGGGGACCGGCTGCAGGGCACCGACCCAGAGGACGTCATCAAGAACGCCTTTGCCTGCTTCGACGAGGACAATGTGGGCCGCATCCACGAGGAGCGCCTGCGGGAGCTGCTCACCAGCATGGGAGATCGCTTCACCGACGAGGACGTGAGAGACTTCCCACTCTGCCCTCGCCTCTCAGGCTGCGCATGCTGCTGAATGCAAGCATCTCTCCCTGCAACTGAAGTAGCTGGAAGGATTTTCTGGCGCCGTGACTGGTTTTGTGGGGAAGACGTACACCTACAAGAACGCTCCGCGGCTACCATTTTCCGGTGCATTGTCAAGGCTAGCACAGCGTCCACAGTGCCACAACTCTGCACTGTCTTGCGTCTCGCTCGTTCTCGTGCGAAGAAGACGCCAAACAGAGCGAGATGCCCGCCTAAGAAAGTAGCTTTGAGACCGTTGGAGCACTGTGGAATGTGTGCCAGCCTTTTCTACGCGGCACAAAATGGTCTATGCCGAGATAGCGAATTGCTGCCTTAATTCCCTCCTCTCTTAGAGGGAATTTATATCCTCCCTTGAAATGTAAGTTCATATCTGGGGAATGTGGTGTTAAGCGAGAATCTAAGAAAACGACGGGTGAGGCTTTCGTTGACGAGCGGAATTGGCCAGAACGCCAGGTAGTTCTTGTCCTTGGAGCCGGTCACGTGGCCAGGAAATCTCTCTTGGGACCTTTCCAGCCGCTGGGAGGGATATCCGCATTGATAGGCAAACTGCTCCGGGAGTTCCCAAGAATGGAGGAGTTTACTGGGCGCCCTTGTGGCACTTAGATCCCCCGTTTTTTTTTATCCTCCCTGCCCCTAAGCGAGTTTTACAAGGTGGCGTGCCTTTAGTAGGACAACTACATATTTGTTTATGCAGGGGTGGAATCACTGCGCCATTGTGGGCCAATCCACTTTTGCTGTGCCATCCAGTGCCGACGTGCAAATGCTGCATCAAAATTAGCAAAAAGATTTTTTTTTATGTTAAATTTTATTTGAGTACTCTTTCCTGCTTTCCACAGTGGTTTACCGTGTTGTGCTCGTTTAGATAATTCTGAACCATGTTATGGAGCTACCATATCGATGTGGTTGTGTCGCCGTCAAAGCAGGTGACTCGTTTGATGAAAACAGGTGCCAAGCGTCTGTTTTCATCTTACAAGAATGACCATAATTTATTCTGGACCCGGTAAATAGATAGTGTTTCGTTTGATGGTCTCATTTTGATAAGCCATCAAGTGCCAGCAGAAGTCTGAGATCCATGCATGTTGGAGGTTTAAGTAGTTTGTTTTAAGGGGGGACGCAAGTTTTAAAACAGTAAAAAATCGCGAAAAAAACGTTTTTGAGAAAATTGTTTTTTTGAAGCCTTCATACTCTAAACTGCCTCTATGCAAAAGATCTATGCCGAAAACCATCTCAAAGCACGATAAAAACGACTTTATCATGAGCCGCGCTACTCCGGAGCGATGCACGAGCATCGAAATGAGGCTGCACTTTGCGCAATCGCGATTCCGAAACTGCTCCACGAATCGCCGCCATTTTGATATCATTTGAAAGCTTGTTTCGCGCCCTTTCTTTTGCCACCACTCAAGATGACGTCAGCGCGGCGCAGCCGATGCTGTCGCCGTTTTGCCGCGGCACGATCTCGAGTCGCTCATTGGCTGAAGCGCACGCTCCCGGGAATGCGTCGCGGCTATTGGCTACTCTACCTCCGTTTCTTTCTCCTGGCGCTTTCCACCCGCACGCGCCGGTCTCCGTCGCGAGCTCTGTCGTCTGCTCTTGTGTCTCCGCATGGTTTTGTTTTTCTGCTATCGGAGCGTTCTTCAAGATCGTCAAGCTTTGTTTTTGTAGATGTCTTTCTCGTCTGAGTAAGTTTTTCTGTCGTTGTTGTTCACGCACTAGTGTACACGTTTTCTGCAAACTTTCTCTCCGCATTTCTGTCACGCTGCACGTCGCGAAACGTGGTTACTGCAAGGAGCTGTGCTTTGTTTGAGAGCCTCGCAAGCAGCATGCGCGGAGATCATCGCTTGAAGTTGCGGACCCGTCAAGCGTACGGCAAGAAGCGCAAACGTGCTTGGAACAAGGGAGTGAAGGAGCCGATCGACAGTGGGCTGCATTCGTCGGAGCTGCGTGGGGATGACCCCGTTGATGACCCCGTCGACACCAACCCCGTCACAGTCGATCTCGAAGCTACGCCAAGTACGTCGGGCTTCGATAGAAACCGGATTGACACCATTTACTAGACTGCGGAAGAGGAGTCCGAAGCTTTGAAAGAAGCTGAAGAAAAAAAGCGCCATTTGGCGTCGCAGTCTGCGAGTCGGCGGAAGTTCGACCTGCTCAACGTCGATTCGGAGAGAACTGAAATTAACGGCGGAACGGAGTTCATCATTGTGAGCATGCAAGTACTGAACGATTTTTTTTCGCGTACGAACTGCAAGGAGTGTGGTGCAAACACTCTGACCCTTGAGAAATATGGGTCCGACTACTGCTTGGTGCACAGACTGGTACTAGTGTGCTCAACGTGTGAGGTGCGTGAGCAGCGCTTTTCATCGCCAAGGGTGGCCGGCGCCAACAAGATCACACCTTTCGAGGTGAACATTAGGGCGATGCAGGCAATGCAAAGCATCGGGAAGGGGTCGGCTGCCCTCACCGACTTTTGGGCGTGCATGAATGTGTCTCACCGGGGCCTCCATCACAAAACTTTCAATGGCCATATGGACAAAATGTTGCAAGCTGCTGAGGCAGCTGCTGCAGCCAGTGAAAATGAAAGTGCTGCAGTAATCAGGAGTCTTTACAAAGACTTCCTGAACCCTCCAGGTAACATTGATGTTATCTTCGACGGGACCTGGAAAACTCGGGGCCATGACTCGCACATTGGTGTGGGATGCATAATTGAACTCTACACCGGCCTCGTGATTGACCACAAGGTTTTATCAAACTTTTGCTTGGGGTGCACGGTGGGGCCAAAGCCTGACAAGGAGAACTTTGAGGAGTGGCAAGAGAGGCACAAGTGCCAGAAGAACAGCGACTGTAAGGCAGGCCGGATGGAAGTTGAAGAAGCCCTAGCCATGTTTCGTCGGTCCCTCGCCAAGCATGAGCTGAGGTACACGACCATCCTGTCAGACAGTGACAGCCGTACCTTTCATGCCCTGGCTGAGGAGGAAGTGTATGGCTATGTGACCGTGCAGAAGAAAGACTGCCTAAATCATGTACAAAAAAGGATGGGGACAGCTCTGCGCACTCTTGTGGAGAAAAAGAAGGCCTAAGGGAATCCCCTTGGAGGAAGAGGTCAGCTAACACAAGACAAAATGAAAAAAATAACCAACTATTATGGCTATGCCCTCAGAGGTCACAAACACGACGTGCCAGGAATGAAGAGGGCGGTGCAGGCTACGCTTCTGCACATGACCTCAACAGATTCTGCACCTGACAACAGCCTGTGCCCACAGGGTGCAGAGTCCTGTTGTGGCTTCAGCCGCGCCCTCTCCGAGGGCAAAAAGCCACCTGCGCACAGGAACAGCCTGCCGACTGACGTCCGTGTGGCTTTGGAGCCAATATTTGCCCGGCTGAGTGACGAATCCTTACTGCAGCGCTGCAGTGACGGAAAGACTCGGAATGCAAGCGAGTCTTTACATTCTGTGATTTGGAGCCTTTCACCGAAGACTCAGCATGCTTCCCTGTTCAGCGTGCGGAGGGCAGTGGCAGAGGCAGTTTCCCGGTACAATCAAGGCGTGATGAAGACGAACAAGATTGTCACAGAGTGTGTCGGCTTCGCTCCTGGACATTGCCTTACCCGCAGGAGTCACGAGAAGGACCAACATCGGCTTCACAGGGCCAACAAGGTCCACTCAGAGAGTGAGAAGACTGTGAGGAGACTGGCCAAGAGGCACACAAGGGACAAAGACCAGGACTACAGCCCTGAACTGCTTTGAGATCTCATAAGGTGTTCGTGAACTTCGGGTGCCTGTATCTCTGTTCGTGTTTTCTTGAATATAACCACCACCTTACGGGCTTTTTCTCAGGTTTGCCTTGGGCGGTCAAAACAATTTTGGTATCATTTGATTCAGGATGGATAGAGCTGTGCGGTGATGCTATTTTCCATTTATTATATGTTATGTAATGAACACAATTAATTATTCCTTGAAATTAATAGCAGGCCCATTTTGCAGCTTCTGAACATACATGTTTTTATGCATATGTCACCACTAATGTTGGTCTAAAATAGCATCACTGCACAAAGCACACCTTGGTGAACACATTTCTATAAAAATTTCTGAAACTTTATGAAAAATTTTGCACTAATGACCCGTAACAAAGGGCCTAATTACATTTGACAAATTTGTTATAATTCAAGTTCCACTAGAGCTATCCGAAATCTAATTACATATTTGAAATCAGCAAGAAAAACCATGCTTACATGGTGAATATGATGAAGATCCTAGCATAAATAAAAAAAAATGACTCAAGAACCCACATGTCCCCTTAAAGGGGCCCTGCAATCATATTTAAGCGTTTTCCTTTTTTGTGGTTTCCACGTCTCTTAGGGTTCGGGCAAGCCAGCGGGCACGGAGGGAGTAACTAAATATCAGTGCATCATATTTTAACCCTTTAAGGGTTTATGACGACCTCAACTCGTCATGAGCGATTGCCACTTTTTTGCTTATGACGAGCTCACCACGTCATGGGTACTTTGCTACTTTCTAAATGGCTGTTGACGAGCACAGCTCGTCAAGTAGCGTTTTCTGTTTAAAAACATAGATGGCAGCACCTTTTTTCATCCACGCTTTTCTTGAATGACAGTTTTCACACTAGATGGCAGCAGACGTTCCTTGTATGCTCTCCTTGTTTTTTGCGTCTCGCCCTGTTCGCATGAGATTTTCCCGCGCTTTCAAACAAACATGGCATCATCCGTGCGTCGTTCGAGTGCGGTTGATTGTCATCCGTCAGATGATAGCGAAAGTGATGAGGATGTTGACTTAGATTTTGATTCTTCAAGTGAAGAAGATAGTGACGACAGTCTCATCGACAGCGAGTCAGATGACGAAGAAAGTATTGATGAAATGATCGCCAGCTCCCGTGCGTGGTGTCACATAGACCTCAACAATATTCCAGCGAGACCTCCACGGTTTCAATTCAAGGGTTCATTGGGACTGACGTTCACAGTAAGCTCACCCCCACAGCCACTAGAGCTTTATGAGGCTTACTTCGATGATGAACTGCTTGATGTTATTGTAGTTGAGACAAACAGGTTCGCATCTCAGTTGCTGAATTCAAGGAACCTGGGCAAGCATTCTCGCTTCCGAAAATGGTTCCCTGTTACGCGTGAAGAGTTGCGTGTTTGTTTTGGCCTCTTGATGCTGCAGGGCATTGTAAAGAAACCGAACGAAAGGCTGTACTGGTCGAAAAGCTGCCTGATTGAGACCCCTGCCTTTGGTGAGATAATGCCTGGGAACCGCTTCCAGCTCGTCATGAGAATGCTGCACTTCGTTGACAACACGACCATCCAGAACTTGGAAGGACACCCTCAACCTCTGCTCCGAAAAATCTGGCCACTGTATCAGGAGCTTGTGAAGAAGTACCGTACATTGTACGTGCCTGAGCGCGACATAAGTGTCGACGAAAGCTTGTTGCTTTTCAAGGGACGGCTCAGTTGGAAACAGTACATGCCTCTAAAAAGAGCAAGGTTCGGCATCAAGTCATTCCTGCTGTGCGAGTCGGAAAGCGGCTATATATGGAACTCTATAATATATACGGGAAAAGGCACCGACCTGGAGACCTCGTCAGTAGCAACGGAAAGCTTCGGAATGGCAACAAAAGTTGTAGTGAAGCTTGTGGAGCCTCTCTTGGACAAGGGCTACTGCATCACTACAGATAACTTTTACACGTCCCCAGAACTTGTTGATTTCCTGCTCAAAAGATCAACCAATGTTTATGGCACAACACGAGTGACACGCAAGATTCTTCCTCCTGGCCTAGCCACCACAAAGCTCAAGAAAGGCGATATGCTGGCCTTTCAAAGGGGCAAGTGTTTGCTGATACAGTGGAAGGACAAAAAGCTGGTAACGGTTTTATCCACTGTGCATAGTGCTGAAATGGTACCATTCATTGACAAAAGGGGCAACCAGCTCATGAAGCCTGAAGCTATCTTGGATTACAACCACACAATGGGTGGAGTGGACAGGGCAGACCAGATGCTGTCTAGCTACTCAGTGCCACGGAAGCGAAAGAAGATCTCGTACAAGAAGATCTTCCAGCACTTGTTGGATGAAGCGACATACAATTCATTTGTCCTCTATCAGAAAGAAGGAGGCCGAGCATCCCACATGGATTACCGGCTGCAACTTGTTGACGAGATCATCACCAAGTATTCAGGGAATGGCAGTGCCAAGAAGAAAGGGCGGCCAGGATGTCCTCTGAACATGAAGCGGCTTACTGAGCGCCACTTCCCGTCGCACATCCCGCCGACAGAGAAGAAGCGAGAAGTGACACGCCGCTGCATCGTCTGCTACATGAAGAGAGACAGCAAGGTCAAGAACGTCCACAAGGAAACTAGGATCTGGTGTAGGTGGTGCGAGAAGGCCTTGTGCGCAGTGCCGTGTTTTGAGCGCTACCACACCGTTGGTAGTCTCCAATAGTTGGGAGGGGATCAACGGAGGAAGTGTGCATTTTGTGTATTGGTATACATAACCAACCCTTTCTTTCCGGAGGTCAAGCAACCGTTTCTTTCCGGAGGTCAAGCAATGGACAATACATAACGGCCAATAAACATTATTATCTGCTGGAAAACGTTTGCAAAGGTGTTTTCGTCTTTTAGACATGTTGTTGAAGCATTTCACGCCATAAAAAAATTGAGCCATTTTGGTGCATTTTCTTTTTTTTTATTGAGCCCTTAAAGGGGTCATGAAACGCTTTTCCAACTTTTTCCTGTTTGGCTTTCCTCCTCAACTCATAAATCGCGCATTCCACCAAACAGTTAAAGAAGACGAAAAGGGGGAGTCCCCTCTTGCTCGCACTTTCGTTTGAGTAATCCGGACACATCCATTCTCCCCCTAGAAGATTAGCCCGTCGCTCAAAATTCAGACAAAAGTTGCTTTCCCCACCCCGTTCATTCCGAAGCTGACAGTACTGTTGAAGCTACGTGCTCGTTGGGCCAGCCACACTTGCCACGTGAGCGTGGCAAATGTGGCTGCAGAGAATGAAGTCAGGTGATGAAAGGGGGGCAGCTGATTGGTCCGGCAAGCGCGTGGCTTCCATCACAATGTCAGCTTAGGGGTGAAGGGAATAAGTGAGGTCCGGTTGCGTGTGACGTCAGTTTGGACCCGACGACGCGCTTTTGGGACCGCGGATGTATCACAGTGAAAAGGCAGAAAGGTTGCGAAGGGGAGGAGGTACGAAATAGTCCGCTCTGTTTTCAAATTTTCGCACTGAAAGTCAGGCTTTTGACTTTCTACTTTTTTTCTTTTGGTTCACTGAACGATGTGCTATTAGTAAAATCCCAATCTAAAATGATTTATCCCAACCCAAAAATCGTTTCACGGGCCCTTTAAAGGGTTAACCGGACGACGCGGAAACCTCCTCCACCGACGGGGGCGACCTACGTTACCGAAAGCGCGCGAAATGTGACGTCTTTGGTCCTAGGCTTACTACTGGTCAGAGCCACTAAAAGCTTCTTTTTAGTCGAAATACAAAATATAAGAGGCGCGAACCGTTTCAATTATTCATAAAAGTAGTTTTTGTTCAGTATTTTAGACCATAAAAAAAGAACAAATGCAGTTTATAAAGTACGGAAACAAGCAAAAACCCGTCGACATACCCGCCACCAAGCGGTGAAAAAGGCGGCGCATACTAGAAAGGAGTAGTGGGCGCTCCGAAGGCCTTCAGCGTTCCGAAGGCCTTCAGCGTTTCGAAGGCCTTCAGCGAGTAGTTTTGTCTTGCGTTTTGGCCATTTCGCGGTACGGCAGCGTTTTGGCCAATGAAGTGTCATGCCGAATTAGTGTTTAATAGCGCAGCAAATGCAATGAGCGCCGCTCTGGCTGCTCGCTGTATACAGCTTATCCAGAACACGCTTTAGTGGCGCCCTCTCGCGCCGTCGACACGGAGTGCGGCAGCCGTGAGCGCTCGCTGAGCTCACTATCTCTCCTCTAGTTCACGGCCACTCAAGCAACCAAGGACGTCATGAGGGAGGTTCTTTTTTGCTTGTTTTTGTAATTTTAATTTGCCTATAACTTTTAAAATAAAGCGAAATTCAAGGAAAGAAAAGTTACATTAAGTTACTACGGTCAGTGCGCTCAGGTTTGGTGCAAATTAAAAACAAGTAAAAAAGTGCTTGCAGGGCCCCTTTAACGGGGGATACGGCCCCGAAATTTCATTTCTTTCCGAAAAAATGCATTTTCAAAAAAATATTATATTTGGGTTCACTATGTTCTGAAGCATAGTTTCAGAAAGTTTTATTTATAAATGCGCAGTATTTATTTCGAAAAAAACTATTTTCGGCAAGCTCGCGGCCGCGCGCGGCGACCTGCCGAGCGAGCAGACGGCGAAGTTCGGCATTTTCAAATTAGGCCTACTCCGCGCTCGTTCGACGGAGCCGAGATATCTTACCCTCGTTGGAAGCGCTGTTTCTTCTAGTTTCTGCCCATAGAAGCCTGCTACGTTTGAGGCTATCTGTGTCCCGGGAGAACCCCGTACATACAAGCAGAAAAAACGTGGGAACTATGATACCAGCAATCCCATTGGTTGTGACCCGAAACAGGGCTCACGATTGGCCGCCTGCGCGCGCTATCGGCAGCTTCTTTCGCTTCTGATCGTATCGCTAGTTCGCCGCTGTTTAGATTCGTTTTCCCTCTTTGTTCCCGGTAGTTTTTCTACCGAGAAATGCCTGCTTCCAAAGTTAGCACTCGCAGTAGCTTTGGCCGGCGTTCTCAACGGCGGAAACAAAGGGCCGGCGGAGACGGAGACCCGTCTCCGCCGGCACCATCGTCGCCGTCTCCGCCGCCGTCGTCACGATCTCCAAGCTCAACTGGTGCTTGGCGGACATCGGAGCCTACAGCTTCATCTCCGAATCGGATGTGCTGACCACGTTCGAGAGGAAGCTCAGCCTGCACAATTTCGACGCGGGGATTACGGACGACCCGGAGCTGACAGACGCTCCCGTTGAAAAGCCCCCGAACGGCTCCTCAATGTGTCCGCCATGCAGACTCTTGTTGCGATTTTACTCTGCCATAAGTGCCACGGAAAACTACTGAGCTTGCAAGAAGAAATTGGCATCAACCTTCAGTTTGTTGTTAGCTGCTCGACTTGCGGAGACATCGTCGCGACACCACGCGCACCATCAATCGGCAAGTTTCGAGATAACGAACTCGCGGTACGTCTAGGCGTCGTTGGAAGAGACTGTGGCATCAGTTTCACAAAGCTCACGAATCTCTTTGGGGGGCCTCAACGCACTGCCCTCCTCATGCTCATGTAGTTGAAGGTGCCACCAATGACTCGGGTAAATTTCGAGTTTCTGGCATCGCCTGAAAATAAAAAAAAAACAAGTTGAAACTTCAAACGCATTTTTCTCAGTTTCACTTTTTGGCAGGAATTCTTGTTTTAGGAAAGCTATCGTTTGACATTCTGAATACAGAGGGACATCATTCAAGGTTTTCTGGGACTGAAATTTTCTGGGGAACAAGATAGACTACTTCACAGTTCAAAAAATCTACTCCTTCATAAAAAAAAAAAAATGTTTGAAACAAAAATTTTACATTTTCTTTTTAAATTTTGGGATGTTCTTATTTTTGTTATAATTGAATATTTTGTGATTTATTTTTTATCTAGGTTGCACTGTGGGTATTGTTCTTCACATTAAAGCAAAAAGTTTGCCACCAGCTAATTTTATTTTTCTACGATAGACTTCCTAATGAAGTGTCTTTTTTCTGAAGTGCGGGAGACGTAGCATACTGTAAAGTTGACCAATAATGCTAAAACTTTGCAGACTATCCTTCCTCATAGTGCTGAAATAACCCTCAAAATTTGAACCAAATTGGGTGAAGGGTTCAAAAGTTGACCCTCCCAGGCCATATCCCCCCTTAAACGCGAGGAAAAACTAATGGTTTTATTGTTCAGAAATGTACCGTATTTGGACGAATATGAACAACACGCAATAAAAGTTGTGTTGATTTATGTTCTCCATATACCAGTGCCTCCGAAGCACTGGTATATGGGGGTAGCTAGTCTACAAAATTAAACGAGCATTTGAAATATTTTTTTGCGCATTTAGGGCGTTTGCTTTTTTCTGAGACCGCTTCCACGCACCTCATTTGTCTAGCAAGCGTAGCAATAAAAGCGATAATTCAATTGTCTCGTATGTAAACTGGGGGGGGTGGGGGGGGTATCTATAATCAACTAACAAAGTTAGATGAAACATGGGCTGGTTATCCTGCTTGGCAGCGTCAATGGATGTGGAGCACACTTCGAGGAGGTGGAATCGCTGGAAACGTCTTAAATTATGTGGGATTAGATATATTGGGTTTGAGTGCAAGACTCAGCGACTTCGTCTAGGTCATCAAATGTTCATGGAGCCGCTTTGTCTCGCAATGTTTTGGACACTAAAACGGCGCCATTTACCTTCAGATATTTGTGAATATTTGTTTTCTCAAGCTTCGTGGGATTGAGTGTTTTTTTCCTAGGCATAAATGGTGCTTTCATTTCATCAGTTGTGACGTGGATGCAACATAAATGTTTTTTGGTCTCGAAGCAAAACGTTAGTTGCAGCAGTGGAACCGCTACAACTTTGCATTGCCGCCAGTGCGAAGGTGATGGTGGCCGTGTTGTGGAATTTTGCGGGCATCATCATTACCCACTGTATTCCGAAGGAAACGCACACTCTCTCGCACCCGGCAGTTTCTAACTTTCGTTCAGTCATGGTCCGTTTTGCTTTAAGGTGGGACGCGGGTCTTAAAATGTAAAAAAATCGCGAAAAATTCCTTTTTTCAAAACTCACGATTTTGAGGTCTACATAGTCCAGAGTATGTCCTCACAAAATATAAATGCTCAATTCGATCTCTAAATATGAAACTAATGACAATTTGTAAGCGTTGACAGACCTGACTTCAAGCCTAAACTCTAAAACTTCAAGCCGTCGGAGCTCCGCAACGGCTCATCCGATTGGAGCCATCTTGGTCTTGTTCGAAAGCTGGTTTCCCGCGCTTATTTTTCCCGCGCTCCAAGGCGGTGTACCCCTCAAGGCCACGACGTCATCGATGCCGCAAAAAAGGCCGTCACCAGTGCTAGGAAAGACGCTGATTGGGCAAAGCGCGCACTTCTCCGAGGCGCAGCTCTCTCATTGGCCGAAACGCGCGCCTCCTCTCCTGGCTCCCCCGGCGCGTCGTCCCGGTCGCTCCGCAAGCCCCCGCGTCGTCTGCTTTCGCTCGCTCCGCCGTTCGAGGCGCACGCTGTCCTTCGCATTTCTCCACTTTCTATATCAATATTTTCAGTGTTTTTCTTGTGCTTCCTAGTGTTCTTGTATGTTCCCTGTCTTCTTCGCATCGTTCATGTAAATATTTTGATACCTCCACTTTGTTTAGCTTTCCCTTTTTGGTATATTTTTGCCCTCCTGCGTGGTAGTTCTTTGTTTCGTTCTGCCTGCGTGCTTTGAGTTCGCTTCGAGTTCTGATGGCTGGGGACGCCCGTTTGAAGGCCAGCGCACAAAGACTAAACACAAAGAGGAAACGTGCCTGGAACAAGAAGACCTCAGCATTGAGGAAAACGACACCTTCGACTTCGCCGATGCCGCAAGCCATGCCGCAAGCCGCTCTACCGTTGGTGGACGCGACTGGACCAAGTTTGTGTTCGACAGCTTCGCCAATGCCTCAAGCCGCTTTTCCGCTCGTGGACGTGGCTGGACCAAGTTCGTCTAGGGATCGAATCGACACTGTGTTCTACACGGAGGAGGAGTGCGTGGAGCGCGAACAACGTGCGGACGACAGAAAGGCTTCGTTGGCAGATCAGTCGGCGACTTCACGGAAGTTTGAGCTCCTCGACGTCTGCGTGGAGAGTGACGACAGCAACCGCGGCACGGAGTACGTCATCGTGGACATGACAGTGCTACAAGAACTTTTTGCGTCCACGGCATGCGGAATGGCTACCGTAGGACTTTCGAAGTGCGAAGAGAGGAAATACGGCCTGGCAGTGAAGTTGGTCCTCACGTGTTCGAGCTGCGATTTCGCTGAGAGTTGATTTTCTTCTCCACGAGTCGTCGGGGAAGCCAAGATTACGCCCTTCGAGATCAACTTGAGGGCGATGAAGGGAATACAGAGCATAGGAAAGGGGGGCGACTGCGCTTGCAGACTTCTGTGCAACCTTGAACCTCTCTCACCGAGGGCTTCATCATAAGACGTTCAGGGGACACATGGACACCATGGTGCAGGCTTGCCAGGCAGCAGCAACAGCCACAGAAGCAGCGAGTGTTGAGGTGGTGAAGGACGTCTACGAGAGCTTCCTCAATCCTCCCGGAAACGTAGATATAATTTTTGACGGCACATGGAAGACGCGCGGACACAACTCCAACATCGCAGTGGGGTGCATCCTCGAGCTGTACACTGGCCTGGTGCTGGACCACGTTGTCCTCTCAAGGTACTGCCGTGGCTGCGAGGGTGCACCTGACCCAGATGATGACAGCTATGGGGACTGGGTGATTAACCACATGTGCATGAAGAACATTGACTGCAACGCAGGACGTATGGAAACTGAGGCAGCCCTCATTCTGTTCAGGCGGTCCCTGGCAAAGAATGGACTGCGCTACACCACCATCCTTTCTGATGGTGACAGCCGCACCTTCCATGCCCTGACACAAGACAGCGTCTATGTATACCTCGACATTGAGAAAAAAAGACTGCCTGAACCATGTACACAAGTGGATGGGAGCAGCTCTTCGTACCCTGGTGGAGAAGAAGAAGGCACAGGGAGAGTCGCTCGGAGGAAAGGGAAAGCTGACCCAGGACAAGATAAAAAAAAAATAACAAACTACTATGGGTACGCCTTGAGAAGCCACAAGCATGATGTGCCAGGGATGGAAAGGGCAGTGCAAGCAACTTTGTTGCACATGACGTCGACAGATGAAGCCCCGGACCACAGTCACTGTCCCGAGGGGGACAGTTCCTGGTGCTCCTACAACCGGGCACTGGCCAACCACGAGGAGCCACCACAACACAAGAACCCACTGCCAGGCTTCATTCGCACTGCGCTGGAGCCAGTCTTTGAGAGGCTGGGCGACCGGGCACTCCTGAAGCGCTGCAGTGATGGCATGACGCAGAACGCCATAGAGTGCCTACACTCTGTGATCTGGGGCCAGAACTCTAAGAACACACATGACTCTCTGCTGTCAGTGGAGAGGGCTGTCGCTGAAGCCGTGTCACGCTTCAACCAGGGAATGGCCAAGATGAGCAAGGCTGTAGCAGCACAGCTTGGCTAGAGCACAGGTAGCTGCCTGATTCGCAGGAGTCTCGAGAAGGACAGGCGGAGGCTTCGCAAGGCCAGCAAGGCTCACTCTGAGAGTGAAAAGGTGAAGAGGATGGCCAAGAGACACAAGCCTGCCAGGACCCAGGACTACAGCCCAGGTCTGCTATGACCATGTGTGCACATCGGATACTACTGAACTGATTTCGTGGTTTCATGTTGTTTTTTTTGTCAGGTACCATTTTTCTACGGAGGTTTTGATTATGTTTCCGTAAGCCGATTGCAATAAATTTGGTGTTGTTTTCAGCAACAACTGAACTGCACCCTAAAGCTTTTCTTTTTTCTCTAGACTTGATATATAAAAGTGCCAACATCGGAGAAACTTGAGTGTGATTTTCTCAGCTTTGTCTTTTTTTGTCTAGAGCCGTTGCCTTACGGAAGTTTTCATAATGTTTGCATGGGCGGATTTCAGTAAGCTTGGTATCATTGTTTGCAGTAACAACTGAGGTGTATCCTAAAGCTTTTCTTTTTCGTCTAGAATCAATAGATCAAAAGTAATTAGCTAAAACGTGGATTATCTAGTGACAAGTTTTTGCTTTGAAATTCCACGATTTATTTTTGGTAGACAAAATGGCTTTATAAGCATTCAATTATCTTTAGGATATATGGTGAACACTTGGAAATCACTGCATATTGTTAAAATATAAATTTTTTGATGTGAAATTACCATAACGACCCGTAAGAAATTACCTTATTGGAATTTTATATTTTGCATATCTTTTGTTCTAAAAGAGATATCTGAAATTCAACTGCAGATTTGAAATCAACATCCAGTGATACATATGGATGCCAACTTTCAGCAAGGTATCTCGATAAATAAAAAAAAAAACATATTTAAGTACCCTAGTCCCACCTTAAGTCGGTCCTCAGCCGACGCCATGGTCCTTATCTTTTTGCTTTTGCTATTACCATCTAAACCAATTGCATAGTGAGTATGTGTGCCTCGTTGCAGCGTTCAGTGTAGGGACGGCCCCACATGCCATTTTTTCTCAGCCTTTTGTGCACACCATCTTTATTTGAGTTGCATCACGATTTGACTTTGCACCTCCCATTTTGATTTTATCAACTTCAAAACCTTTTTGTCTTGCTGCAGGTTGACGAGATGTTCCGGGAGGCGCCGATTGACAAGAACGGCATGTTCAACTACCTGGAGTTCACGCGCATCCTCAAGCATGGGGCTAAAGAGAACGACGACCAGTGAAACAAAATCGGTTTGGGACCAGAGCTTGAAACAGATTTTTGTACTTCCTTTTGTTATGAAATAAACGTACCGTGCCACTCGAGGGATGCGTTCATCCCAAAAAGAAATCACGGCATTCTTTTGAATCTGGTCATCATGTGATCGGCCAATTGGATTACTTCCACAATCACAAGCCCTGACAGCCACGAATATCCAAAGCATGTCTACGAATGGTCCAAATACTAAAGATCATTTTGCAATATTTGTAAGGTATCCCCGAATGTTCAGCAATTACTTTTTAGAGAATTTCAATTTGGAATACCTCCACCTGATCTCTTTTGTCAAGATGCTTTTCTTGTATTTAGTCGAGTAAATGTGTAGATGTTGCATAATTTTCTGCCTGTGTATTTTTCTTTGTTTTTGAGAGCCGTGTGCCTCGCACTATTTGTTAGAATTTCAGAAGGTTTCCATGCCTACTCGGAAGATTGAAATTGCTCCTCATATTCATTTTTTTTGTTTTTTTTTATACAAAACTATTATTTCTGTATACAAATAAATAAATAAATAAATATATATATATATATATATATATATTGCCAAGTTATCATGAACGCAACAGAGTGGTGTGTGGTAGAGTCAGTTCGGTCAGGTCACCGTGTTGCAAGAACCACTGTGGGCTGAAAGCTGAAACAGCCAAGGCAAGTATGCGGGGGAAAGAAGATAGTGGGTGCAAGAATAGCGGGAAAGGCGAAAAGCAAGAGGAAAATTCTGGAGCAACCAGCTGAGGGAAACTACAGGTTTTCCCGCTCATTTTAATCCAAGCGACGACCAATTTAATCCCGGGGTCACTCAATTTAATCTAAGCGCCACTCAATTTAATCCCGGGGTCAGTTAATTTAATCCACAATATATTTATGCACTTATTGTGTTCAGTGGTGGTGTTTTGCTTACACATTTGGTAACTTACAATTGTTTATACAATTTGAAATTTTGGGGGAGCAATTGATAATTTGTTCACTAATGTGATTACTTTGAGTTACTAGTGCCACTATTGACGAGGCTTAATTGATATCTTGGTTACTCTTTTTACAGCGCAGCTCTTAGGCACCCATTTCCGGCTTAAGCAGCGTCGGCGTAACCACGCGGTGCATGATGGGCAAATTCCCCCGCTAAATCTAGCGGAAAATTTCCCCGCTAAATCTAGCAGAAAATTTTCTCTGCTAAATCTAGCGGAACATTTTTACTGCTAAATCTAGCGGAACATTTTCCCCGCTAAATTTAGCGGAAAATTTTCTTCGCTAAATTTAGCGGAAAATTCCCCCGCTAAATTTAGTGGAAAATCTTCCCAGCTAGATTTAGCGGAAAATTTGTCCCGCTAAGTCTAGCGGAAAATTTTCCCCCTAAATATAGCGGAAAATGTTCACCGCTATATTCAGCGGAAAATTTTCCCCGCTAAATCTATCGGAAAATTTTCCCAGCTAGATTTATCGGAAAATTTGCCCCGCAAAGTCTAGCGGAAAAGCTTCCCCGCTAAATCTAGCGGAATGTTTTCCCTGCTAAATCTAGCAGAACATTTGTCCCGCTAAATTTAGCGGAAAATTTTCTCCGCTACATCTAGCGGAAAATCCTCCCAGCTAGATTTAGCGGAAAATTTACCCCGCTAAGCTTAGTGGAAATTTTCCCCCGCTATATCTAGCGTAAAACTTTCCCCGCTAAATTTAGCGGAAAAAGTTCACGCTAGATTTAGCGGAGAAAATTTGTAGTGCCAAGCGCGACACTTATTGTGGAGGCTCACGCAACGTCTGGAGCTAATAGGGTACTTTCGTAGATCGTTTCTGCTGTCCCACAACGCTCTCCCCAACCAGCTACGCTAGCCGGAACTGTACAGTCAAGGCCATCGGCGCGCCGGCGCAGTAGCGGCTTCTCCGTTCTGGAGGGCTTAGCGGAGGGGGAAACGCGGCCTACGAAAACTCCCTATTGACGTTTTAAGCGTGCGGCACGAGCAGCACCGATGGGACCGAGCTCCGGGCTCGAACGGAACAGCACGAGACTGGCAGCGTTCGACGGTGCAGCAGGGCGGTCTCAGAGGAGCCCCCTTTTGATGATCTTTTTCAGTTTTACTGCGGTTGTAAAGATTAGTTTGTTAATTTGCATCGACGGACGTCTTTCCTGAACCCCACAATTTTTCCACTAAATTTAGCGGGGAAAATATTCCTCTAGATTTAGTGGGGAAAATTTTAAGCTATATTTAGTGGGAAAAATTTTCCGCTAAATTTAGCGGGGAAAATTTTCCGCTAGATTTAGCGGGAAAACTTTTCCGCTAAATTTAGCGGGGAAACTTTTCCGGTAGATTTAGCGTGAAAAATTTTCCACTAGATTTAGCCGGGAAATTTTTTCGCTAAATTTAGCGAGGAAAATTTTCCGCTAAATTTAACAGGGAAAATTTTCCGCTAGATTTAGCGGGACAAAAATTTCCGCTAAATTTAGCGGGGAAAATTTTCTGCTATATTTAGCGGGGAAAATGTTCCACTAGACTTGGCAGAAAAACATTTCGCTAGATTTAACAGGGAAAATATTCCGCTAAATAGAAGGGGAATTTAGCGGGAAAATTTTCCGCTAAATTTAGCGGAGAAAATTTTCCACTAGATTAAGCGGGAAAACTTTTCCGCTAGACTTTGCGGGGCAAATTTTCTCCTAAATCTAGCTGGGAAATTTTTCCGCTAGATTTAGCGGGGAATATTTTCCGCTAGATTTAGCGGGGAAACTTTTCCGCTAGACTTTGCGGGGCATTTTCGCTAAATCTAGCTGGGAAAATTTTCCGCTAGATTTAGCGAGGAAAATTTTCCGCTAGATTTAGCGGGGAAAACTTTCCGCTAGATAGACCGGGAAAAAGTTTTCTGCTAAATGTAGTGGAAAAATTTTACACTAGATTTAGCGGGGAAAATTTTCCGCTAGACTTAGCGGGGAAAATTGTCCGTTAAATCTAGCTGGGAAATTCTTCCGCTAGATTTAGCGGGAAAATTTTCTGCTAGGCGTAGCGGGAAAAATTTTCCACTAGATTTAGCGGGAAACTTTTCCGCTAGACTTTGCGGGGCAAATTTTTCGCTAAATCTAGCTGGGAAAATTTTCCGCTAGATTTAGCGGGGAAAACTTTACGCTAGATTTAGCGAGAAAAAATTTTGCGCTAAATTTAGTGGGGAAAATTTTACACTAGATTTAGCGGGGAAAATTTTCCGCAAGACTTAGCGGGGAATCTTTTCCGCTAAATCTAGCTGGTAACTTGTTCTGCTAGATTCAGCGGGGAAAATTTTCCGCAGGATTTAGCGGGAAAAATTTTCCACTAGATATAGCGGGGAAACTTCCGCTAGGCTTTGCGGGGCAAATTTTTCGCTAAATTTAGCTGGGAAAATATTCCGCTAGATTTAGCGGGGAAACCTTTCCGCTAGGTTTAGCGGTAAAAAAATTCCGCTAAATATAGCAGGAAACTTTTACACTAAAATGAGCGGGGAAAATTTCCCGCTAGACTCTGCGGGGCAAATTTTTCGCTAAATCTAGCTGGGAAAATTTTTCGCTAGATTTAGCAGGGAAAGTTTTCCGCTAAATTTAGCTGGGAAATTTTTCCGCTAAATTTAGTGGGGGAATTCACCCATCATTCACCGGTGTGGTTACGCCGACGGTGACGACGACGCCGACGCCGCTTAAGCCGGAAACGGGTGCCTAAGAGCTGCGCTCTAAAAAGAGTAACCAACATATCAATTAAGCCTCGTCAATAGTGGGACTAGTAACTCAAAGTAATCACATTAGTGATCAAATTCTCAATTGCCCCCCAAAATTTCACATTGTATAAACCAGTGTGTCGAGCCGAAAAAAAAATACGAGTTCGGTTACGGTTCAGGTTCAGGTAAATTTATTTTGTTCCGGTTCAGTTCCGGTTCGATTAATTCGATCCGCGAACCGGTTCGCGAACCGGTTCGGAAATTATAAATAACAAATTGTAACATCAAAATAAATTACAGATAAAACATCTGAAATCAGCACATACGAAACGGGATACATCGTAGTGTAAGGCTCAGGGATTTCTACCAGGAATGGTTTCTTTATGTGCACTCAAAGGTTACCTCACCGACGTTTACGCATTCGGCATCTAATTGGGTCCGACGCAGTAGCTGTAAAATCCGCGACCTCCTTACAAACCCACTTACAAGTAGAACTCGCGAACTATCCCGCCACCTCGGCGTGTAAGCAATTGAAGGAACAGTGGGGAGAAAATACAGCTTTTTTTTATTTGAACTAGCCTTCGGTAACTCAAATTAGACCCTTAAAGAAGCTTTCATTAAACAACCTACGGAATATGAAAAACACTTCATCGAACGCAACGCCAGAAGGACGTAATAGGATAAATATTAATATAGAAGGGTTCGCTGTCTCAGAAATATGTTATCTTCTAAGTGCCTATACGAAACCGGATGCATTATTATCAAACTCCACAGCCTTTTCTTTTCTCATTCCGATGGAAGGAAGCTTCAAGAACTCGCGCGTTCTAGAAACGTGTTATGAAATGAGCACACAGCAGCATTTAGGATTTACGAGATTGTAAAAAAATGAAATCCCAGGACGCGATTTTTTTTTTTTTTTTTTTTGCACAGCCTTTCATTTTTTTTTCTTCCGTGCAAGCCGCGACCAGCGCAATACTGGTTCCTATGTCAAGATTCATGAATGCAGCGTTTGTCAAGATTCATGGATGCAGCGTTTATATTCCTAAGACTGAGTGGAGAAGAAAAATATGTAAGCGAGGTGTGTGTCAGTTGACGGCACTTAAAAAACAAATGGCATTGATAGCACATTCATTGTCAACAGCGCGTGGCCGAACCGTCTTGACATGAGCCGGTAACCGTTATTTTTTTTCCGGTTCAGTTCCGGTACGGGTTCATCGCGATAACAATATAACGGTTCGGGTTCGGGTTCAGTTCCGGAAAAAAATACCGGTTCGGTTCGGTTCCGGTTCGACACCCTGGTATAAACAATTGTTCTAAGTTACCAAATGTGTAAGCGAAACACGACCACTGAACACAATAATTGCATATATATATATATTGTGGATTAAATTGACTGACCCCGGAATTAAATTGTGCAGCGCTTGGATTAAATTGTATGGCGCTTGGATTAAATTGAGTGACCCCGGGATTAAATTGGTCGTCGCTTGGATTAAAATGAGCGGGAAAACCTGTAG
Organism: Ixodes scapularis; assembly: GCF_016920785.2. NCBI lineage: Eukaryota > Metazoa > Arthropoda > Arachnida > Ixodida > Ixodidae > Ixodes > Ixodes scapularis. The sequence goes on along the minus strand of NW_024609883.1, from coordinate 28,617,499 downwards.
ACTAGGGGTGCTGTTGGGGGTAACCGTTGCTGCGTCGAAAACTCCGTTTTGGAGCATTTTGTCACGTCCATCGTTGTTACTAGGCGTCCGCAATCCCCTAAGGTTTGTTTGCGGTACTAAATTCACGACACAAACAAACCGGAGCGCCTGGAGCGCCTCTAGCGGACGCCACCGGCGCTGCGCATGCGCGATGGGGGGGTGGGCAAAAAGCTCGCCGTTGCCCATAAACAAACCATTGAAATGCGATGTTGTCGGCGTCGGTGTGAGTCCCCGCGCTCTTTTTTGCGTTGGAATTGTTGATTCTACGTCCTCCTAACAATGTCTGACTACTTGAGCGGCGTCAGCGAAATTACTGAGCTCGTTACGCCGCAAAACTTCGCGTGAATCATCTGACATGCGGCGATTCATTCCGCGTGGACGCCGCAGAATGTACGCTAAAGCCTGATTCACGTGATGTGATTTCGCTCGTATTTTTCAGTAGCGACGTCGCTCGGACTGCAAAAGCGTGAACCGTAGCTGAGATGTCGACGTCGATACTGAAAATCGCAAGCAGAATCTAACCAAGTGAATCGGGCATAACAAGTCGGTGATGGCCAAGCCCCCTCCCCACACTTTACTGTTTGCAATCTCGGGGAGTAAAAATTTACTGGTTATGATCTCGGGGAGTGAGAGAGGGGGGAGCGAAAGAGCAGGGGGGGGGGGGGGGGGTTAACCAGGATGAAAGAGCAAGGCAGGAACCGTGCCTCAGCATCACAAAACCTGTCCAGTCCAGTCCAGTCCAAGCCGTAACCATCCAAACGAAGAACAGCTGCATGCATAAGGTGTAATAAATGCTAACACACTTCATGAGACAGATACGAGAGTTAGTAAAAAAGTAAGGGAGCAAGAGTTCTCACGGTTGTCATATTCCTTCTCTTGTTTGAACTTCCCGCCAGGGCCGCAGCCTAAAACCACACCTTTATCAAACAGTCATTAAACGGCGCACATATTGCGTCAGACCCTTGCATTGTCAGTTACAAGAGAGTTGCGTCACGGAATCAAAGTCAAATGTAGAGGTGCTTAATCTAATCAGGTTTTCTCGTTAAAAGGGCGTCTCATCAGCAGAAATTCATTGTCATCTTGACAAGGTATACCGTGCTAACGTCATGTCACAGAAACAGGTGTGCGTTTGACACACTGTGTTGTATAGTGGCGGCATAGATGAGCAAGATTAGCAGCAATCTGGTCGGCCAAGCATGTCCACCACAAATTACAATGTGTGCCGTATTGAAGGTCTTATTCGGGACGATCGTCGTACTCGACTAAGCAATGTTGCTAAGAAACTCAACATTTCAATGGGCAGTGTAGACAATATCGTTTATGAGCAACTGGACTACCGAAAAGCGTAGTCATGCTAGGTGCTAAAGTAACTCAACAAGGCCACAAAGGACGGGATTGTCTCTCATGCACCTGATGCTGTTTTATGTGGCCACCCAGTCTCCTCCTTTCCCGCTCCCAGGCTTTAGCGGTACGGTATCATTACAGGGAATGAAACGTGGGTATGTTATGTGACAACAGAGACGAATCAAGCAGCTGTGGCTTGGAAACACAGATCAACCCCACATTTTAAGAAATTCAGAACAACTCCACCTGCCAAGAAAGTTATGGCAATGATCTTAGGACCACGAGGGCATGCTTCGGCTTGAGGTCCTTACGAGAGGAGCAACATTGAATGCTGCCAGTTACTCTGACACAGTGGGGCAGTTGCGGGTGAGAATTCGCAGAAAACGACCCAAACTTTTCTGAACACGCGTCGTGTTGCTTTATGCGCAGTTGGCTGACTACGCCTGGCCAACTGCACGTATGCACTGTTACGGCGCATCCGGTGGGGGGTACTGGATCATCCCCCCTACAACGCCGACCTGGCACCCCATGATTTCCATTTCTTTGGACCATTAAAGAAGTACCTGGGCGGTAGGCGATTCACAACCGATATAGAAGTTCAGCAAGCCGTCACGACGAGGCTTTGGGGACGTAGATTCTTTCTATGCCGGCATCGATGCATCAGTATACCTTTAGACCAAGTGTTTGGACAGGCGTAGGGACATTATCGAGAAGTAATTTGAACCAGTGACATACTACTGTGTATCAGTACACCTCTCAGTGGAAATGAAGTTTCTCCATTGGAGCTCTTGTTGCCTAACTTTTTTATTAATCCTCGTGTATGTCAATAAAGTGAAAACCATTTTTCTGGTATGAGGAGAGGGTGGGGGGGAGGGGCTGTTACAACATTTTGCCCCTCTAATGCAAAAGTCTGCACATGCCTATGCACATGACACCGGCGTGCACTCGTATATATCACTACTGTGAAGTGCACGTCTTAGACCCCAGGCTAACAGTTGTACTGCACTGGCCAAATCTCTATTCTACAGCTGAAACACCAGATGCCATTCGGGCTGACTGGACTGGAATAAAAAAACTTGCACCAAAAAAGAAAACAATTGCTATGCGTAAGAGGAAAAGTGGACGAATAAAGGGAAAGAGCCGAGTGGGAACCGCTGCACTGCTATACGAAACCAGACCATTTCATTCCAGTTCAGTCCAAACCACGACCGTCTAAACGAAAGACGGCTGCATGCACCAGGGCAATAAATGCTAACGCGCTTAAAAAAAAGTTGATCCCGAACCTCGGTTGGTTTGCGACATGCCCTTTTTCTGAGCGATTTGAAATCAGTATTTGATGTGCTTGCACGTTTCAAGGTGCGGTGATTGCGAGGGAGTACGGCCTGCCCTGCATCATTGGCGTCGAGAATGCCACCGACATCTTTGCCTCAGGTGGGTCTTTCCAAACTCCAATCCCACTGCGACGACATGGTGCGGGGCACATCAATGTGCACGGTCATTGCATAGCCTTTGGATTGTGCGTTTACCCCTCTGATCGGAATGACCATAACCTCGAATCTGGAATGAACCCCTTTTGAAAATGCGCCCTCTGTTGGAAGCTGCGGAATCCGTGCACGGGGCAAGGCTATCCGATCGCACTACTTACCCGTTTCGTTGTGTAGGTTGTTCCAGCACCGAGCAGTGGATCAGAATTTCTACCCCACTTTTAAAAGGGTCCTATCAAAGGCAATGCGATCACACCTTGTGACTCAATATGAGCAGATATCATGCAAGCTGACTGCTCATTTAAATTATAACTGGCAACAATGCGGAGGGCAAGTTCGTCTGCTTCTTGCGCAGGGGGTAGCGGTGACGTCAGAACGCCGAGCCCTGATTGGCTGATCGCGACCCCCTATCTTGGCGTCGTCTGCTCCTTTGCAACGTCGTCTGCTCGCAACGTCGTCTGCGTCTGCCTTACCTTTCCTGCGACTTTCGGAGGTGCGGAGGCCAGGTTCACGAAACGATCTTACGCCAAAAATGTGCGTAAGACAAAACTTAAGAACAAATTCGTATTCACGAAACGAAATTTTCATAAGTTTTCCGCAGGTTACGATGAAATCCTACGACAGCTCCGAAGCTGTCTTACGCACTTCTTACGATCAAATCAGCATGGCCGACAGCGTCGCGGTCGCGACGACCCACGGACATTTATTTTTCTACGTGCGCTTCTCACGCGTCCCGACTTCAAGCAGCAAGAAAAAAGTAAAAAGTACTTGAAACAGACCACGACGAACAAGAACGATGGATCTACAAACACCCGGGAAAAGCTCCAACGGCCGCGATTCCACCGAACGCGACCAAGCGAGCACGGCAGTTAGGCCTAGCAGGCACTCCGCGACTCGACGACCATCTGCCCACGACCGGCTGGCGTGCTGAATGGAATATGCCCGCGCGACCCTTGTGAACCCTTCCCGTATTATACTTTGATCGCTGACCTCAATTTTAGATTAAGAGGTCAATTTGTTCCTCTTGTTATCTCCTTGCTTCCCGAGGCAACGGTGACTCTTGCCGATGAAAAAGCGGTGAATCTCCGACAGACGCAGGAAAGGTAAAGCAGCCATCGCTTTGACTAGCAGACGTAAAGCAGACGACGTTAACTGCACCAACCCGCCGACGCCGTTAAAGAATGAGGGGTCTCGGCGCACACGAAAGGAAGGAAAATGTATTTGGGAGGGAACTTGCGGACACTAGACAGACGCAGACGACGTTGCGAGCAAACGACGTTGCAAAGGAGCAGACAACGCTCAGATAGGGGGTCGCGATCAGCCAATCAGGGCTCGGCGTTCTGACGTCACCGCTACTTCCTTTCTCATGCGCAGAAGACGAAAATGAGCCCACTTTCGAGGCGTATTGCATTAGTACCCAAGCCAATTTACGGGAGAAATATATGGGGATTGTTTTAGGTATTACAGATTTTTTTTAATGAAAAGTAATGAAGGCTACAGAAACCTGTTGATATTGAAGATTTGTTTTATTCAGTTCTGCATCGTTAATTGTTTGAGTCTGTAAAGGTGTGCATATACAAAAATGGCTTTATACCTTTCCAGAATGTGGCAGGAGTTTCTGTTGATAATTTTTTTTTAAACTTGCTTAAGCGTATCTTGACTGCATGTTTATTGCTTTTAAAAATCAGCTTTGTTTTTGCAGAAAAGGGGTATTTGTAGTGGGTCGTAGTCGCACCCATACTTTGCAACATATTTTTAGCAGCTATTGATAGGACGCTTGAACAGACACTCAATGCTTTTAACGTTTTTAAAGTTTTTAGATATGTAGACAATTTTTTTTATTGTTTTTAAGAAACAACCTCCTTTGACGTATCATGATACATGAACTCAGTTTTAGATGTTTTTGGACGACATGGTAAAGGCCTGAATTTTACACACAAACTGCCTAACTAAGGTCACCTACTTTTTTTAGACTTGAATCCGAAGTTAATGGAGGGACACATATGTTGGATGTATACCCCACGGTCTTTAAAGGCCTAGTCACACTCTTGCAACCAAGTACGACCGAGAGAGACGAGACCTGTTGAAGCCTCTTAAAAGAGAACACACTGTGGCACTCTGGCGCCATATATGCGGTGACCCTGGAACTGCATTGCATGAGAGCGAAGGTTTTGCAGGATTTCCGAGGTCAAATGTGCGTAATACCTATGAGAAAGGCTCATTTATAACGTTAACAAAAGTTTTTCGAGCCAAGGAAGAAAGGATAATGCACGAGAGAAATAGAAAATATGCCGGACCACTAAGTTCACACTGCTACCCTATAGATGGTGCCAGTGTGTCCTTTCGTTGCAAGAGCTATTAAGAGGTTCCAAGGCACCCGGTTCTAAGAGGTCACAAGTGTGTGAATGGGCCTTAGAAGACCTCCTACTATATGACTCTGCGCATTCTAAAGTGCTAGCTTAAAAGAGCAATCACAACGCTCTGCCTAGAGTCAGTTCTCAGAAAGTCGTGTGCTCACTGCTTGCAGGCCAGCTTTACCAACAAATTGTCTAGACTATTGTTGGCGGCCTCCTCTCATACGGTCTTGACGAATGTGGCAGAGGCCATCCTATGGATAGTAAAAGGCCACATGAAAAGGAAAGTGACGCAGTCAGCACTGAGCAACATGAGGCCTGAGGTTGCATAACCTCAAGAAGGTTGCGAACAGATATGGAGTGCCTCTCGTAGTTTCAGCACCAAAGATACCCGGTGAACTTTGCCCTGGAATGGGTAATGAAAGCAGAAACGAGTGAGCATAAGGAACGAAGCTCGCCGGTCGTATATTGAATGCGTCACGGGTGTCTTGTATGAAATCCCCCTAATGTGTGGAAAATCTTGCGCTGGGAAAACGGGAAGGTGCACCAATGATTGTTTGATAAAATGCATAAAATTTAAAGACAAATGATGGGGCACATTTGCCCACGCACTGTAGGGCCTGCAAATGCGAGCCACGCTTTGCCTGCACCAACATTCTAGGTAAAAGTACGAACCAAACAGCACACAAACTGCAAAAGGCATACCTTATCTGGAAGTGGGGGCCCCAATGCGTCAGCGACGCGTCGATTGCATTGTATTATGCCGAGATAAGTTTTTTGTTATAAGTTTATGTAAACGAGCTGAAGGGCGTGTATCTCGGAGCATGCATGGCCTAGGTGACAAGAGGTGTTTCAGTATATGTGTATATGTACTTCTATCTTCTTTTTTTTAAATACAGTTGTGAGTAGCGTCCGTGTTTTTCTTCTCTCTTGTGTTTGTCTTTTCAGCACTTTTAATCATGGTTCAAAACGTTCATCATCAACTAGCCCAACAACAAGTACTTTTACTATAAATTTTGTGCAGGCAAGTTAAACGGCCAGGGGGAACAAACTATAGGGCACTAATTGTCATAATAAGAGTGGCAAGTAACTAAACCTTGTTAACTGAAAATAAACATGTGGTTCTCATTAGCAGCTTGCTAAGCATCATCGAAAAGTGCTAAAGCTGTCGATTCGAGAAATACTTGAAGCATGTGTGAAATGGGGGTGCTCTAGATTGGCCTCATTCAACAAGTTTATGGTCTATAGTTAGGAAAGGCAGAAGACGAGCAGAAAAGGCTCGAGGTACAGCTAAGCACTTCTTATGAGTTGTGAATCAGAAAACATGCACGGTCGAGCGCGCGCGCGCTCCTCGCTACACCGACTTTGGGCGTGAAACGGTGGACGCGCTGCCTCGCGGACGCACAGCTCTAGGAGGAGGTTCTAATTGAAACTGACGCGTGGTGGCTTCATATCATTGCCGTTTTGTTTGGCTTTCTGCATTGTTTCAAAGCCAGAATGCCTCAGATCAGGGCTTCGGAAATTTATCTGCCGTTTGGCGCGGCTGATGACGTCGGCTCGCTCTGTGAGACAATGCTTTCACATTAAGATGGAGTGAGTGCATAGATTGGGTGAATTTTTGGAACCTAGAAAAATGAAGCATGTGCACCAAATCTTTACAGCTGACCGATTTAGTGATTTTCGATGACGCTGAGCATATTTCTTATTAGAACCATATGTTCGTTTTCACCAATTGAAAAAGTTTATTAATAAGACTATTAATTATTTGACTCATTGTGACAATTATTTCTCCATATTATGTCACCCTCCTTGACCATATGACTCACATGCACAGGTTGCCTTAGTTCAGTGTTCATAGCTTTTTTTTTATTTTGTAAAGCCTAAAAAGTCACTTTGTATGTATGCTATTTGGACTATCCCAGTATGAGCATCACAAGCTTGACATAACCTAGGAAGCAGTACTAAATGGCCTCTTACGTTGAATATGAATAAGACAAACTATATCATGTCTGACCCAAAAAGTAAATGTGCAAACGAGCTAGTGTAAGGTATTCCAAGTGAATCCCAAGCTTACACTTGCTACAGGGTATTTAAAGAGCAAACAAAAGGTTTCAAACGGAGCTGAATATTCATTTTACACACAGACAAAAAAACCTTATTAATTAGAGTTCTTGTAGTTATGTTTTACCCACTCTTTTGGATAAGGTTATTTTCTGTTCACAGGAGGGGTGCTGAAGTTTATTGCTAAAAAAAGGACAAATCTTTTGTTGCTACATGCAGGTGACATGATACTCCTGAACGCCACTCAAGGCACGGTTTGCACCACCAAGAGTGACGAGATTCAAGTTGATTCGTGATTGCAGCAATGATATGACTGGTTGATCACATAAAATTGAGATTCAGAAGAATACAGTAATAGTTCTCGGGATCACTAGATCCCCTAGTGACATAGATTTATTTTATAATTAAAGAGTACAAAAATGTGTTCCAAGCTCTGGCTCTAGACGGAATTCTAATCCCTGGTCGTATAGTTTTCTTCAACCCCACATATGAGGATGCGTTGGAACTCCAGGTAACTGAACATGCCATTCTTGCTTCATCGGCGCTTCTTCGAACATCTCGTCAACCTGCAGCAAGCCGAGAATGTTTGGTGTTCATATTCATTTTCAGTCTTGCGAATTGAAATGGAGGTTGTAAGATAATAGCATAAATAACGCCGACCGATTATTCGGACTTTGCAGGGACCGAAAGAAACGCCCGAATAATACAGGGTGATACAAGGAGACACCAGGCTCTCTAAATCGACCGCAAAATTCGATTTCTTAACCTATCGTGCTACGACTTTGCGCAGCGTTGCCCACAAACAAGGCACGCCTGCGTGCCTTGTTTTAGGTTACGCCTCCGTTTCCGTTCGGCAACTTTCTGTTAGCTTGAAAATCACTGCCTACTTTTCTAGCGTTATGGTCGAGTACTTTCTGTGCTTCTTAACGACACATCGCAGTGGCAGTAGAACAAAGGGGGCCATGACGTCCAAGCCAGCGCCGTCCGAACGAGATCAGAAGCGCAAATCCACGAGCGCAAAATGGCGACTGGCGACGCGAAGGAACGGGAAAACAAAGCAAAATGATAATGATGATGACGTGCTGCTAAATGGCAAAAAAGGGCTAGCATAGCGTCACCTCGCGGTAGGACTCAGGAGTACTTAAGTAGCGCTGCCAAACCAAGCCAATCCATTTGCAGCCAACGTAGAAATCAGAATGGCCGCTTCTCGATGGTGTTTTCCGCGATCGCTCGCGAAGATTTTGTCCGAATAATCAAACTTTCGTACTTCAAGCTGTCCGAAACATTGGTCGTGAATATACACTATTTCTATGGGGTAAGTCAAGGTCCAGCCCTTAGGTCCGAAATATCGAACAAGTCTTGAATTATTATCCAGTTGAAAGATATAACCTGGCACAGAACATACGAGATTCAAATATTTTGTTGACCTATGTGTAACGTAAGGAAGCGGTGCTGCCATAGATATAATAAACACATAAGCTACTGAATAATATTATGTATGCTACAAGTAGCCTGATATTGGAAATTGGCTGGAAACACTAACCTTTATAAAAGCTTACAGAAACCAACAAATGGAGCTCGTCTCTTTTGCATCAACATGAAGCGGGTTAAGGCAGGACAGGACTACACCAATAGCAATATTTCAAACAAAATGCGAGAAAACTTAGACATAGTAACCCTGGAGCTAGGGGACAAAAAGGGGACGGACAGACACGAAACTCTGTCCCTTTTTGTCCCCTAACTCGGGGTTGCTATGTCTATCCTTAACCAGCTCGCCTGTAGCCTACTTGCTTTAAAGGGACCATGAAGGGAGTTTCGAAGTTTTATTCGACGATTGAAATGGATGTCAGGCACGTCTCAGATACTGTTGACCAAGTTCTAGCCCGAACAGAAGTTTGGGTGCCGCACCAATCGAGCAAACAGGCGCGGTAATAATAGCGCCGGGAACGATGCCTGAGACCCCACCGAGGCGGCGGCAGAAAGGTGAACTAAAGTGCGCCGTCGAAGCGTGACGACAACGGGCTCCTCCTCTGGTAATTGGTTCAAACGATAGACGCGCTCTTGGTTTCGATTTTGGTGGTGAGATGTGATGAAACATTTTTATTTGAACGTTGGATAATCTTTGGAAGTTGTAGTTGAAAATTAATAGGTTTCATACCGTGTATAAAAGCCTAATCTGAAGCGATCCCTCCGTTTGTCACTGGTTGAACGCATCCCGCACTGCTATCTCGGGCGCGTAACAAGCATCGAGCAACCATGGACACAAAAAAGAAAAAGAGGTACGAGCGCCGGGGGCAACGGGCTCTTGGTTTTGGTTTCGTGCGTCGTTTCGTGTTCGCTTTGCAAACTGGTGTCTCACCAATCATGCCGCGTTTATGTGCAGTAGTAGGTTCCTCGAAAGGTCGGCTAAAGACGTGCGGTCGATCGGGCGACGTTAGTTTGCATAAACTGCCGACCGATGCAGCAATGCGCAGCATTTGGTTGCGCGCCGTCGTCTTGCGTAGAGCTGGGGACAGCGGTGTCAGGATTTGTTCGTTGCATTTCCGACCAGAAGACTTTGAGCAGCACCTTCACGTCAGCCGGAGTCTGGGTAAAAGTTGGGCGGGGAGTCGCTCTGAGGCGGCGACCGAGGAGTTGTTGGTAGGTCTGGGGCGCCCTCGTAAAGCGCCAATCCAGAGCTCTGCGTCCTTAGCAGCATCTCCCACACTCTAAAAAAAAGGGGTATAGTGGGTACACCCACAGGGGGTGTAAGTGCTGCCACATATACTACACCCATAAAGGTGTACAAGTACACGTCAAAACGAGGTGCACATATACACCCTCCTTAGGGGTGCATATGTGCACCCTTTTATACACCTTCAGCATTCGGGGGTGCACAGATACACCTCATACTGGGGTGTGTCACTACTCCTTTCTTACACCCTCACTGTCTTTTCGGTGTGCAGGTACACCCTAATTTAAAGTGTACAAGTATTCTCTTCTCTACACCCACCAACAGGGTTTGCTATTACACCGTTTTTTACACCCACGCCGCTCATAGAGAACAGAGATACACCCGCCAACAGGGTTTACAATTACACCGTTTTTTACACTCACCCACTCATATAGAACATATGTACACCTCATTCAATGATGTACCATTACACCTATTTGTGCACCCACCTCAAGGAAACCTCTAAGAAATGTACGCGCCCAGGTGGTTGCAAAAAGGCAGGTAAACAGACACAACGGATTGTTTTCAAATCTCCTATAAGTTTATTAGACAGTCTATTCCGTAAACAAGTACAAACGTGCAAGCAATCTGTGATATGTGAAGATGTACAACGAAGCTGTTACACAACTCAGGAGATTACTGAGCGAACAAGAACCGGGGTGATTCTTAGGTAGTGTCTATTCTCTCGGCAGCCGGCAGAATTATTTGCCCGAGATCGCGCCGGCAGTCGTCACTACTGGCGATATAATCACTTCATCGAACGACGATTCATCGACAGCACAGGTTAGCTTTCCTCTATAAACATCTCTTCTCTTTTTTTTTGTAATGAGCCGCCTCAGACTATATGCGCGAGGTGATATATACGGGTATCACATTTAGGGTAAAAATTTTTTTAATGAGCCGCCGCATACTCTCGCCACGAAGCGACGTGAACGGGTGCGCTGGGTCGGTGAGCACCGCGCCTCAGAGACACACGCACGACGAAATGTCCCTACAGCGTGTATTTCGCGTAACGAGTGACGGTGAAACGTTAATGTCGACGAAACGTGTCTAGAAAACGTGTATCAACAAAAAGGTGTCCATGAAACGCGTGTTCACAAAACGCCGGGAAAATAAGAAAGTCACCTGCAGTTATCACATGATTGTAGACAGCTAATGGCAGGCGACTGCCGCTAGAATTTCGGAGAAATTATTCACCCGGCTGCTAGGAAATAGACACTGCCTAAGTTTCAGCGCACTTACGATGAAAATACCTGACTTGAAATATGTAATCCGAGATAGATGTTGACACGGGCACTGCAGAACTACACAAACACAAACACGGAAAGAAAGGGGTCTGTGAGGATTCAACACGATGTGGCAGAAGTAATTTGCCAAACCGAACACTAAACGCATCACATGAATTCCTTGGGCTTTTTTTGAAGAAATCGCTTGTTGCCGATGTACGTTGGACTTTTCAAACACTGGAAGCCTTGGTACACTCGAATACGTTGTCACGGACGAAATCTCTGGCAGCCCCGCTGGTCGCAGCACACCACACAACTTACAAGAAACTAGGCCGGGAATCAGACATTCCCGGATCGGAAAGAGCTACTACGTCACCCGTGAAACCTTTACCACATGATCACGCTCCTGCCATTACCTGCGCCCAGACAGCGGACTCAAGGCATAAAAAAAGCCTCCGGTCCATTGGTCCGACGACTGCGTAGCCTCTTCCATGCTTTCAGCTTAGGGAGAGAAAGAAAGGAGAGGAGTATACGAAAATAGCAGCTCCCTCAAGGCCAAAAGTGGGTGCCCTCGCTAAGGCTTATCTTCAGGGTTATCCCAACAATGAACGCAGCTAGAGGATTTGTCCTCTATATCCTCTTGAAAGGTCGACCCAAAGTTAGTAGTGCAGTGGATGCTACCCGTGGCTTTGGCCTTCAGGCAGGTGCCGTGCTCTGCCTTATCTCTCGCTTGGAGACTGTAGTCACGTGATCCGACCCAGAGCCCCGATTGGCCTAAAACAAGCATAGCGTCTACTCTACTGTCAATACCGTGTGAACAAAACAGTTCCATACTTCCTAAGAAACTGCCCAACCCAAAAGTGACCCCCAAGAAGGCATCCAAGCACACGCTGGTCGGGGCGCGCAACTAGCGTGGCGGTGCACTGATACACTTAGAGGTTTTTAAGAGAGAGAAGGATGCTCATTGTCGGTGCACAAATACACTGGCTGAACAACGGAGGGTGCATCTTTCAGGAAAGGGGTGCACGTGCTGCTGATACACCCGACTACACTCGTTTTTTCTTAGAGTGCATTCAGTCGGCGTGAGGTCGCTGAACGGGAGCTCAAACTCGTTTGCGAGCGCGGCGTTGTCGTCCATTTCTTCCAGGTTTTCTTCACAGACCGCCGTGCACTAGAGCGAACTACGGGAACCACACTGAGTGTGCACTAAATCCTACCGATGCCGACAGTGCTCTCTGACGTCACTTCTCTTTCCAGAGGCGAAAAAGGGAAGAAATCTGAATGTTTGTTTCGGTTTCGCGAATTTATTTGCAGGTACAGAAATAAGAGTCACAACGTTCTAGAAAAAATTGTGTGGCATGCCAGGACCCCAATGCTTCCGATAACACCTTCTTTAAAAAAAAAAAAAATTAAATTGCCTTCATGGTTTCTTTAAGAAAACATATTTCAAACTGGATGAAACTAGAGCACTATATAGCTCCTACGGAGCAGAATAGCGCAATCCTTTGATCCGCGTGTTTCGCAGACAACATGGCCGACAGAGCACCTCGGCGCGGGTCACGTGGTACTCAGGGTTCCAAGAGGCGGCCCGCTCTAAGGGAGAATACATGGAGATCGACACAACACGGCTGATTAAAAAATAAACGCCTAGATCACACGTTTTGAAACTAGTCTATCGTGAAGTTGGTGAAGCCCTAAACACTTTATAAAAGTTTTAATAATGTTGGAAGCGTGTGAAAATTGCGAGAAGGCAATTTCCAAGGCAATGGCGTTTGAAGCAGACGATTTTTGTGCGCAGCGGAGAGGAGCTTTCTTGGTTGGCCGGAGAGGGTCACGTGGACGGTGCGACGTCGCTGTGACGTCGCCGCGTCGTCTGCTGCATAATGCCGTTCAGGCAATTTAAAAAAAAAAATTACGTCCTTACATGGCTCGCAACTTAGCACAAACTATTCTAAAATGTTCCTTCATTATGTCAAAAACTATTGACGTTCCGTAAATCCCCCCAATATTGAAGAAACAATGATTTTCTCACGTTCCCCATGCATTTCTAATCGGAGTTGGAACCCCCGGGCGTTCGTCGCTAGTCGCCGAGAGAGGGCGTTCTCGATTGCGCTACTCTGCTCCGAAGGAGCATATAGTGCTCTAGATGAAACGATAACCAATACAACGAGATAGAGGGGCTTAGAGCAGAGCCGTATATGTAGAGAGTTTGGCCATTCGTTGGGAAGTATAGGAGACAAATGAGGAGGCACCATTGGCCGAAAGCGGGCTGGGCGTGTTCCAGGGCGTCTTCAGAAATTCGAATGTGACCAACCAGAAGCCGGAAATAATACCCTGGCGGTGATCGCGAGAAACAAACCTGATAACTGCATTGGAGTAACTCTCGGTGGCTGAAAATATGGTACACGTGATGTTTCAATCACGCTCATCGAAAATGATGGTGGAAGAGTGCGACTACCGGAACGATCGACATAATCCGTACGCCAAATGCCGAGAGCCGGGAATCTGCCGTCCGAGCGGTCACACTCTGTCCGCGCAAAACAGAGTTGCGCGGCGCATTCGTTTCTTACATCTTTCTGCATGATCATGATCAAAACAACACGTGCACCCTATTTTCAACCATGAAGAGTTACTACACTTCACTCTTACGCGCTTATTAAAAGCATATACGAACATAGACTTTTGATCAGAACTGTTTGCCGCTACCACCGCTAGGGGATTCTTTTCGGCTTCTGGTTGGTCAAGAGAGCATGCCAAGCCCCCTTTCCGACTCTGCCGCACACCCTGACTCTGCCCGCGCCTCCCATTGACCAAACTCTCTACATATACGGCTCTGGCTTAGAGTGATAAACCCAACGAGGTAGAGGGGCTTAGAGTGATAAACCGGAAGTTCGGAAGTGGCACCCCCCCGGTTGCCGCCATATTTTACGCAAATGTGACCACTCGTCACGTGACCTCCCAAGAGCCGTGACGTCACAGGTAAGATGGCAGCGCCCAGAGCTGGCGGATGCGGGTTTGTTCGGTGCGCGGTAGCCGTGATGTGCAGCTGCTTTCCGACGACTTCGGGCTTCTTCGTGCTCGCTGACGCAGGTATAATGTGAAAATATGAAGGAATGAGACTTTATACCGTTTTTGCGCAAGATCGCTCTGGATCATCTGGATATTAACTCCTGTGAGACAGCATCAGCTCTGCATCGCCGTACCGGTGCTTGGATTCCGGGATGTGTCCGAGGATCGATAGAACTTTGAGTGCTTTTAACATGAAATTTTCGCATTCTCTTAGCTTTGTTTGAACGTTGAAATATCTGAGAATCTACGCGAAATGTATACGTCGCGTTAGGGCCTAAGGGAAGTTGTTTCAGCCCTCCGTCACCGAACAACCATAGCAACTTTTAGCGAGGAAGCTCCTGCGATTTTAACCTTTTGTGCTAATCCACGATTCTACATTCGATCGCTTTTCTTCCTTTTTTTTGTGTGTGTGTGTGAGTGCGAAGTGCACCCTTATTTTCAGCTAGGAGGTTGGCGTTTTATTGAGTATGGGGAAGAATAAATCGTTGCAGGCACCTGCTTCAAAGCTATTTGACTTGCTATAAGAACAACTGTTTTGGTGCATGCATAGATTAACTGCGCATTTTTTCTGTTTTGTAGGATTTATTGCAGCTATACTCTTTTCCATCAAGAGTGCATTGTATTAGTCGGTCAATTATTTAATTGTTCTAATTACCCGGATAAGATTATTCATATTTGTGTTCATCCCTTGCCTGGAGAGCAGTTTTGTTGAAAAATGTTGACTACCATTCCTTTCGGTCTCTTCAATAGACTCTTTTTAAAAGTGTGGGCTGTCTATACTTCGCATCACCGTAACTTGGAAAAGGCCAACCGCCACAGCCCCCTCGAGCCAATCAGAGAGACTGAGCGAAGGTGTGTGACAAATCTGTGCAGACGAGCACTCTGGTGATATGCTGTCATGTGCCTCTCTCCAATGTGTGTGTTGACTCACCGAGACCGTAGCCTTTGTCGTCTGCCAAATTCTGATGAAGCAAATTACAGTAGCTACTACTGTAATTACCCCAGGCTTTCATACTTTGGGTATTTGTTCGACAAGAATGTTATGTCCGCCATCCCTGTGAATTCGGCTCAGCACCTATTGGACTCGAATGCTGCATTGGCGTTCGACGTGAACTGGGGCCCATTCGTGTGCTTTGCGCCGAAAAAAATGGTGACGGTTGTGTTGCTTGATAAGGTTCTGCAAAGCGTCTATTGTGTCATACATATAGGAAGTGTCATGCTATATAACAATGCATCAACACATACTATTAAACTATATGCTCAGAGGTGTGTTTGTTTTTCCAATTAACACGTTACAGCAGTGTGCTTTAATGCTATTATCATGTGTGTAGTTTTAAGTATCCTCTCTGCAATGCCTACGAAGGCCCCTGGAAGGAATAAATTAATAAATAACATTTTCACATCACTGGAGTTGGTTTTCGGATGCACCACATGTTCAGGAAAAATTGAACGAGTGCAGCCCCTTGCAAGAAGTCTGCCAGTCTGGTATGACCCCTTAATTAATATTGAAGGGTCAGAGAAGCGAGTGTCCTCGTAAGGTCCAGAGCATGCAATGGACACAATTCTTGGTGTGTAGACTCTCAAGGCATGAAGGCAAGCGGAAATATGTTTATCTGGTTAGTGTATCAAATATGTTTATTTCCACTTAATTACATAATTATTGATTCTTAGTAAATGGTTCCATAACGAGTTCTTTCTGCGACAGTCTCGTGTCAGGCGTTCAGTCGTAGTACCTGTGGACCTTGTTGTCGGATGACGCTCCTGGCACGTCGGTGTTCAGTTTGGTCGAGTGGGAACTTTGACCGACTGATGCTGTCTTGTAATCATACGCCATGTGCACTGAAGCTGCAGGGCTGGCTTCTAATCCGAAAATTTTCCTGGTAGTTTTCGGCATTAATGTAGCAAGCTCGGGCATGTATTGCTTACGTGGCTGTGCCTTTTGCTGTACCGTTGACTTGAAAGCTGGCAACAATTTTTGTTTGCTATCCAAGTCTGGTGATGCTTGCAGTTCACTTTTGAGAGCAACCAACCATTCTATTCCTTCAAGTCACTCAGGGGCATTCTCCCTCAAAGTTGGAAATTGTGTGCTTCGTGGAGTGGACACAGAAAATTGGTGTCAGCAAATTTTTAGGTATTGTCCTTGGACGACAACCGACACCAAATCCACTGTCACTGCATCGCCGCTCACCTGCTTTGTCGTGCTTACCTCTTGTTGAGGTGATGGACATGAGGAGCTTTGGGGTAATCAGGGATTCAGAATCTTCGATTCAGCACCTTCGGCATCAGGGACAAAGGTCGCCGAAGGTAATCCTTAATCTCCCGTGGTCGCTCCTCGAGGCGTAATTGAGGGTCGTTTGGCACGAACCTTCGCCGACCAATTCATTGGTACGAGCTGCTTTGGTAGACATGGTCGGCTTCATGCAGTGGTAGCAAAGTGGTTTTCGGTCGCACATTCGCATCACCTACGTTTTCCTCGGTGTACTTTGTTGAGCACAGTCCTACACACGATGTCGGGAATGCTTCGGCGTTAGAGTGTCTCATTGAATTGGCATTGAATGCTAAGGGGCAGCCGGTGGCGGTCGTCGTGCCATTGTGGTGTAAGTTGCCCTTGGTTTGTCAGATGCCGCTTCGCTCGCAGAAGTCTCGGTTGAAATACCTGTCGAACTTGTTCCGACACAATCTCGGCAATCAAAATAAAAGTCGGGCAACTGATGGCAGGAAGTAGCTTCCTGATCTCCTCCCAGACAACGTCATGGGTGATGTGGATGCCTGGGAGGCTTGCGTCGAAGTAGTAGCTGGACAACTCGAGTGTCGAGACGCCGGGAAGTTGTTCATAGTGGCAGGCTCGGGCATGCAGTGCACATTCTATGTTGGAAGCCTCAGTAATATGAACACTTCGACTGTTGTTGGGGGGTTGCGGACAAGGCTGCCGAAGGTGTTGTCCCTCACGTGAGGCGCATGGGATTCTTAGGTTCTTGTCTTCTGTAGCATCAAGGTCGGCGTGGGCGTGGGCGTGGGCGCTCGATCAAGCGCAAAACATCCTCCACGAGTGCGGTGGCGCTCTCATTGGGGCAGCGTCCTGGACAGAATCAAGAATGCGGCTCTCTTTCGTTGATGTTGACTGACGGATGCGCACTTCAGCTTGATCTTGCAAACTTCCCATGACGTTAAGGAGGATCCATGGTTCTCAGACCAGCGCCGGCAGTTGCTTCCACGAGAAGTATAGGTTCTGCAGGAGCTGGTTGTCTGTCCACCCAATGTGGCGGGCGACACTGTCATATTGTTCAATCCAGTCCTTGACGTCTTCATACAGCTTGCGTGAAAAAGCGTCGGAGTGTGATTTGCGACGGGCATGCAAACAATGGTGGGAGGGGGCACGGTTTGATGCTACAGGTTTGTCATTGTTGGCTTAGTCAGCTTCGGATTTTCTGACAGGAGACCGAATTCCGGTGGTTTTTCCTGGTAGCAGCAACTGGCTCGGATTTCAGGTGCTTCATGGTGTATTTCCGAGGTTACTCCTTGTGGTACTCGGTCGTCTTGCGGTTGTTCTGCCAGGCTCGGGTCAGGACTTTGCCTACGGCTCGACAGGGGTATAAGACGCAGAATAGTGCGCCAGCCGTGTCCCATTATCGGGTAACTCGGCTGAAGAGCCGCCGGGTTCACACAGAGTAAAGGGCTACGGGTAAAGTGCCCAGCACCTCCACCTGAACTCACGATTACAGCTGAGCATGACCTGCAGTGTCCCAGAATAGTGAATATTGATAGAAGATAGGACTGGAACAAGGATCCGTGACAGTATAACAAAACTAGCAGAAGAGAATCTATCCTGACCACTGAAGAAGCTGCATTGCTTTAGTGGCATTCTGTCCGAATAAATCCTCTCCTTCGGGGTTTGGCGACTGCCGTGGACGAACTGAACTGAAATGGATGTGGGACCACTTTTCTGGTAATGAGCCACTGCAGACTGTTGCCACAAAGCGGCGTGAGCTGGGTACGTAACACGCTCGGTGAAATGTCCGGACAGCTTGCAATTCGCGTAACGAGTGTGGATGAAACGTTTGTGTTGACGAAACGTGCGACAGACCAGCGGGATCAATGCCAACTGCAACACCTGTGCTCCGTGAAAGTGCACGTCTACGCCGGAACAATTTCAGAAGCAGCACAGCATCACCTAAAGCATGGCACAGGAACTACCAGCTTGAAGGCAGCTCTTCGGTGCGCCGCACACCTGTGCTCCGTGAAAGTGCACTTCTACGCCGGAACAATTTGTAAGCAGCACAGCATCATTCAGCACGGCACGGGAACTACCAGCTTCAAGGCAGCCTCCCGGTGCGCCGCACAACCGAAGTGAGCCGTCGGTCATTTGATCGAAGCTGCACCACGATTGCACACCGCCAAGCACGACTCACGCAATTTCCGTCGCTAAACTGTGTATTCAAATATATTGCACACGCTTCACTGCAAACCTCGAAGATTCGGATGGTCAACGAGAGCACAGAAACGTCGCCTTAAATTTTATCCTAGCGGTATCCGAATCAATCCGCGGTCCGAGCAACGTAGGTCAGATTGTCTCTTCCGTGGCAATATCCCGGTCGGTCACCAGCGAAATGCACACCGTTTCTCCGTATTTTCACGTTATACCTACGTCAAACACCACGCTGAACTCTGAACTCGCTTTCGACCGGCCTCATATGACGGCTTCCGCGTCTGAAATCAACTCGCCGAGACGAACGACAACCAACAAAGCATCCGACAAGCTCCGGCCCAGCTGGGGCCAGCCGCTGCATGGGCGCTGCCATCTTTCCTGTGACGTCACGTATTTGGTTTGGTCATGTGACGTGTGGTCAAATTTGCGTACAATGGCAGCCTCCTTATGGGGGTCACTTTCGAGTGCAGACCGGAACCCCGGTTTATCGCTCTAAGCCCCTCTACCTCGTTGGATAAACCGGAAGTTCCGAAGTGGCACCCCCCCGGTTGCCGCCATGTTTTACGCAAATGTGACCACTCATCACGTGACCTCACAAGAGCCGTGACGTCGCAGGTAA
This sequence comes from Ixodes scapularis, assembly GCF_016920785.2. Classification (NCBI taxonomy): domain Eukaryota; kingdom Metazoa; phylum Arthropoda; class Arachnida; order Ixodida; family Ixodidae; genus Ixodes; species Ixodes scapularis. Next base: position 28,598,164 of record NW_024609883.1, on the reverse strand, counting down.
GATGGCAGCGCCCAGAGCTGGCGGATGCGAGTTTGTTCGCCGTGATTTGCATTTGTGATTTGTGATTTGTGATTCGCCGTGTTTGCCGTGATGTGCAGCGGCTTTCCGACGATTTCGGGCTTTTTCGTGCTCGCTGACGCAGGTATATTGTGAAATATGAAGGAATGAGACTTTGTACCCTTTTTGCGCAAGAACCTGTGAGACAGCATCGGCCGTATCGCCGTAGCGGTGCTCGGATTCCGGGATGTGTTCGAGGATCGATAGAACTTTGAGTGCTTTTAGCATGAAATTTTCGCGTTCTCTTGGCTTTGTTTGAACATTGAAATGGCTATGAATCGACGCGAAAGGTATACGTCGCGTTAGGGCCCAGGAGAAGTTGTTTCAGGCCTGCGTCACCGAATAACCATAGCAACTTTTAGCGAGGAAGCTCCTGCGCCCTTTGTGCTAATCGGCGATTCTACATTCGATCGCCTTTCTTCCTTTTTTCGTGAGTGCGAAGTGCACACTTATTTTCAGCTACGAGGATGACGTTTTATTGAGTGTAGGGATGAATAAATCGTTGCAGGCACCTGCTTCAAAGCTATTCGACTTGCAATAACAACAACTGTTTTTGTGTATGCATATATTAACTGCACCTTTTTCTTTTTCGTAGGATTTATTGCAGAAATACTTTTTTTCATCAAAACTGCATTGTATTAGTCAGTCAATTATTTACTTGGTCTAATTACCTGGATAAGATGATTCATATTTGTGTTCATCCCTTGCCTGAAGAGCAGCCTTGTTGAAAAATGTTGACCATTCCTTTCGGTCTCTTCAATAGCCTTTTTTTTGAAAAGTGTGGGTTGTCTATACTTCGTATCATTGTAACCTGGAAAAGGACAACCGCCACAGCCCCCTCGAGCCAATCAGAGAGACAGAGCGAAGGTGTGTGACAAATCTGTGCAGACGAGCACTCTGAATGACATGTTGTCATGTGCCTCTCTCCGACGTGCATATTGGCTCACCGAGACTGTAGCCTTTGCTGTTTGCCAAATTGGGATGAAACGAATTACAGTAGCTACTACTCTAATTACCCCAGGCTTTCATACTTTGGTCATTTGTTCGACAAGAATGTTACGTCCGCCATCACTGTGAACTCGGCTCAGCGCCCATTGGACTCGAATGCTGCATTTGCATTTGACGTGAACTGGGGCCCATTTGTGTGCTTTACGCCGAAAAAAAAATGGCAACAGTTATGTTGCTTGATGGGTTTCTGCAAAGGGTCTACGTATAGGAAGTGTCCTGCTATATAACAATCCATCAACAGATACGATTAAAGTGTATGCTCAGAGGTGTGTTCAGGAAAAGTGGAATGAGTGCAGCCCAATGCAACAAGTCTGCCAGTCTGGTATGTCCCATCAATTAAAATTGAAGGGTCAGAGATGCGAGTGTCCTCAAAAGGACCTGCGCGTGTGGTGAACACAATTCTTGGTGTATAAACTCTCAAGGCATAAAGGCAAGCGGAAATAGGTTTATCTGGTTAGTGTATCAAATGTTTATTTCCACTGCATTACATAATTATTGATTCTTAGTTAATGGTTCTATAACGAGTTCTTTCTGCGACAGTCTTCTGTCAGGCGTTCAATCGTAATACCTGTGGACCTTGTTGTGGGATGACGCTCCTGGCACGTCGGTGTTCAGTTTGGTCGAGTAGCAACTTTAACCGACTGATGCTGTCTTGTAATCATACGTCATGTGCGCCTACTGACATCTGATGCACTGAAGCTGCAGGACTGGCTTCTAATCCGCAAAAATTTCGTGGTAGTTTTCTGCATCAATGCAGCAAGCTCGGGCATGTATTGGTTATATGGCTGTGCCTTTTGCTGTACCGTTGACTTGATAGCTGGCAACAATGTTTGCTATCCAAGCCATTTCACTTCCATTTCGTAATGGAGATTTATTGTGCATCCCACGACCACTGCAACTTGTGCAAGCCTTGTGTGGCAAAGTGAAGTCTCGTGATGCTTGTAGTCCACTTTTGAGAGAAACCAACCATTCTATTTCTTAAGGTCACTGAGCGGCATTCTCCCTCAAAGTTGGAAATTGTGTGCTTCATGGCGTGGACACAGATAATTAGTGTCAGCAAATTATTAGGTATTGCCCTTGGGCGACAACCGGCACCAGATCAACTCTCCTTGCATTGCCGCTCACCTGCTTTGTCGTGCTTACCTCCCGTCCAGAAGAAGTAGATCACGAGCTTCAGGGTAATGTCGCCACCACGGACAAAGACCGCCGAAGATAATCCTCAATCTTCCCCGGACGCTCGTCAAGACGTGGTCGAGGGTCGTTCGGCACGAACCCTTGCAAGCCAATTCATTGGTACGGGAACCTCCAGTAGACAACGTCGGCCTCATGCAGTGGTAGCAGGGTGGTTTTCGGTTGGCCATTCGCAGTACCTCCGTCTTCCTCGGTGTACTTTGTTCAGCGCGGACCTACACTGGTTCTTCTCGAAATCGGGAACGCTTCGGCATTGGGGTATTTCGTTGAATTGGCATTGAATAGTAACAGGTAGCCGGTGGCGGTCGTTGTGACTTTGTGGCATAAGTCGCCCTCGTTTTGTCAGATGCCGCTTCGCTCGAAGAAGTCTCCAGTTGAAATGCCTGTCAAACTTCTGAAAAAATCTCGGCGATCAAAATTAAAGCCAGGCAACTGATGGCAGGAACTAGCTTCCTTATCTCTTCCCGGACACCGTTCTGGATGATGTCACGGATGCCTGGGGGGCTGGCGTCGAAGTTGCAGCTGGACGACTTGAGTGTCGCGACGCTGGGTTTTTTTAATAGTGACGTGCTCGGGCCTGCAGTGTGCATTCAATGTTGGAAGCTGCATTGATATGAACCCTTCGACTGTTGTCGTGGGGTTGCGGACAAGGCTGCTGAAGGTGTCCCTCACATGAGGAACATGGGATTCTTAGCTTCTTGTCTTCTGTAGCATCAGGGTTGGCGTGGGTGCTCGATCAGAAGCAGAACATCCTCCACGAAGGTGGTGACGCTCTCGTTGGGGCCGTGTCCTGGACAGAATCGGGAATTCAGCTCTCTCTTGTCAATGTTGGCTGATGAACATGCGCTTCAGCTTGGTCTTGCAAACTTCCCACGACGTTAAGGAGGATTCGTGGTTCTCAAACCAGTGCCTCACAGTTTCTTCCACGAGAAGTATAGGTTCTGCAGGAGCTGGTTGTCCATCTACCCACTGTGGCGGGCGACACTGTCATATTGTTCAATCCAGCCCTCAACGTCTTGTGCACCTTTCGTGAAAGGGCATCGGAGTGCGAGGTGCGACGGGCATTCAAACGATGGTGGGAGCGAACGTGGTTTGCTGCGACAGGGTTGTTATTGTTGGCTTAGTCAGCTTCGGTTTTTCTGGCAAAAGACCTAATTCCGTTGGTTCTTGCTGGTAGCAGCGCCTGGCTTGGATTTCAAGTTCTTCGTGGTGTATTTCCGAGTTTCGCCCTTGTGGTACTCGCTTGTCTTGCAATTTTGCTGCCGGGCTCGGGATAGGACTTGGTTCACGGCTCAGCGGGTTTAAGACTCGGGATAATGTGCCACCCGTGTCTTGTTATCGGGCAACTCGGCTGAGAAGCCGCCAGGGTAGACACAGAGTGAAGGGCTATGGGTAAAGTGCGCAGCACCTGCACCAGAACATACAATGACAGCTGAGCATGGCCTGGAACTTTCCAGAATAGTAAATATTGCTAGAAAATAGGACTGGAGCAAGCATCCGAGACAATATAACAAAACAGACAGAAAAGCTGCACTGCTTTAGTGGCATTCTGTCCGAATAAATCCTCTCCTTCGGGGTCGGGCGACTGCCGTAGACGAGCTGAACTGAAATCGATGTGAGACCACTTTTCTGGTAATGAGCCGCTGCAGACTGCCGTCGCAGAGCGGCGTGAATGGGTGGACTGGGTAGGTAACGCGCGCGATGAAATGTCCACACAGCTTGCAATTCGCGTAACGAGTGTTGAAACTTTGGTGTCGACGAAACGTGCGACAGACCAGCGGACTCAATACCAACTGCAACACCTGTGCAAGGTGCACGTCTACGCCAGAACAATTTAGTAGGCAGCACAGCATCACCTAAAGCACGGCACAGGAACTACCAGCTTGAAGGCAGCTCTTCGGCGCGCCGCACACCTGTGCTCCGTAAAAGAGCACGTCTACGCCGAAACAATTTGGGAAGCAGCACAGTATCACTTAGCACGGCACGGGAACTACAAGCGGCAAGGCAGCTCTGCGGTGCACCGCACAACCAAAGTGAGCCTTCGGGCACTTGAACCAAGCGACACCACGATTGCACACTGCCAAGCACGACTCGCACAATTTCCGTCGCTAAACTGTAGTGTATCCATACACTGCACACGCTTTACTGCAGATCTCGAAGGTTCCGACGGTCAACTAGAGCACAGAAACGTCGCCTTAAATTTTATCCTAGCGGTATCCGAATCAATCCGAGGTGCGAGCAACGTAGGGCAGATTGTCTCTTCCGTGGCAATATCCCCGTCGGTCACCAGCGAAATGCACACCGTTCCTCCGTATTTTCACCTTGTACCTACGTCAGATACCACGCTGAACTCTGAAGTCGTTGTCGACCGGCCTCTTATGACGGCTTCTGCGCCTGAAATCAACTCGCCGAGACGAACGACAACCAACAAAGCATCCGACAAGCTCCGGCCCAGCTGGGGCCAGCCGCTGCGTGAGGGCTGCCATCTTTCCTGTGACGTCACGCATTTGGTTCGGTCATGTGACGAGTGGTCAAATTTGCGTACAATGGCAGCCGCCTTATGGGGGTCACTTTCGAGTGCAGACCGGAACCCCGGTTTATCGCTCTAAGCCCCTCTACCTCATTGAACCAATAATTAGCTTGTGGATGTTTGATTCGATGGGATGTCCCGACAACGTGTTAGTAAGAGCTGTGCTACAACGGGCAGTGCACTCACTAACAGAGGGTACTTAGGCCTGAACCTATGTACCAAAGCGCTTTGGTGAAGAAAGTCACAAGAAAGCTGGCCACCATTGGTTTCGGTTTTAGGTGCTATAACAATTTACTTCTTAGTTTAGGGTGGTATGGCAAATGGTATACACCTCTCCAAAAATGCTCCTAGGCCGTCGCCATGTTGCTGATGCTGATGCGGCTGGTGCGAGTGTTGCGTCCTCTATCAGCTAGAAATCTTCTGCCACCCTCTTGAACTGTGAAGACACGCTCAGCGCGGGTCTTCACAGTTCTTTTCGTTTTTGCGGTTTAGCATTCAACGTTTTCTAGCCCCCGCAGGGGGCACCTGTGAAAGCAGGTGTTTGGAGAGTGGCGTCTCCGCGGACCCCGAGCCCCGCAGGGGCGCCTGCACCTTGTGTGCTATAGGGTGCCTACATGTCTGTCTGTCCCAGGGTGAAGACATCTATTGTTGCCCTGAATGTGCCAGCGCGTGACGCTCTCGCGCACTCGGTGCATGAGTTGAGCGGTAAAATGGCGTCTATGCATTAGCCAAAGCTAGGTGCTCGAGCAGAGTGACACCGGATTGGGCGCACTTCCAAATGCATAAAAAAACGATCGGGCGGAAAAATGGCTGAGATGTCACCACTCAAGCAAAAGCGCGCGTGTGTATGAAGGCACTCTAGTGTGCTAGGCGCTTGGTGAGTAGCGTCACCACGGACCCCAGCCGCGTGGGCCACCATACCCGCACGCAGGGGGCACCTACTTTAGTAGGTGCTTGGTAAGTGGCGTCACTACGAACCCCGAGCCATGTGGGTTCGCCCACCCACGTCTGGCTGTGCGTGGCTTAACCCGTGTCCGGGGAAAAGGGGACCCTGGTGGTTTAGCTAAGCCCGGGGTATGTTTGGACCCTTCAGGGCCCCCCGGGCGAGGCAATACACCACTTCGACCCCTGCTTCTCGTAGACGGGTGTCCTGGCTTGGCCCGACCAGGATGATTCAGTCAGTCGCCTCTTCTACCCTATTCTTTCTTATTTTACTTTTCCTCCTACCTCTTTCCCTTTTCTTCTACACTCACTTCCTTCCTTTTTCACCTTCTTAGGCGGCAAGGGCCAACCTTGAGTGGAAACAGGTCCTGTCCCTGCAACCACACTAGGGTATAGTGCCCGGGCAGCACTGGTAGCGTAATTGTGTCAGCCAAGCCCTTCTTGCTATGGCACATTACCTACCCCCTTGTTGGGCTCCGTGGTGGGCGGTGCACCCGGGCACTGAATCTTTCTCCCATCTTTATGGGTTCTCAAGCTAAACCTCTCTCCGATCGGGCCCTGAAAAGGGTTCGCACCGAAGTTCCTAGAAAAGACACGACCCCATCTCCTCCTGCGTTCCCCAAATTTTTGGTTGTACACTCCGAAGATGACACTCCACTCTCCAAGATGTCCCCCTTTCTTGTTGCGAAAGTGCTAGAAAGTGCGGTTGGTAAGAACTTTAAAGCCAAAAAGATGCCCTCAGGTGACCTACTAGTGGAAATTGAATCCAGACAGCAGAGTACAGCACTCCTGGCGTTGAACTCCGTGTCTGATCACAAAGTGACCGTTTCATCCCATCGCACACTTAATACGATTCAGGGCGTTATTTCTGAGGATGACCTGGTCGATAGTTCCGACACTGAAATACTTGAAGGGCTCTCTGACCAAGGAGTTGTAGCTGCAAGGCGCATCTCCCTGCGTCGGGATGGTCAAGAGCGGAAAACGAAACACATAGTTCTAACTTTTGACTCCACCACACTCCCCGATGCTGTTAGGGCTGGCTATCTTCACTGCAGGGTTAGGCCCTATGTGCCTAATCCTCGAAGATGTTTCAAATGCCAGAGGTTTGGCCATGGCTCCCAGCATTGCCGTGGAAAAGCCACGTGTGCGAAATGTGCCAAATCTGACCACCCCGCAGAGTCCTGTACCAACGACCCACACTGTGTAAACTGCGGTGATCCCCACCCTGCATACTCTCGATCCTGCAGAACGTGGAAAGAAGAAAAGGAAGTACTTAGTCTTAAAGTGAAAGAAAATCTCTCGTACCCTGAGGCACGCCGTCGCTTCGCATTCTTGCGCAAGGGCAGCTATTCGCAGGTGGTGCAGCGGGGACCTGCACCACTGATGGTAGCAGTGGCGACCCAAACGTCCTTTCTGGACCATGGGAAGCCACGGCAGTCCCTAACGCCCCAGCTGAAGATTCAGCTCCCGGGGCATGTTATCTCGGCTGGGCGGTCTACGGACCCTCCAAGCCAGAGTGCGAATCCTCGCGCTCCAACAGGGCAACAGCCGGGTCTTCTCAGGCTGTTTCCCAAACCCAGGAGGGACCGGTGGCTGCCGCAGCCGTCCCTCCTCCGCGATCTCCTTCCAGGGAGAAGGGTCGACACTCTCGCCCACACTCCCTGGAGAGAACATCATTGAAGGAGCGGCACGGCTCTCGTGCTGCACCTGCAGCGCCTGGGGGACAGGAACGGGTGGACTTGGGCGACGCTTCGCCCAGCACCTCCTCTGCCCCTTTGGCTGGGTCTGGTCGCGGACGGCGCAAGGCGCCCCGTTCTTCAGACCCAAAGAAACCTGCAGAAAAGCCTCGCCTCAGGAAACTGAGGCCATGAATGAGTGTGAAGTCTCCACTCCTGCGTCTGACCAAGACGACATGGAGTGGCAGACTACTAAGAGTAAGCACAAAAGCAAAAAACTGGTGACCCCACCATCGTGATGTTGTACATCCTTTATTGCCCTTCGCGGCAGAGTTGACGTTTTTACTTTTACCTGTACCTTACTACTTTTACTGATTTACTAATTTTTAACTTAGTTTTAGAATAATGGCTAAATTTACTTTTATGCAGTGGAATTGCCGCGGCCTTTTACGGAATATTGACGATGTTAACTTTTTTATGGACGACCTCCGTCCTATAGCTCTCTCTTTACAAGAGACGCACCTCAATGATCATCATGTGTCTATTTTACGTCGTCACCAAGTTTTTAGAAAAGATCGTTCCACATCAAACTCATCTGGTGGAGTAGCAGTAATCGTCCAAAGTGGAGTTGCTTGTTCTCAGATTCCTCTTTCTACTCCCCTTGAGGCTGTAGCTGTACGTCTCCTCTTGGACCGCTTCATCACCATTGTCTCCATCTATATTCCACCAAATGCTCCACTGCATATTCATGATCTCCATGATTTAGTTGCTCAGCTCCCTCACCCATTTTTACTTTTAGGAGATTTTAATGCCCACCACCCCTTGTGGGGTGGCACACGCCATGGACTCGCATGGTGGGGTCATTGAACGGTTTTTACTGTCATCAAGTCTCTGTCTTTTGAACAGCAGAGAGCCTACTTTTTTTAACGCAGCTCACAACTCATTTACATCTATTGATCTTTCCATTTCATCTCCATCCTTGGTGTCTTGTTTCACATGGAGCGTTTTAAATAATCCGTTTGGAAGCGACCACTTTCCGGTTGCTCTGGAGAGCGTGAAATCTATTCCCAGTCTCATGAAACGGACTCCGCGTTGGAAGCTAGAAAAAGCAGACTGGGCTCTTTTTAGCCAAAAATCCAAGCTTGTTCCCTCTATGTTCTCTTCATTAACTCATGACGATGCCACAGCCTACATCACAGAGCATATAATTGGTGCTGCTCTTTGCTCCATCCCTCAAACTTCTTCGAACATCCCAAGAAATGTAAGCCATGGTGGAATGAGGATTGTTCCACCACAAAGAATAACCAAGATAAGGCTTGGGGCGTCTTTCGTTTCGTAGATACCCGATATCTGTGAACTTGATTGAATTCAAGAGGCGCAGAGCTTGTGCCCGTTGGACTCGGAAGCAGGCTAAAGGAAAGTCTTGGAGAGGTTGCTTGTCCTCCATCAGCAGCTATGTTCCAGCAAAGGAAGTGTGGGACCGACTTCACAAGGTCGAGGGGAAATACCGTTGTTTTACGATCCCCCTTTTTCCTTCTTCTGGAGCCTCATTGTCGGACCAGGCTAACGTGTTGGGCTCTCACTTCGCTGCTGTTTCAAGCTCCGCACATTACTCTCCAGCATTCCTGAAGCGTAAGGCAGGCATGGAAAAGACGAGGCTCTGCTTCACAGGGGGAGCGTCTGCATCTTACAATCAGCCATTTACAATGGTTGAGCTCGAAGTGGCTCTCAACTCCCGCAAGAATTCTGCCCCCGGTCCCGATGGAATTCACTACGACATGATCCGACACTTATCTAGAGAGTCACTCAGTGCTCTTCTCACGTACTTCAATGGTCTGTGGTGTGATGCTTACTTCCCTGTTGAATGGAAGCGGGCTGAAGTTATACCGCTGTTGAAACCTGGCAAGGACCCTTGCCTTCCTGCAAGTTACAGACCAATAGCATTGTCAAGTTGTCTGGGGAAAACCTTTGAAAGATTAATTAACAGACGTCTTATTTATTTTCTTGAGCAACATAATATCTTGGATATTAATCAGTGTGGCTGTCGGCCTGAACGCTCTACAACAGACCAGTTGGTGCGGCTGGAGACCTTTAATTGTGCGCGAGGCATTCGTCAACAGGCAGTATTGTGTATCTGTTTTCTTTGATTTGGATAAGGCCTATGTCACCACTTGGAAGTATGGCATCTTGCACGACCTTTCTATGTACGGAATACGCGGTAGAATGCTTCAGTGTATAAAGAGCTTTTTATGTAAACGCACTTTTCGAGTTCGGTTGGGAACAACTTTATCAGACTGGTTTGTTCAAGAGAACGGTGTTCCTCAGGGTGGAGTCCTAAGCGTCACACTCTTTGCAATAAAGATTAACTCTCTTATTAAAGTCATTCCTCCTTCTTTATCTTACTCGCTATATGTCGATGACATTCAGATAGCTGTAGCGTCATGTAATATGTCTAGCTGTGAGCGGCAGCTACAACTGGCCATAAATAAAATGTCTACATGGGCTGATGAGAATGGTTTTAGGTTCTGTCCGGAGAAAACTGTTTGTGTTCCTTTTTCTTTAAGGCGTGGCCTCTGTTTAGATCCTACACTTCTTTTAAATGGAAACAACATTGCTGTCAAAACGGAGCACAAGTTTCTAGGAGTTACTTTCGACCGTAAACTTACCTTTGTTTCGCATCTCAAACAGCTCAAGCAAAAAACTCTGCAGGCATCGAACATACTCAAAGTTCTTTCGCACAAGTCGTGGGGCTCGGATAGAAAATGTCTCCTTCGTTTATATTCTTCTCTTATTCGATCCCGCCTTGATTATGGCTCAATTGTCTACTCCTCTGCGAGACCGTCTGCTTTAAAAATGCTCGATCCGGTACATCACCTTGGGCTGCGTTTGGCATCTGGTGCTTTTCGCACCTCCCCTGTGGTTAGCTTGTATGTTGACTGTCATGAAATGTCACTTGAAAAAAGGCGACAGCTGCTTAGCCTCACCTATGCTTACAAAATTTTATCGGACCCCAGCTCTCCCACTTATAGTTGTATTCAAAACTCTAGGTTTTCTCGCCTCTTTAACAATAAACCAACTGTTGTGCGGCCTTTGAGTCTTCGTGTCGAGAGTCTTCGCTCCTCCCTCAATCTGACTCGTGATTTTAACCTTTTGGATATTTCACACCATACTGCCCCATGGAATGTCAAACCCATTTTTTGTGAATGGTGCTTCACAAAATTCAGGAAGCAAAGAGTCTCTCCTTTAATTTTACAGCAGGAATTCTTTGCACTGGAGGAAAAATACAAAAATTATAATAATTTTTACACTGATGGTGCAAAGTCATCAACGTTTGTTGGTGCAGCTGTGTACTCTTCTCGTTTTTCCAAAGTCACTCGTCTGAACACTCTTGCCAGTATTTTTACTGCCGAGCTTGTGGGAGCCACGTGTTCCCCGTCTCCCTATCTAGGCCTAGCACAAGCAGGCCGTGGGAGCGTTATGGCGACGTCATCCAGGATACGGGGGTAAGGCCGCATTCCTCGAAGAGAGCGTGTCTTCCCTCGCCCTTTTGGGTGAAAGTGCCTCCTGCGCACCCTTCGGAAATGATTGTGGACGCGGCCCATCTGCGGGATAAGCCACACTACCTACCCCGGGCGCGTCCACTTTCCGCTGGCTAGATAAGCGGCCGCGAACGGCGGCCCGGTCTCTCGTCCGGGGAAGGCTCTGGGCCACGGAGCCTCGTTCTTTTTGGAGCTTCCCCTTTCCACGAATCTGCCTAATGCGGCAGCGTGGGCCCCCTCCAGGTGAATCTGTCTAATGCGACAGCGCCGACCCTTTTTCCGTTCTTTTCTTTTATTAGTTTTGCCGACGGGTACAGCGTGGTGGCACAGCAGCCAAATAAACCCGCTTCTTCAGTATCGTTGTGTTTTGGAGTGATTCCTCTCCTCGGAGTCCACGGCAGCCTCCGGACGGACCCGGCCGTAGCAGTCCTCAACATCGAGCTACGGAGTGGGATCGACCTCGCGGTGCAGTAAGGCAAGTCGAATCCCACATTTGGCGCCCAACGTGGGGCTCGAACCCACGACCCCGAGATTAAGAGTCTCGTGCTCTACCGACTGAGCTAGCCGGGCCAGTGCGATGCACGTGACTCACGGCAGAAAATACACCTTTGTCTCTGCCTTTTCTTTTTTTTATCTCTGGGTCCTTGAGCACCCAGGGATTGGTCGAGTGTCCTCAGTTGGACGGCTCGACCTTGCTCGGAATTTCCGAGGTTTCTTGAGGAAAGAAACGGGAGAGGGGGCAGAGCGCAGGTTGCATTCCAGTACCAGGCGGGTGTGAGTCATGGCGCGGCCCACAAGGAGGACAACAATGCCGGAGCAGCGTCATCATTGCCGGGGCGGCGTCATCATCGCCGGGGCTGCCTGTCCCCCTGCCGGCCCGAAAGACTTGGTCACTTCCGCTGTGATCAAGATGGCGTCACGTGTCCTCCTGCTGCCTGGTTCCGTCTCCAACCCTGGGAACCTGGAGCCGCGGCTTCGCTGCCATTCATGGGCTTTGAGTGTCATTCCCCGACACACTTCGTCGTCACGGCGATCCTGCTGCTGCCCCCAACCTGCGGATTCCCGTCCCGATGCCTGGACCCCGTCTGCAAGCCACCTGCACTGCGGGTGGGCGCTCGTGCCGACGCCAACGACGGGGCGCGTCGTCTGGAGACGCTCCGTCGTCGTCATTCCTGGACTTCGGCCAGACATCGTCCTGCCCCTGCGCCATGGTGAGCCACGGACTTCAACGCCGGGAGCGTCCCCGAAGATTTTTTCATTTGTCAACCCCAGCATGTGGGGTCGGTACCGGACGCGGTAGTTTTTTTTAGAGCGCAGCTCTTAGGGGCCCGTTCCCGGGTTGAGCGGCGTCGCCGTCGCCGTCGCCGTCGGCGTCGCCGTCGGCGTAACCAAGGTCATCCCAAGGTCACGTGACCCCCAAGGTCACGTGACCCCCAAGGTCACGTGACCCCTCCCAAGGTCATCTCAAGGTCACGTGACCCCACGCGACTCCCAAGGTCACGTGACCCCTCGAGGTCACGTGACCCCTCCCAAGGTCATCTCAAGGTCACGTGACCCCAAGACCCCACGTGACCCTTTGAAGGTCACGTGACCCCCAAGTCACGTGACCCCTCTGAGGTCACGTGACCCCCGAGGTCACGTGGTCTCCTCCCCAAGGTCACGTGACCCCCAAGGTCACGTGACCCCTCCCAAGGTCATATCAAGGTCACGTGACCCCAAGGTGACCCCAGGTCACGTGACCCCTCTGAGGTCACGTGACCCCGAGGTCACGTGACCCCCCTCCCCGAAGTCACGTGACACCCCCCCCCCCCCCCCCGAGGTCACGTGACCGCCCCCCCCGGAGCATATTAAAGAATGAGGGGAGGAGGAGGGGTCTACCCTCCCCTCAGTACCCTTCACTCCTCCTCCTCAAGAGCTGCGCTCCAATTCGGCGTTACAGGGATTTGTAAACGGCTTTCACTTTTTTTGTTTCTTTTCTTTTTGTTTGAGAGTCGGTAGGCAAATTTTGTTTTTAGTCCTACCTTAGCCTTAAGGGGGGAGGAGTGTGGGAGCCACGTGTTCCCCGTCTCCCTATCTAGGCCTAGCACAAGCAGGCCGTGGGAGCGTTATGGCGACGTCATCCCGGATACGGGGGTAAGGCGCCGCATTCCTCGAAGAGGGCGTGTCTTCCCTCGCCCTTTTGGGTGAAAGTGCCTCCGGCGCACCCTTCGGAAATGATTGTGGACGCGGCCCATCTGCGGGATAAGCCACACTACCTACCCCGGGCGCGTCCACTTTCCGCTGGCTAGATAAGCGGCCGCGAACGGCGGCCCGGTCTATCGTCCGGGGAAGGCTCTGGGCCACGGAGCCTCGTTCTTTTTGGAGCTTCCCCTTTCCACGAATCTGCCTAATGCGGCAGCGTGGGCCCCCTCCAGGTGAATCTGTCTAATGCGACAGCGCCGACCCTTTTTCCGTTCTTTTCTTTTATTAGTTTTGCCGACGGGTACAGCGTGGTGGCACAGCAGCCAAATAAACCCGCTTCTTCAGTATCGTTGTGTTTTGGAGTGATTCCTCTCCTCGGAGTCCACGGCAGCCTCCGGACGGACCCGGCCGTAGCAGTCCTCAACATCGAGCTACGGAGTGGGATCGACCTCGCGGTGCAGTAAGGCAAGTCGAATCCCACAAGCTATACGGGGTCATGATGGCGCTTGACTATATTATTCAGAGTAAAACAAAGAAAGCCATCATCTTTGTAGATTCCCAGAGTGTTGTTAGGGCTGTGTGTTCTGTCCTATCAACAAAGAATCGGCTGACCCTAACTGTGCGTGTTAAGGTGCAGCAGGGCCTACAGGATGGGCACGATATAAGGTTTTGCTGGATTCCTAGCCATGTGGGCATTGCTGGCAACGAGGCTGCAGATAAACTGGCCGTCTCTTCGCAAAATCTCCCAGTGTCACATGTACGCATTCCCCACCAAGACTTAAAAATGCCTACAAGACTTGCAGTCTTGCGATCGTGGCAGTCTGAATGGGATTCAGAGGTGAACAATAAGCTTCACACCATCAAGCCAGACCTTGGTAATTGGGAAACATCTTTTGACAAAAATAGATTCCACGAGGTCCTAGCTCTTATGCCGCCTGAGAATCGGCCACACCTACCTCACTCATAGCCACCTACTTACTGGTGGAGAACCTCCATCCTGTGAGCGCTGCGGTGAATCTTTGTCTGTTATTCATATTTTATTTCTTTGTCCTGGTCTTCGGCAGCAGCACAAATTATTTTTTCCTGACCTTTTCAAATATCGCATTCCATTTCACCCTGCCTTGTTACTTGGTAAGCGACCGCTGATTTCATTCAAATGTCTTTTTAATATTCTTGAAAATACTGGATTTTTAAACAAATTATAGAACTATTTCCCTATAGTTTAGTTCAACTGACCCCTCTTTATTGATTCACCTTGTTTGGCGCAGTATGGCCACTGTTGCTCTTGCGCCATTAAAACCGTAAACAACAAAAACAACAACCCTCATCCCATTTGACCGTCTATTGACTTATATTACTAACGCAGGTTATATTGATCAGATCTAGTTCCGCATAGCTAATTATTATTTTGTAGCACAGTAACAATAATAGCTTGTTTTCCTTTTAACTTTGGCGCAGTATGGCCTCCGTTGCTGTTGCGCCATAAAACCCCCAAACAACAACAACAACGTTTTCTAGCGCCTCTTGAAAGTTTCTGCTTAATTTTTTTTATGCGTGCTCCATATCCTTTTTGTGTTAGAAATAAGACTAGTAAGTGCCTGCCATTCAAGCTTTTCTGCTTGACATTCACTGGAAACGAAGGAGGTGAAGGACGACGAACGGCTCTTGACGCGATTTTGCGAACATTGTCCTCCCCCCTCCTACCCCCTCCCAGAGATAATCCACGTAAAATCCTCAGTCATCTCCAAAAATAGTTGTCCGGGTTGGGATGGGAAACAGGTCAGTCGCGTTTGTTCCTTTGTCTTGGTGCTGTTGTGAAAAAAAGGAAGCTCCCCAAAACTTGTCCCAAAACGAAGTCATCTTGGATTCCGTCCGTTCTTGAAGATGTGGCTGTCGTCGACTGTGACTGTGTTATTTGAGATCTTTCTCAAATAAATTATTTTTAGATAATGCTGCATCACGTGGTACGTACAATATATTAATATTAAAAACATTGGAACACCAACCAAGCCCTTCTATAGGGACCCAACGTTTCAAGGCCAATTCGTTCTCTTCTTCAGGGGCGACTACGGCTATGGCCGTTGAGGAGCAGTGTCCTTTTCTTTTTCTTCTACGGCGTGTGTCTGGTCTTCTTCTACGGCTGTGCCTTTTTCAATAAAGTGATGAAGCCCGTTCACATAGGCCTCGACAGTACATATTTCAGCTTTAAGGGGGAGTTCTTCAAACAGACCAGTGGAACCGCGATGGGTGCTTCCATCTCCGTCACCATGGCAAACCTCTGCATGGAAGCTATTGAACAGAAGGCACTGCAGTCATTATCCGCACCATTCAAGAATTTCTTGCGGTACGTAGATGACTGCTTCTGCGACCTGGAAAATTCTGAAGTGGACAAATTCCTGGCGAATCTCAACACCATCGAGCCGGCCATCAAGTTCACTGTGGAGCGTGAAAAGGACGGCACCTTACCTTTCCTGGACGTGCTAGTAAAACGGCAAAGGGAAGAGCTGAAATTCTCTGTATACAGAAAACCGACGCACACTGGACGCTACCTCCAGTTTGAATCCAGCCACCCAGCCAATCACAAGGCGTTGGTTGTCAGGACACTCTTAACCAGGGCAAAGGCCATCTGCTCATCAGAAGAGGACAAAAGAAAATAGCAACAAACCGTCATTCTGACCTTAAAAAGGAAAGTAGGTTGTTTACAACTCCCTGTAACACCGAATTAGAGCTCAGCTCTTGAGGAGGAGGAGGGAAGGGTACTGGGGAGTGAAGTGACCTGGAGGGGGTTACGTGACCTTGGGGGGTCACGTGACGATGCCGATGATGTCATCAGTGACGTCACTGATGACGTCATCAGTGACGATGCGGATGCCGGTGAGGTCATCAGTGACGTCACTGATGACGTCATCAGTGACGATGCAGACTCCGATGACGTCATCAGCGATGATGACGATGCGGATGTAGGTGACGTCATCCGTGACGTCACTGATGACGTAATCCGTGATGATGACGATGCGGATGCCGGTGACGTCATCAGTGACGTAACTGATGACGTCATCAGTGATGATGACGATGCGGATGCCGGTGAGGTCATCAGTGACGTCACTGATGACGTCATGAGTGATGATGACGATGCGGATGCCGGTGACGTCATCAGTGACGATGACGTCATCGGGGAGGTCACGTGACCTCGGTGGGGGGTGGTCACGTGACCTCGGGGGTCACGTGACCTTGGGGGGGACACGTGACTTTGGGTGTCACGTGACCTTGGGGGTCACGTGACCCTGGGGGAGGGGTCACGTGACCTCTTGGGGTCACGTGACCTTGGGATGACCTTGGGGGTCGCGTGACCTTAGGGTGACCTTGGTTACGCCGACGCCGACGCCGCTCAAGCCGGAAACGGGCCCCTAAGAGCTGCGCTCTAAAAAAAAACTGCTACACGAGCAGCTTCATCCATCGCGTTGCCCGCCGTGTAGGCCAAAACCAACGACACATGCAGCAACAGTTAAGTGTGAATTCCCGCCCAACCTCTCGCATCAGCGTTCCCTACATCAACGGAGCAAGCGAGGCACTGGCACGTGTGCTTGCGAAAGAGGGTATCCAACTGGCGCACAAACCTGTGTCTACCCTTGGACGACTCATGCCACGCCCAAAAGATCGCCCTGGTAAAGAAAGAGCCCAAGGCGTCATATATAAGATTCCTTGCGGGGTTTGCGCGCCCACATACATTGGCGAAATGAAGAATTTCACAGAGAGAATCCGTCAACATAAAAATGACGTGCGCAAGTTCGATCATGAGCGTAGCGCGGTCGCTGAGCACTGCGACGCCAAGGACCATCGCATTGACTTTGACAACGCATGTATCATTTGACAATTAAAACTTGTTGTTGGCCTAGTTGGCTCATGACGCAGTATAGAGGTTTTTTGCGCGACACAGGGGACAATTACAAGCGAGTAGACACGGACAAGCGCTTGTCCGTGTCTACTCGCTTGTAATTGTCCCCTGTGTCGCGCAAAAAACCTCTATACTGCATCATTTGACGTTGAGACAAATCCTCGAAAAAGACTGTTCCTCGAATCATGGCATATTCAAGCAACGCCACAGAACATCAATAGATCTCTCGGAGCTTTACCATCCGCCTATGTGAACGGGCATCATCACTTTATTGAAAAAGGCACAGCCGTAGAAGACCAGACATGCCGTAAAAGAAAAAGAAAAAGACACTGCTCCTCAACGGCCATAGCCGTTGTCGTCCTGAAGAAGAGGCCGAATTGGCCTTGAAACGTTGGGTTCCTACAGAAGGGCTTGGCTGGTGTCGAATTTTTTTAATATTAATTACTCCCAGCCAGACAGATCTCTGTCAAATGTTTACTTTTAAGTACAATATATTGTTTGAGTGTTAACACTTGCTTAACTGTATGTCCGTGTCCTGTCCATCGTAAACACGGTTATTTGTGAGCGTGAAAAATGCATGCCATTCGGCTATCTTCTGTTGTAAATTCTTTTCGACAGCTAAGCGCTTTGTTGTTTGACAAGCGGCGAATCGGGCGGCACCGTCTGTGGTGATTGCTGAGTGACCCACGTGGGTGTAGGAAGAAATGGTCCCGGAACAAAGGGTCCCGGAACTAATGGTTCCAAGTCCAACGTAGGAAAAAACGGTCCCGTTAGAATATCGTTCAGAAACTAAGATACACCATGCAATATACTTCATCCGTTATGCAATCAGTGATTTCCTGGTGGAATGAAAGATCTCGTCTATATTTTGAGGCCGGTTACTTCGAAGAACGTGGTCGGGTATTGAACTTAATTTTCTTCAAAATCGTCACAATATTTTCGAAATGAATACTGTCCAACAGCTAGTATCTCCTAACTGTTAATTTAATGACCTTATACGGTAAATAGGAGCTATTACTGTTTTCATATTGGGGGCTTTAGGATATTTATAGTATCAGTAGGTTGTTTGCACATGACGTCGAACCGCCATTTTGTTGTTAGTTTGTGTTTTTAAACAAATATACTACATTGAAGGATTACATCGTAACCGGTTGAAATGATGTCAGTGGTGCTCTACGCATCTGAGAAGGCATGTAAATCCTTGAAATGCTCGAGTTCGGCACACGCCAGACAGCTCGCAACAACAAAATGGTGGACGAAATTACGTCAGTGAAAACACCCTGTAGGCTCTTTTGAAACAAAAAATGAGTACTCTCATTATGTTGAAGCCATGAAACTCGAATTACTTCATCTCGCCATGACGCGTGATGGTAGCACACAAAACGAGCGGAGCTCGATGCCTTTATAGGTGCATTAGGTTTCCATGCACATTCGGTGTTCCTTCATGTCTCAGATCAGCAACTGCACTAGCTAGGTTAAACTATATTTTACGACAAGATGTTCAGAAATTATACGATTTATTGATAGCACATATATATGGACGTGCCTTAACATCTTACACCTGGTGTTGAAAACCGAACAGTGCGACTGACAGCTCAAAGGAATTCCTTTATCGTCTTTGCTCCCTGCTCCATTCTGGGCGGAGAGTCTGTAGTGGGCGCTGCATCTGGACCAGTGCTGTTTTTGTCTTCTCCGTAAAAACTCCTGAGCAGTTTTTACGGAGACAGATAAATTAAAAAAAAAAGAAAACCAGCGCAAAACATTTTTGAGCTTTTCAGAAAAATATAAAAACCGGACGAGTTCGTGCAACCGGCAGCATCGAAATTGGGAGGTTTTCGCACAAATTGGAAACCGTAAAATGTTTAACCGGCGTTCCAGGACCATTTATTCCGGGGCCATTTACTCCGGGGCAATTTGTTCCGGGACCATTTGTTCCGTTTCCCGACCCACCTGCGACGTGGCGGGCACGAGACACCTGCGGACGGCTCAAAAGGAATGCACGAGATAAAGACATTTTTTCTGCCTGGGAGCCTGGACTGGGTGGTCGCTCATTTCACAGCTGTTGTGGGCACCCCAACCTAGGAAACTCGACATGGTGTCAGAAGTGGCCATGTCACGCCAAAACTGAGCACCGATGGCAGAAGCCGCCAGACAGAATCCGTCAGGATTCTTCGCCTCCTCCAGCAGCCGCCGCCACTGGATTTCAATAATTCGTCGGAGTGGCCGAGCTGGATACAGCACTTCGATGACCACCGCTACGCGTCTATCAATGAGCGAAGTGAAGAGGCGCAAGTCCGTACCTTGCTATACTCCATGGGCAAACAGACAAGAGACATTTTGCAACGTTTCACCTAGCAGAAGCAGACGCAAAGAAATTTAACGCCGTGAAAAAGAAGTTCGATGAATATTTCGTGAAGGAATGCAACGTCGTGTTCGAGAGCGCGTGCTTCCACCGTCGGCAACAAAAGAAGGGCGAGACGGTCGATCAGTGCCTCACAGCGCTGCACGTGCAGGCTGAACGCTGTGACTTCGGCGAAATGAAGCAGCGGATGATTCGAGACCGATTCGTGGTTGGCCTTTACGACGAGAAGCTCTCGGAATCCCTGCAGATGGACGCCAAGCTTACTCTTGCCGCTGTGACAGCCAAGGCGAGACTGAAAGAAACAGTGCACGAGCAGCAACACACTCTCCGATCAACCGATCCGCCGCCGTCCAAAGATACCCAGGGGTGCTATGTTGCGCTTTTTGCACTCCCAGGAGACTTGGAGAGGGAAGTGACGTCAACGACACAGCAAATGCAGATTGGATGTTGACAGAAGAAAACGAAATCAACACCCAATCTGCGTTTGCTGTGTCATTGACGTCACTTTCCTCTCCCTAGTCTCCTGGGAGTCCAAAAAGCGCAACATAGCACCCCAGGACTCTGACCTGGATGTCGACGCTGTGCGCCGCCACTCCAAGCTGCCGGACAGGATTCCGGAAGTATCTCTCCAAAAGTCGTGTCAGTTCTGCGGTGGAGACCAGCACCAGCGGTCCCTGTGTCCTGCGAAGAGCCAAAAGTGCTTCAACTGCCAGAATAAAGGACACTTCCGCCAGGTCTGCCGAAGGGCATCTCGCATACCCAGTGGCGTACCAACTTGCTTGCTTTTGAGTGGGGGAGCAAACCAGACCCCCCCCCCCTCCCCCCCCCCCCCCCCCCCCGTCGTATATTTTTACTAGTGATGGGCCAAACTTTTGCCGAAACGAAAATTCGGCGCAACTTTTACCGAACTTTTCTAACGATTCGGCAATGATTCGGCAAAAATGCACTGTTACCAGACTTAACATTTATATTTGGCTTTTTCTGACGAAAAAGGTTAATGTTTTTTTTCCTTAACTTTATTACAACATGTAGGGCCTATTGACACAGTTATGACTAAATAAGGTGATATTCTACAAGATAGTATCGATGTCGCTTTTGTGTGTTTACTGGCAATTTTAGTGTTTGCTTGCACAAAGTGGAGTGACAACGAGGTTGGGTAGTAGCCGGCACAGACACGAATCAACGCACGCCTGCAAGTTTGATTACATTGTTAAAATAAAGGCAATCCCTGCGTTTTTACTCTCTCTGGGAGTCACAGTTTCGTGCGCGAAACGAATGCCTTCACCAGAAGAGATGACAATATTGTAAATATGCATGTTTTTCGATTTGAGTCACTTGACGTAAGCTTAGCATGAAAGTATGCCTTCCATATTTGCAACATTCCATTTTTAATATTTAAATTCAAGTTTCTGGTGTTAGGACACACACGGCCGTTTAGGAAGTTGGGGAGAGTTAGGAATGGTCGTATGTGCAACGTCGAGCATGATAGTTCTGTGTTTACTTTTCTGTAGATACATGGAAATCGCGAAATGACGTGAACTAAAAAGCAATATTATTCTGTTTTGGCACAAACTGCTTGCGAGCTGAAAACAAGATTGTTATAATAGTAATAGTAATAGTAAATGTATTTACGCTGTGTTAGTTCAAAAGAGAAGAAGGCAGGTTCGTCTAAGCCAACAAGGGCTTGTGGGACTGAACCTAAAGGTTATCGTGATTCACAGGAGTGTTTCAGAAAGTAATAAAAAAAAATACAAAAAAAAACAAAAAAAACAAGGCAATAAGAAAGCACCAGTTCAGAGTCACACTTCATCAAAAGTCAAATCTCAAAGGATCAAGTTCATGTCAAGCAGATTAATAGAGTATTAGAAAATGAACACAAAACGTGTATTGCACAGAAGCTAAAGTAGTTACTCGTATAGCAAGACGTTAGAGTGCGCCACTCACATACAAATAAATGATGATAATAATAATAATAATAATAATAATAATGTTTATTTTTTTGCATGTATCATACTTGGTCGAAATACGGGTCTGTCAAAGCCAGTTGAATGACTTGTGGGACAGCACCCTCCACTTCATGAGTACAAAATGTCCCTCTGATTTGTAGTTCCCGACTCAAGCACTGTTACCACGCTATGGTACTGACGATGATAATTAAAGAAAGAAAAGAGAGAAAAAAGATCACGTTTGTTAGCGTTCACGCAAAACACACACAGGGTCACGCACACACACAGACACACAAATTCATGATGTTTTGCTGAGATCTTGAAGTGCTCGTTTTAGTTTCTTCAGGGAGTCCGCATTATAAACGTCGTCTGGTAGGCTGTTGAAAATCGCTGGTACATAGAAGGCCCGAACCTTCTTCCCATATTTTGTTGTGACAAAAGGTACCTTAAATCGTTCTGTGTGTCTAAGTGATCTAGTAACCACATGGGGTATCTTATATATATCGTTCCAAAAGTGCTTGAGGACTACAGTCTGAACCAAAAAAGCCCCGAAGAAGGGCAAACCTAAGTTGGCGAGTTTTTCCTCTTCGGTTTGCAACGCTGGTCCATAGACAATGCTCCTAAAATGCCTTTTAAAATTGTATCTAATTTTTTGAACCAGACTTCAGAGCTATGTCCAAAAATTGTTATACCATACCGCGGAATTCCGTATACTAATGCTTGAGCTATTGTTTTTTTTGTCGTAGCAGGTATTAAGGATCGTGTATTGTACAGCAAACAGGACACACTCCGCAGTCTCCTGCAAAGCTGTGAGGGATGACTGTTCCATGACAAATCACTATCAAATTCTATCCCAAGATGTTTAACCCTATCAACGTAAGTTACAGGACTGCAGTTGCAAGAAATACACCAAGACGTGTGCATGAAAAGCGGATGGTTGGACGTTAGAATTTTAAGGGGATTATGAAAACAGGCAAGCTTGGTTTTTGATACATTTATCGTTAGACAATTAGCTTCAAACCAGTCGTGTAAACGGAAAGTGTCGTTTTGCAGCGAAGTGATTGCAGTAGCCGGATTAAGGTGGACCGAGAGCAAAACCGTGTCATCCGCGTATTGGAAAAGGCTACAACCGAAGATTGCTTTGGACATGTCATTAACAAAGATGTTGAAAAGGAGAGGCGATAAAACAGATCCTTGTGGAACCCCGGCCTTTAAGTCAATTTTGTAGCTTCGGTTATTGGCTATAGAAACTACTTGTGTCCGACCAGTTAAAAAATTTGTAGTAAAGAAAAGAAAGGACCGCGGAATCCAAGGTTGGATAATTTTTTCAGCAGAATGCTATGACTTACAGTATCAAATGCCTTGAAAACATCAATAAAGAGCGCGCAGGCGACTTGATTCTTCTCGAAAGCGAGATGCAATTCATCTGTGAAGTTCTCTAACAGCGGTTGGGTGCCACGCCCACTAACGAAGCCACATTGTCTAGGCGAAATATCGTCAAACCTATCAAGGAATGCCGTCATAGTTTCGAGAATATGTTTTTCCAATATTTTTATTTTGCAAGGTAAAATTGAAATTGGGCGATAGTTGTCAAGTTTGTTGCGTTCTCCTCCTTTAAACAGAGGCTTCACTAGTGCGCTCTTCAAAGTGTCGGGGATTGATCCGGAAGAAATAAAACCATTTAGCATATAGAGGACCACATGTTTTATGGAATCATAATTCCTCTTTAGATCCTCCGCACTGATGCGATCTACACCAGGCGCCTTGTTTGCCTTGAAGCTGAAAAGCTGGGATCGAAGGTCAGGCTCGGTCATTTGGGGAAGGAAAGCCGAGGCGGAGTTTGAATCTGAAGCACATGTTGCAAATAGAGAAGTGTCACGGGCTACTCCAGAGAACGTAGCAAAGAATTTATTAAAATCTTCTACCAAAATCTTCTACCAACCAGAGGGCGCAACCCTCGCGTACGTGATTGCCGCAGGCAACCCTGTGCCACCGCGGGGGCGGCTTCGTTATGGTGCCTCGATTGCGTCTTCGACTGGTGTGTTTACCGCCCTATCCCGCCCACACATCAAAAGTGGTCCCGATGTGGCAACAAATGACGCGAATGTCATGCTGTTGCCTGTCGCGATCCTGGTGGTTGGCCGTAGAAATGCTGGCGAAAAGCACGAGCGAACGCGTGTGTCGCTGTCGTCACGGAGTCCCTTTAGGCGTCCCAACTCCGGCTGCCCTAGCTTCCGTGAACTGTCACAGTGGAAAGCGACCTGCAGCAGAACAGGCATCTGCCACATACACCACAACTGTTGGGACGCCGCCAGGGTCGCGACCGGCGACAACATGACACTTTTATGACGTCATCAGGCGGAAATCGAGGGACCACTTTTTTGGCCGCGGTAAACACACCAGTCGGAGACGCGTTCCAGGCACCATAGCTTCGTGTGTTATTTTTGACAGAATAAAAGTCACTTGTTGTTCTGGCACGAGAGAGTTCGCACGAACCTTCTTCTGGCCCGGCATGGCCTCCACATGGTGTCAGAAGTGCCAAACCTTATGCCTAACGACGTAGGCCTCGCCTCCGCATGAATCGTCTCCGCCGTAACTGCGTAGTTCGCTCGCCCGTCGCCCGGCTTTCGACCGCCGTGTTCCCGCTCGCTGCCGTCCTGCTCGCTGCCATGCCTGACGACGAAGGAAACGGCGCAAGGTCTTTCTCTGCATCAGCCCGACCGCTTCGACTTCGAGAACGCCGGTTCCTGGCCGACGTGGCTAAGCCTTTTCGAGGACTACGCCTTCGCTTCCGGTCTTCGACAGGCGTCGGGAGAAGTTCAGGTCCGCACACTTCTTTATTGCATGGGGCCGGAAGCTCGTCCTCTTCTTGCGACGTTCGGCCTCGGCGACGCTCCTACTGACTACAACGTGGTCGTAGAGAAGTTTACGGCCCATTTCGTTCACCCCCTCAACGAGGTGTACGAGTCGGCGCAGTTTCACCGGCGAGTCCAGCAGCCGGGGGAAACGGTGGACAACTACTATGCGGAACTCTGCAAGCTCTGCAAGAGATGCAACTACCCGTCACCCGAGGTCGTGGAACGCCTTGTCCGCGACCGCTTCATCGTAGGCTTACGCGGCGCTCGCCTCGCCGACCAGCTCTGCCGCAACCCCAAGTTAACCCTCAAAGAAGCATGGGTGCAGGCGAGACAAGCAGAAGACGCCCAAAAGCAAAAAGACCAGCTCGCAGGCCACGACACGCAGTCTCGACCGGTGAGCCTTGACGCTGCCAAGTCTCGGCAGCCACAAGCGGGACGCGTCAAGTACAGTTCAGCACGCGACAAGCGCACCTCAAGCTCTAGCTCATGCGGCTACTGCGGCCGCGCTTCACACGCTCGCTCGGAATGCCCCGCCCGCAACTCGTTGTGCAACCGCTGCAAGAAAAAAGGCCATTTCGCGGACGTCTGCCGTTCCCGGAAGAAACGGTCGACCCAGGTGGCAGAGCTGGGTTTGTACGCCGTTCGCAACTCCGACCAAGGCAAGTTCGTGGAAGTAACTGTCAACGACTACACGGAAGTGTTCAAGGTTGACTCGGGAGCCGAAGTTTCAGCAGTCTCGAACACCTTCCCCAACCTGCCGCCGTCCCTCGACAAGGTGGACGACACTCTCTTCGGGCCAGGGCAGCAGCCACTCAACGTTCTTGGGTCCTTCATGGCCACTTTGCTGTGGAGAGGCAAGTCAACCCAGCAAAGACTATATGTGGTAAAATCCCTCTCCGTGCCTCTTTTGGGCTTTCCAGCCATTCAGGCACTTCAAGTCGTCAAATTCGTTGACGGCGTCTCATCGAAAGAAAAGGACCCTCCTACCGTCAAAGTCTCTTCTCAGACTTGTGACAAGCTGTTTAATGGCCTCGGATCTCTCTCTGAAGAATACAAGATCCGCCTCCAGCCAGACGCTGTTCCATTTTCTCTTAGCGTGGCAAGGCGCATCCCCATTCCGTTGCGGGAAGTCGTCCGCAAGGAACTGCAGAAGATGGAACAAGAAGGTGTCATTCGCCGAGTTGACACGCCAACGCCATGGTGCGCCGGACTGGTGGTCGTCCCCAAAGCCACTGGGGGCCACAGGCTGTGCGTGGACCTTACGAAGTTAAACCGGGTGGTCCTGCGAGAACGCCATATCCTTCCCACGGTCGACCAGGTCCTGGGCCTGCTGGGAGACGCAACGGTGTTCTCCAAGTTGGATGCTAAATCATGCTTCTACCAGGTGAAGTTGGCGGAAGAATCTCAAGAACTCACCACATTTATCACACCTCTCGGACGCTACTGCTTCCGTCGGATGCCCTTCGGCATCACCTCTGCGCCCGAATTTTTCCAGAAGCAGATGTCCAGGATTTTGGAAGGCCTGGAAGGCACTGTGTGCATGATAGACGACATACTTGTCTTCGGACGCACTCTCGAAGAACACGACTCCCGCCTGCAGCAAGTCCTGATGCGACTATCCCGCGCAGGCATCACTTTGAACGAGAAGAAGTGCTGCTTCCGCCAGAGCGAGGTTTCCTTCCTGGGGGTGATGGTATCTGCAAGGGGCATCCGTCCTGACCCAAGCAAGCTCCAAGCGATCAAGGAGATGAGTGCGCCAACTGACATTGCAGGTGCAAGACGCCTCCTTGGCATGGTGAACCACCTCGGGCGTTTCCTTCCGCACGTTTCGGACGTTGCAGCTCCTATCCGAGCGCTCCTCAGCAAGAATGCTGCGTGGAACTGGTCCCACGAACAAGAAACAGCATTCACCAAGCTCAAGCTGATGCTCGTCTCGGACCGCTGTATGGCGAAGTATCATCCGGCGTACCCAACAGTCGTCTCAGCGGATGCCAGTTCATTTGGCTTGGGGGCAGTCGTTCTACAAACTCAGCCTTCCGGCGAAAGAAGACCGGTTGCTTTTGCGTCGAGGTCTCTTACAGCGACTGAATTACGTTAAAGCCAAACGGAGAAGGAAGCCCTGGCAGCTGTATGGGCTATTCAACGGTTCGACGAGTTCCTCCGTGGGTTGGTCTTCGACGTAGAGACAGATCACCTGCCTCTGGTCTCACTGTTTGGCAAGATGGACCTGGACGTGGTACCTCCACGTATCCAGCGCCTTCGACTGAAGGTGATGCGGTACCAGTTCACAATGTCATATGTCCCTGGGAAGCTTCTCGCAACAGCGGACACCCTGTCTCGTATGCCAACGGAACCTGCCGATTCGTCTCGTCCTATAGACACAATCGAAGTGTTTGCTGCAGAAGTCCTTCAGACCTCATCAGAAGCAGCATCTCTACAGCCGGAGGACCTTTGAACTGCTCAAGCAAGCGACGGGGAGTGTCGCGCACTCGCGTCGATGTGCCACAACGGGTTCCCTCCGAAGTCAAAGTTACCGCTTCACCTGACGAAGTATGCAAGCGTGTTGGACGAACTTTCGGTTTGTGATGGTTCACTCCTGAAAGGCACTCGCATTGTGGTACCAGCAGTGCAACGTGCGACAGCGCTGACTTTGATTCATGAAGGTCACAAAGGCATTAACAGATGCAAGGCTCGGGCCCGGGAATCAGTATGGTGGCCAAGTATCAACGCTGATATAGCAGCACTCGTGGCACAATGTGAACAGTGCACGTCGTACCGAGACAATCCAGCAGAGCCACTTCGGAGCACCCAGCTTCCAAGTCTACCTTGGGACTTTCTGGGCGCTGACTTGTTTCACCTGAACCGACAGACTTACCTCCTCGTGGTCGACTACTATTCCAGTTATCCGGAAGTGGTCTCGCTCAACTCTGCAACAGCTGGGCATGTCATCCAAGTGCTCAAGAGCATTTTCGCTCGTCACGGCATCCCCTCCACTCTGCGTTCAGACAACGGACCACCCTTCCAGTCCCACGAGTTCGCTCGGTTCATGGCATCGTACGGAATCGTACACCAGACAAGCAGCCCCAACTTCCCACAGTCCAATGGGGAGGCAGAGCGCATGGTGCACACGGTGAAGAACTTGCTACGCAAGGCGCACGATCCGTGCATGGCTTTGCTCAACTACCGAGATACCCCCGGACCCTCAGGTTTCAGTCCGGCACAATTGTTGATGGGGCGCCGACTCCGCACCACACTTCCCAAGGAGGGGAGACTGTTGGTGCCAAGTAGCAAGCCACAGGAGGAGGTGGCCACCAAGGCCGCGAAGCTCAAACGTCGGCAAGTCACCGACTTTGATCGCCGCCATCGGGCTAGAAGCCTCTCGCCGCTGGAAGACGGTACCCGCGTCTGGGTTCGTCCGGAACGGGTAAAGGCTACTGTCCTCAGTCCAGCGCAACGTCCCAGGTCGTACGTGGTGGAAACAGATGAGGGAGCAATCTGGCAGCGCAACCGGAGAAACTTGGTGCCTTTCAGGACAGGCAGTGAAGACCCAACTGCGAGAGAAGAGGCTCAAGATCTGGCTCCTTCTCAAGAACCGGCGGCACCTGCAGCGCAGGAACGGGCTTCCCCTCGGCAACCACCTGCACCTGCATCTCAAGGACTGGCTCTTTCTCAAAAACCGGTTCCTCCTCAAGAGTTGGTGGCACCTGCAGCTCAAGGATCGGCTCAACCTCAGCAGCCACCTTCGCCTACGAGCCACAACCTCCGGCGCAACGAACCTGACTTGGATACCTCGCCTGTACAAAGAACCAGGTGTGGCCGACGGGTGGTGCGCCCCAGGAAGTTGGACCTTTAGTGTGATTCTGAGGGGGGAGATGTAGAGGGCGCAACCCTCGCGTACGTGATTGCCGCAGGCAACCCTGTGCTACCGCGGGGGCGGCTTCGTGTGTTATTTTCGACAGAATAAAAGCCACTTGT
Source organism: Ixodes scapularis (assembly GCF_016920785.2). Classification (NCBI taxonomy): domain Eukaryota; kingdom Metazoa; phylum Arthropoda; class Arachnida; order Ixodida; family Ixodidae; genus Ixodes; species Ixodes scapularis. Next base: position 28,570,004 of record NW_024609883.1, on the reverse strand, counting down.
TGTTCTGGCACGAGAGAGTTCGCACGAACCTTCTTCTGGCCCGGCATGGCCTCCACACCTGGTATCGTGGCCAAAACTGTTTCAAGTGTGTCATCAATCGACCTCTTCACACCTTTGCCTCGCAACTGGTTTACCAAACACCATGTCTGTGAAATATTTGAACGGGCTTTAAAAAACGCTTTACGGAAGTATATTCTTTTCGCTGAACGAATAAGCGCGTTTACGCGGTTTCGCATAATGCGGAATTCTTCCTTCAACTGGGCATTTCTTGGAGACCGGCCACAACGAGCCCAAAGAGCATCTTTCAATTTTATAGATGACAGAATATCATCCGTTAACCAATCATGGTCGTTTCGACGCCGCCTCACAGTAATAATGTTTCTAGCTTGCCACCTAAAAAGGCGGAACTGCTCACTAAACCTAGTGTAGAGGCCGTTGAAGTCTTGAATATGCAATAGATTATTCCAATCGTATTTTTGTACCAACTTATCAAATCGTGCGCGATCAATTATTTCTATATATTGTGTTACAGCCGTCGGCGGCCTAAGAGTGAGCTGTGATACAAGTTGGCAAGCCACATAGTAATGGTCAGCAAGCTTCTGCTCTATTATGGCCGATTTTGTTGCTATGTTCTGAGCGCGTACATTGATATGCTCTAGGCATGATTTCACAATATGATTACCTAAATGTTTTTCTCGTGTGGGTCCAAGAATCAAACACTCCAGACCGAAATATGCCAATAAATTCAGATAGTCACACACGAGAGACTTGACTGGCTTAAGCGTGCCGATGTTGAAGTCGCCTACCAAACAGATGTCATTCATGGATTGAAAAGTTTGAAGCTTATTCCTGAGCTCTTCCAAAAACTTCAAAGGATGAGCCGAAGGAGGTCTGTAGAAGGCTAGCAAAAGTAAAGACCATTTAGAATTCCATATCCTTATAAAGAGTGTCTCACAATTAACGAAATCGACATCAAGCTTTTCAGAACCCCACGAATCTCTCACGAAGATAGCAATTCCTCCTCCTCGGCCAACTGAACGCGTGAAAAAGTGTGCATTATACCCTGGTATTTGGAATTCATTACAGGAAACGTCTTTACATTAATTTTTGTAAGGACAAAAATATCAAATAGTGACGTTGCATTTTTGACAGTTAGTGTAAACTCATCCCAATATTTTTGAATACTCCTGATGTTAACATGTAACAAACCAAAAGTGCTATCACTGACTGTATCAAAGAAACGTTGAAGAGATAAAAAGTCTGAGCAGTTAGAAAACTGTACCTCCATAATTCGATGTTGTCATTCGATACCTTGTTATCTGTCGGTTTGGCAAGAGAAGAGCTAAACAATCTTCTCCAGGTCAGCAAACCGATGGATGCGTACTGCAGGAGAGGATTCTGTTTTCTTTGCAAACAGTTTACCATTCTTCACCCATGTGAATTTGTAATGCATGTCTCTTACTTTCTCACGTAACTTCTAAAAGAGCTCCTTGTTCCTGCGGGTGAGGTTTTCGTTGAGGAAGAGTTTATGTAAAGACCCGTTTTCTGAAAGAGGCCGCAGCTTTTTTCTTGTGGAATGCCACTGATCTCTAAGCGCTGCCGTAGAGAATCTGACCAGTATAGGTGGAGGGATGTCACGTCGAGATGGTAGGCGGTGCATGGTCACTATGTCACTTCGTTGAAAGTCAGCTAGGCCGAGCTTACTGGCCAGCTCATTGACGACGGTGATCAAGTTCTCATTTGAGGAACAAGGCAGCCCATGTATTTCGAGATTTGAATGTCGGCTATACTGATCACTGTCATTTAACTCGTCCTGGAGGTGTTCAATGGTCTTGGACTGCTCCGTAACTATCTCTCTCAGTGATGTGGTCTCGTTCCGGAGTTCTGTCACTGATGATGCGTTAACGGTGGCTGTCAAGAGCAGAGAGTCGTAGCTCTCCGACAGGAAGTCAACCGACTTTTGAATCTCTGTTAGTGCAGATTTTAGGTTCTCGACTACAGGTTTTAATGTCAAGAGCTGGTCTATTTTGGCTGGTAAAGAAAGGAGGCTGTCGACGTTGGCCTTGAGAGACGTTAGGCAATCTAGTTTCGACTCCAGCGACCGAAAGTGCTCGCCAGTCACGGGAGATTCCCATTGTGACAAGCCCGTCTCAGATTGAGAACCGGGCTCTCTACTCTGCTCTCGGCACCGACGGCAGCGCCAAATCTCCCGCTTTGCAGCCCCCATGTTTTTAAAGGTGCTGTCTGCAATTCCAGAGCAGAGCTTTCCTACATGGTACGAGTTCTTGCAATCGACGCAGGACATGTGTCGACCATCATCGATGATCTTTTCTCTGCAATTAGCACACTTAGATGGAGAAGACATGGCAGAAGAGGCTAGAACAAGCGGTGAGAAATACCGTGCCGTCTTGTCACGCCGACTGTCCTGATGTGAGAACTCGGCTGGAGAAAAGCGTCGGGCTGAGAAAGCTGGTGTAAAGCAGCCGATGAAATCCAGTCAGGTCGACGCTTGGAAGGCTTGCGCTCCGAGTCAACAACCGATTGGAACGATAGAACCCTGGTGCAGATCAGGGAGCGTGTCAGTGAAGACTCCAGGATTTGGCGTTCGTAGCGGACTGGTTGCCGGTGTTAGCTGAGCTTGGAATATTTGATTAATACTGGAAATATGAAGAGCAATCGAGAAGAACGATTGCTCTCGGGGACTTCTTCTTCTTCTTTTAATAATAATTTTAATAATAATTTTAATAATAATAATAATAATAATAATAATAATAATAATAATAATAATTTTATTTGCACATACTGTAAGGGGCCCATGTGGTGGTGCGCGGGGCTAACCAGATAGGTGAAAACCCTTACGCAGAGCTCCTGCCAGCCAAACTTGTACGTAGTTCCGCTACTTTACTGAAGTTACTGTAGTTTAACTACTTTTCTGGGTAGTTTAGTAACTTTCAATAACATTTCTATTTTGGTTATTAGTAGTTTAACTACTTTTCCGAGTGAGTTCTACTCAAATTACAAATTACGTTCGAATTTTAGTTTTTGAAACGCCTAGCAACTGAGACAAGATGTTGGAAGGTCAGCTGATATTTGCAGAGGGGGAAGCAGCATATGGCGTAGAAGAGTGTGTGTGTGTGGGGGGGGGGGGGGAGGAAGAAACTGATTTGGATAGTCCAAAACCCACCAAAATTTTTACCAGCCCCCCACCGCAACAACACTACTATGAGGTGCGGGGAGCGAACAGACACGACGCAAGAGAGGCCGAGTAACTGTGGGATTAGCGCCGAAGACTGGTGTTTCTCTGTGTCCCGAAGCTCTTGACGCATTTGAAGAAAGGGCTTCTCCCCACTTCTTTCTAATGTAGGAATTCGTGCCATTACAAGAGGTATGCACACTACATCCTCACTCAAAAGAGGAAACAAAGTGTAGCACCTGCTTTGAAGTTTATCTGGTGCTCCTGTATAGCTTGTGCTGTCTTTCGAGACGTCATCTAGTCATTTATCTGAGTAAAGTAATGGCGGCCATAAAATCGATACAAATAAGTGCTTTATAAGTTGATTCTGTTAAATGGTTCGGCAGCGAGAATAAAGCAATCTTTCTATGACGTATTAGTTGCCACCATTTAAAAAAAAAAAAAGAAAACTGATGCATTTCTAAATTTGCCGTTCTTTCCGAAAAAAAACTGATGCACCTCCGATTTGCCCTAAAACAATGCATACCGGCCAATTAAAAAAACAAAACAAAAAACAACACTTGCGTAGGAAATGAAAGGGCATTCTGAAAGAGTGTGTTAAAAAGTACTTTACTTTACTTTGGAAGTTCATTGTATTTATAGTACTTTACTTCAGGTACATTGCATTCGGTGTACTTACTACTTTGCTTGAAGTACATAACCTCATTTAATTTGTACTTCCAGGTAGTTTTTAGACGTACTTTACGCATTACTGTAAGTAATCAAACACTGTCTGCAAAATCAAGCTCAGGCAGTGCTAAACCTCAAAGGTGAAAATGATACATCCGCAGTTCATCCTTGACCAAAAATAAGTGCACAACAATTAGGCACGCAGAAGCAGAACCAGCTATTAAAGCGTTTCTGTGAAAACACAAGCCGCTTTATATTCGGCTAGCAGAATTTCGCTAACCTATCAAAACCTTTGTAAGTACTTTCTTGTTAGCATAGAAAAAATGAAAGTAACTTCAAAAGTAATTTGCCACTTTTTACGGTAATTAGTAATTTACCTAATTACTTTCTATATGAGTAATTTCTACTCTACCCAAATATCTTTTGAGGCTAATACTCAGCAAATTACTTTTTTTGAGTAGCTTGTTCATGTCTGCTGCTCGCCCGCCACCCCATGTGAAGGAAGAAAACAGAAAAAAATGTACAGAATATACACACTACAGAAAGTACGTAAAAAGGAAAGAAAAGAAGGTAGAAAACATGTATCACATTATGACTGCGATGCCAACAGCATCCCATACATTCTGGCAAGCTCTCATGACTCTGCCCTGTTTGACGGCAGTGGGCTGCGCACACTGATCGCAATTGTCAGTTGTCAGTCAATGTTTCAACTGCCTCGTTTCATCAATAGAAACGTCAATGAAAATCACGTTATCCAGAATGCACCGCATCATTTGTCACTTGCGCAGTGAACTGCGTAAACTACTGGTCGATCTTCTGTTCTTGAGGCAGAAAATATTGAAGAGAACCACACTCGCAAAAGCTCACAAACGCAAAGTTACCGTGTCGCCTACTCCACACCTCGCCGTAACCGCTGGTTGTACTAAACTGTGCGAGGGTAACCGCGCGACTGCGCGGCGTTCATTTGCGATCCATGGCCTCGTCGCGTTCTTGCGCGCGCGCAGACGTTTGCCAAATTTTTGCCGAATCTTTGCCGAACTTTCTTACAAAATTTTGGCATGTGCGTAACTTTGCCGAATCTGAAGTTTGGCAGATTCGGTCCATCACTAACATTTACGGCGCGTGTGTGTGTAGGTGTTGTAACAGAGGGGGGGGGGGGGAAGGGGGGAGGAGAGGGCCAATTTGTGTA